>NC_140666.1:37357500-37732500 GCF_054131305.1 Coturnix japonica
AAGCAGACCAATTCCCATTAATAAAACACCAGCTTGTCTTTTTCGGATGTCATGTTCTACATGCCAAAGCAAAGTATATACATAGGTCACTCCTAAAGTAATGCTTCCTATTTTTGTCCATGCAAATTACAACAGATAAAAGAATACAATACCACTGTTTTATAGATTACATTCTCAGCTACAAAACACTGTTCTTCAGCATAGTCACACCATGAGCTATGCATCTTCACCAGCCATGAACAAGAGCCTGCATCCTCAGCTCATAAACATCTTTACCAGTGGAGACCCACTGTAGCTGTCACCACTGCTGAAACGCAGCACCCACCACCACCTCACTGTGCTCACATCCACAGTGTCATCTCCATAAATGTTCAGCAAGTGTTGATAAATGTCAGTGGGTGCAATGTTAGAATGAATAGAGAAATTCAGTGACACACCTTTGTTTTATTCAGGCTTCCAAGTCAGACACCTTTCTGTCAGACTGTTCCTTTGCTGCCATCTGCCTCATGCCAATAAAATGTTAATGGAATACCGGTGGGAAATTTCAGCCTCTATAGCCATACCACCAACATCTGCCTCTGACGTCATGGGCCAATACAGTAAATGGGAGGCACAACTTTCAGAGCAGGCCCTATAAGTGTTGCCAGATTCTCAATTCTACTGAAAGGTTAGAGCTCTGACATGTTATAACCTTGTAATCTCAGGACTTTCTACTTGCTGATTTCTTTCTGTTTCTGCTGAGCAGGAAGATAAAAAATATGAATCCATTCTCATTTTAGTGGGTAGGTCTAAAGGTGCTCATATCATTTAGAAGTCAGTCCCTGCTGTGTAGCCCCATCCTAACCCACTGTGTTCATATCTTTCTGGGTCTCTAAAATACCATTTCTTCAAGTACCGCAAACTCAATACTTGCTTTTTTGTATGCTGTGCAGTCAGTTACATAACATCAAAGTATTGCAAGAAATTTTACATTCCACGGCATCAATTCAAAATTAAAAAATTATTTTGCTACCTTCACAAGAACCTACTACAATTTGAATGTGTTTTATCTGAGGTACTCTTGCAGCTAGTAGGTTTGATGTGAACAAACTGGATAAACTCATTTGGCTGTAGGCCAGGGCAGCAGTTAGTTGGTGAACACTAACAGTGCCTGTGTAATTTTGGAAGAGCTCTCTCCATCACTGCTTACAGTTATTAATGCCACAGTGTCAAAGCTCTTAGGCTTACAAATAATTAGCAGGTCAAGCATTGTATTGTGCATACAAGACATTGGAAACTGCAGGAAGGTAAGAGAAACACAGGTCTTTCATTGTGGCCAGAAAGCTCATACGTTACTCTTCTCCCTCTTCTCTCTTTCCAAGTAAATAAGATGGCTACATCATAACCCCTCTACTCTTTTCGCTAGATCCCAGCTACGGAGTTGCCTTTAAAGCTGCCTGATGCCTACGCTGAAAGCAAAGTAGAAGCCCTGAGATGTAGGATTTATTGCATCTCTTTTAGGTGGTGTTGTGTTTTGTTGGTTTTTTTTGTTTTGTTTTGTTTTGTTTATTGTTGATGGTTTTTTTTTGCTGTGGACAAGAATGTATTAACAAATGGAAATGAATACTGTCCTCAGTAGTAGATACTCAGTACCAAGTTCATCCTTTGTTCATTCTATGGCTATGAAACAATACACTCCTGCAAATCAGAAATATGCTAAATGTTAGCTATAGTCATGTTCTTAGGACCATACATATGTAAACTGGTTCCCCAGTTCTGTTGGAACAGCTCAGAAAACCCCTACTTCAAACAGGCTTTCTCTTCTGAGACCACAGTTGGGCCCTTTGCTTTTCCCAGCTCGTGAATATGCCAAGTTTCTTCTTCCCATCCATCTTTCAACTCCTGTTCTACTCTTATGCATGGACAATAGGAATCACTCCTGATGCACCAGATGCATCCAGCCTTCCCTTTCACTCCTTGAGAGGAAACCTTATATGCTTTTCTCACCGGGATTGTTGGGAAGGCTTTTAATGGTGCCTGGAGTTCCAAATTCAGTGCAAATGCCCTGTTTTACCCTTACTGCCTTGGCAAAATTCATCTTGCTGTTTTGGTTTTTTTTTTGTTTTGGTTTGTTGTTGGTTTTTTTGCACTGCAGCAGAGATGGAATCTGACACTAGAGTATTTGCATGTGTGAACTTTTTAGGTAAATGCCAGCTTGACTCATTCTGTAATTAAAACTTGTCAGAGGGAGATCCCAGTTATATATCTGAGCAGCACTACTGTTTAAGGGACAAGAATAAGCAATTTATCTTAATTTGAGATGGCGAGGAAACGAGTGAGAAAGACTAATAGCACTTTGGTTTCCTCTGTGCAGTGCAAAAAGAAAATAGAAACTGAACCTCTGAGTTATTGTTTGTGTAAGCATATTAAAAATATATCAGAATTGAGTCAAGGTTTTATCTCAGCAGTACATTTTTGTGCATTAACCCCCTCATTTTATGCACTGCAGGCTATATGATGTCTCCTTTGTTGTGCAGGAGCACAGGGAAAGGGTAATCTCTTTTTCCTTCTTAATGTGCAGGAGACATAGTTTAAATCCAAGTACAGGAATAAACAACCACTGCTGCTTAACATATTAATGACACAGAGAGGAATTCTTGTTAATAAAAGTCAAGGACTTTTCTAGAGCACCAAAAGCTTTCTTGCACCCACACTCTGGAAATACCCAGCATTTCAAAGCAATAATGCTGTGAGCTTTAAGCTATCAAGTGCTGTGTATGTCCGCTACATGCAAGAGGCTGGCAAGCATGTAAAAACTTTTTGGATTTGGCAGCTTTAGAGTAGGTGTAACTCTAAGAGATGGTACTGAAACACATATTTATTTTGGTGTAGCTACTTGCCTGCCTAAGAATATCGAACTGTTCTTTTGTCTCATGACCCATCGGCTGTAACATGAGGGGAAAAAAAAAAAAAAAAGAAAAAAAAAAGTATTGAAGGCAAATTTTTCTTTTTCTCTCCACAATTAGAATTAGAGTATCTCCACTGAGACCCACAAGCTGTTCTTGATTAGAACTTATGTAAATAAAAAGATTTGACCCCTGGAATCAGACACAACAGAGTTAATCTGCCAAAGATAAAAGGATAATCTTATTCTTTTGTATTACTTTTAAAGTCATATGAAATAGTTTAACAACTGTTATACAATCCCTTCCATTTGAGCTCTCATAGTTTCCAGTTTCACCCTCTGTGCTGATCGTATGCTTTGTGTACATCATCCTGATGTTATCCTCAGTTCTTTTATCCCAGAAAATACCCATAAAGGTGTATGTAGTCTACTTTGTAGGTTTTTCTGAAGACTGTGCCCTTTTCAGAATACATCACAACCTTGCTGTCTCCAATTCAAATGCTCTGTCACATTTTTCACGTCTCTCCAGAGACTCCTCTTCATCTCATTTTTCTTTCAGGGCAGCAGCTGTTGGACTCCTCCTTTGAGGCTGTCAGCAATGTTCAAAGACCAAACAGAATGCACAGAATCCTCTGAACTAGATTTCCAGTTTTCTGTTGGACTCTTGACCTATTGGTCTTCTCAGTCTTAAGGGTCAGTTACCACAAGGACTAGCTCTTACCTTGTGACTTGATATTGGCCCTACTGTAGGCAAGCTACTCTTTGTCACTATTCTTGCCAAGTACACAAAAGCTGATGACTTCATGCTGCTCCTCACCACATCACTGGCCCCCTTTTATCCCAAATACACAACTCTACCCACCTGCACTTGTGTCCAGCGCAGTGGGGTCTGACCATGGCAGGCCAAAACCTCAGGACTCACCATCAAGAGATGCCACACACTGACACCTGTTGTATTAGTAAGTAAGGGTGGAAGAAAGAAAGATTCAGCTTTGTCATATAAAGTTTCCATTTTAGACCTAACATCTAACCTAAGGCCCAATTTAATGAACGAGTAAATTTACCGAAGCATTTTGACATCAGGAAAACCACTTAGGTACCACTTAAGTAAATACTCACCTTCATTGGTGCTTGTTTATGGGAGGAAGGCACTACTCCTGGCTGCAGTGGATGTCCAAAGTCCAGCTCATCACTGCAAAGAATTTGATCCACAAGCAGCCAACAACATTTCCCCTAATTGAGTTGCTTGTACTTCATATAACACCATATAAAAATACATCCAAATATTACCAAGTGCTGCAATTTAAGAAGTCATGAGATAGTTGCAGAAACAATTTAAATGCCAGTTTGCTCAAGCACTGTACTTAATCAACAAGTCATCCAAACACGTGTGTCATTTAACAAATGGATTTTCACAGGTGAAGCAGTATTAGCAAACTTGTAAATGATACTGATGATACCACTGATGATGGTAACATCCTTTGGATTTTCATATGTGAAAGTAACATAGGGTGGTTAAGTGATTACTTCCAAATGGAGGTTTGTGAACACCTACTAAGATGGTTGGGCTGCAATACCAATTGTTGTTATGAGGGATTTCTGGTGAATTCTTCCCCTCCCTCCCCTCAACCCCCACCCCCACAAAAAAAAAAAAAAAAAAAAAGGGAAAAAAAAGAGAGAGAAAGGAGATGGATCCAGACAGCAGCCCTTATAAACACAGTTTAAACAATGTGATTTCACAGTTGCTTAAAAGTCACAGAGCAGCTGCGTTGAAATTGTAAAATCTGCAGTTTTATTATGCCAATGACTTTCTATTGGCCTCAGTCATAAAACAACATACTCGTCACTGAAGTTCTCTGCTAAACAAAAAACACATCCAGACTGACTGAAAATCAAACTCAGACAAGCAAAAAACAATTTGGCCTTCATCTAGCTGGGCTTGATTCGTCCAATAATAAACAATCTTATTTTTCCTCTTTACTGCTACTCCTACCGATAATAGTGATAATAATACTGAAACCTTATTCCCAGTGGAGAAAATAAAGCACTGAAAAGTAACTGTTGCTGAGAGGAATTCACAAATAGTACTTCATCCTCCTGCGGGAGGTAATGGCATGCTGAAATCTTCCTGACTTTTTTCTATTACAGCCTTTGTACAAATTTCAAATTTGCCAACTGCAGAAGAGGATCTGCTGAGGAGGTTTCTCTCCAGCAGAGAAGGAACGCATGTCCCAGTCGTTCACTACTGCTTGGGAATTCAGGCAACAGCTTTCAAACAAATTATTGCTTCTAGAGTAATAACTATTTTTAGCCCCCATATTCAGTGCTGCATCTGTACACTTAGAGGGTACATTAAGGTCTAGTGTACTGTATACTTCAGGCAGAATAAAAGAGGGTTCTAAATATAGCACTTACTTGAACACAAAATAGATGTTTCAGATAATACTTCAGGCACTGAAACTACTACAATACCATACTGCTCATAGGTATAATGTCAAAACATCAGGGGCAACAGCCCTTTTGACAATTTTTGCAATGGCAGGCAACATTTTAATCACATTCATCGAAACAGGGATATAGGTAGGAATATTGCCCTTTGCTCACTTAATGATAATGTTCAATATCTGATTTCTTCATGCTTTTTAAACTCAGTTTTCTAATACTGAATGTCATTTTCTCATGCTTTGTAATCTCTCACAAAAGAGAAGTGCCAAATATTCAAAGGATGGCATGCCAGGATACATGGGGGTACAAAATCTTGAAAAGACTATAAACAATCTAATATAAACAGTATCAAGTTGTACCTGTATACCTATGTCTATTAATTTTGCATTTATAGTGGTATTTATCAGTCACGTGACAGGATAAAAGATAACATGGTATGCCATGGCTAGGAGCAGGGTATCAAATAATGAATCAGCAAGAATCCTCAGAAGACATTCTGATTATCCAGATACATTTATTAGACTTAATTTAATCTTTCATTATGGTTACCTTTAGACTCAGTGAATATTAATCTTCTGAAAGCATAAACAAAATTTATCTCTGTGGACTGATGACTCATCTCTTGGACTATGTAGAAATTCAGTTACTATTATATTTTATTTTTGTTACAACTAAAGCTAATGTAAAGTATATCATTTAACCTTAGGACTTGTATTAATTTCATTGAACTAAAAACATAGACTGTAGTCATTTAGTACACTACCTACGTACACAAGCATAAAACTGAATCTAGATTTCTCTGCATGAGACTGCTCAATTTTTAGGGTTAGTAGCCAGTTGAACTGGAAGGAGCCTTCCATACCTCTCAGAGACAGCATTTCAGAATGGTTGCAGACTCGGTCTGATCCTCTTGAAGTACTTCTCATTTTCTATTTGGATGGAATGGCTAATAGATGAATTCATTCAGGTCAACAGGTACTATTCAGCCTTCTATCTGCACACATCCTTACTCTCCCACTGAAAAACTTGCGCAAGAGAGTGAGAACATCATCCAAGTCCCTACCTTGGGACCCAAGAGGGCCAATGAGGAGTTATACACCTCCAAGTATCATAAACCTGAACTGTGAAAAAACTGACAGATAACAAAACTGACAGATAACAAAATTGACTTTTTAAATATCTGATGCAAGGTCTTTCAGAGTTCCCAAGCAGTTACAGCCTCCTAGAGTTGTTTCATGTATGTGAAAACTCAGCTACGAATGCACTGATTCTCCGAAAATTAGTGACTTACGTATTTCTTAACAAAGCCAGAGATTCAAATACAAAAGAAGGCATCTGGGGACAAATGGTGGCTGGGTGTACCTCATGTCCCTTCATGCAATCTCTGTACAGCTGGAGAATGAAGTGTTCTCAAGGAGTGCTGGGTGATTCCTGGAAATCTGAAATAAATCATCCTGAAGGTGATTCAGAGCTGTCCAATGTTGGAAATTGATGCTTCATCGCATTGAATTATGAACACTCCAATAGAAAATGAAAGTCCTAATTTGAATACCCAAGCTCTCACATCCTGTATTTACATTTCTTATGTACGTAAATTCTCTTGAACAAAAATACCAAGCCCAGGTTACACAGATTGTGATAAAAGTCATATGTTCACCCCATCGGTTTTGTAAACTGTAATCTTCCAAAAATTCTGGATGGTAAAATGTTGTCAATTATGACAACAATAAAAATAAAAACTAATTTTCAGAAAAACTTGATTTTCTGAAATTTCCACAACTTTATCAGAAATACTGCATAACTTCCCATCCTTAAAAGACAGACATCTTTACCAAAACATGCTGTCAGATTCATTTTGATTGTTTCTTCCCTAAAATGTAACAATTCACAGAACTAATCTTTCTCCTGTATTTTATTTTCAGTAATCAAAGAAAGGAAAACATCACTCACAGCTGTACTGAGAAGCAGAATGTTGCAAAACACAATGCATGATCTTTGTTTTCTTTAACTGATTCTAATCACAGCTACATTGCAAATCCCTCCTTGTCAGAAAGAATGTAAAATTTGGTCAGTTCTGGAGTTCTAGCAAACCTGAACACTGACCTTGCACATCCTTTCTTTCCCTTTTTGAAGCCTCATGAACTTAATTTGAGTGTGTTTCAAGGATCAGTCTGAAGCAGTGTTTTTGAACTCAGCTGGGTCATAGGAACTTTCTCAGCACTCTATTCTAATTTGCAGGTTTGCTATAATAAAAGCCCCAAATATATTGCTACTGTCTAGACATTTTATCTGAAACAAGTGTCCTTTGTAGTCTCAGAGGACTTTTCTATTTTATTTCCAGTAAATCAAAGTCTGTGAAGAGCTTTGGTTCTTATTAAGATGTACCCTTCACAGTCCAGCGGTTGCCAACGGAGGCAAGTCATTGACAGTTCATTTACATATAAGTGATGACTTCCATCAGGTAGTTGGCTCAAAAATGCAATGGACATTTAGAGCATATCCAATATTTCTTGTTCTTTGATGAGCATCAAGTGCCAATTTATATATAGAAACTGACTATTGGAAAGCAAAGGCTTCTTTTCATTGACCTTACACTGTCTTTTGCAGACATATTGCAACAAGTTCATTCCCCTAAAAATAAAGAAGTCTATACTAAGAAATAGCAAAACAACTATGAGATTAATAGGAAAACATCTTCCCATATGTGTTGATAGTATGAGTTCCTGTGCTGCTAAGCAATCACTGGGGCAAGATGTGAGGTCCCAGGGGGCATTAACCCCACAGTACCACAGGGCAATACAGAGGTATGGGGCTGCTGCTCTCTCAAGCAGCTGAAGGAACAGTTGCACTGTCAGGCTAGTAGCCCCAGGGTGGAAGGAGCAGGAAGGCAGTGCATTCAAGCATAACCTGGATGTCACCTTTGTACCAAATGCCGATGTAATCATAGCAGATATGAATATAGATTGACACTAGACAGGTGACCGGGCTGCTGTGGAATGCAGCTGGCTAAGGCAAATGCAAAAGGGAGTTCAGTCATTGATACAACCTTATGTTTACGTGATATGGGCTACTAAAAGAATGGAGGAACCATTGGTGACCCACATCCCTATGCTTAGCAGTGGTAACGGATCTTGGATGTGCACCCTCTGCCCAGACAGAATGCACATTACCACTCAGGTAATAAAAGCTACTTTACTTTTTGTGCTCACTACTGGAAAGTTATCCACAAAGTCAAGAACAAAGCACAGGAATTTTTAGAAAATAATAGAAATGTAATACAAATAATAGAACAATCTACTTAATAATAGAAAATAAAAGTAGAAATAATAGAAAAGCAAATATATACATCTTTCCAAAGCCAGGAGCAGGCAAAGGTACCTTCCTTATAGAAGATGGTTGGGGCCAGAGTGATGCAGTAGCATCTACTCAGAATATTAGTATCTCTTACATTTACGTTCAAGACATAAAGAAGCAGAAAAGATGAATCTTTCCAGTCACCCTACTATTTCCACTGAGAGAAAGCCAAAAGAATCCATACAGAAGCATCAGCAAGTGCTGGATTTTCTCTTATCCAAGTTTTTCACTGCCTCCAAGCCTCCCACAAAGCTATAGCAAGAGTTGTGCATATGCAACATGCCTATGCCTTCAGACTACATGAAGTAGGAGGGTGGTTACCTGATAACCTAGCTGGTCATTTCAATTTCAGAAATTATAATTGATTACTTTCCTTCTGCCGGATGTTTCAGCACCATGTTTGGGCTGAAGAGGCAGGAACAGTTGGTGATGGACAGCTAAACTCCTAAATGGAGTCAGCTGGCAGTGGTTAAACACTTCTCCTGGAGCAGCATGTCTGTTTTAGAGGTCGCCATTGCTTCTCACCTCCAGGCGGGCTGCATGCTGAACAAGCTGCTGGTGTGTCTGTGAGGCAATGGAGAAAAAAACCTCTATGAAAATAATAATGAGTTTCTTGCATCAATTGTTGGCTGTGCTTACAGGGCAAAAAAAACAAGCACTACCTTTCCTCCTTGATTCTTCTCTCCACATTACACAACAGATTTATGACAGTGTCAAGAACAAATGTACTACTGCATCCACTGAGAAAAATCAGACATGAAATTGTTTTTTTAGGCCCCAAATTCTGAAATACTTCCTGACTTCTTAGCAAACAAGCTGCCTCTCCTGTTACTGAAAGATGGATAGTATAAAGCCCCATCCCTTATAAATTTGAAAGACAAATAGCCTATTAAAAAAGCAACAATATAATGTTCTGTAAAGATTACCAGTTGGTACAATTTTACATTTTTATTTTCAGTTGTCTAAGTCATGATGCTTTAATATTTGAATTCACTGTGCACACTGCACACTAATTCACCCTATCAAGTGCAAACTGGTAAAAAATTATGCAACATGCTTGATTTTCACATTTATTATGTTTTAGTTGAGGACATCTTCAACGTGAAGGAGCTCTGTGTCCTGCTTGTTCTCAGATGCAATATTCTTTCCCTGTGAGAGAATGTGTCAACTCTGGAGCTTGATCTCTTAAGACTTCACCACCTTTTCATGTAGAAATACCATCAATTCTAATCAGAGAGGTGTGTTTCATTCTGCTCTCTTATTGAAGAAGACACTAATGCAGCTGACACTTGAAAATCAGGCCTTTTTGATTTTCGACGAGGAAATACTGCAATTAAAAACAAACAACAACAAAAAGCCCTTAGAAGTTTGTTAACCAAGGCCAATATTTCAACTTCAAAACAACGAATACCAACATCAACAAAAACTTAGAATAATTTTTCATCTTGTTTCATGGAGATGAAACTCTCATTCTAAATAAACAAATCATTAACTGGATTGACTTGACTTCCCCCTGTTCATAGATCCAGGCCGTATTCGTAAGACAAACTCAGTGTTCAAGTGTGTCCAAGAAAGACATGTTATTACTATATTTATTTCCTACTTTCATTTTCCAGTTACTGGAACTCCTCAGTCAGTAACTTTGCAGGCAATATAAAGAAGTGTTTTCCATTTTGTTCAAGTTTTGGCCTTGCTGTAATACACAATTTTTAAACTTGTTTGAAGAATTGCTAACACAGTTTCTCAGTAAAATGTTGCATTTTTTGAACAAGAAGACGTTGTTTCAGATATTTAAAACACTAACCTCACAAAAAGGTAAAGAACATTGTTTAAAATCTTATGAAGCAAAATACTGGAAAGGAAGATAATTACCACATGGTCCTATAACTCCAGGAATCTTCCTCTTTTATATTTTTCTGCCCTGAAACGGGCCATGTTTTGCTGTGAAGAAGAGGTCTGTGAGAGCTAGTTTAAGACATCATAGCATCATTGGAAGAGACCTCAGTGACTATCCAGTTCTAACTCCCCTGCCACATCAGAATTGTCAAACACTAAATCAGGCACCAGATAGGTCACTCACTGCCCCACCCAACTTATGCTCCTCATCCTAACCAGGTCAAGAAAGAAAAACATCACCAGCACACAATAAAATTAGATTTCCTGGCACCCATCAAAAAAGAAAAATGGGGCCAAACATGCACCAGACAATGATACCTACAGAAGGATCTAACAGTTCACACAGAAATTCTTACGTACTGACACACCGATTCCACAAAGCAAGACACTCTATGGTCATCTTAATGTTCTCTGGAGATACTCACCTAAAATGCAAGAACTTAAGGGAGGCACTATGGAGTCAGGTATGATTGCATTAGCCAAAACGGGACATGCCAAGAATAGCAAAACATGTGTTTTTACAACTAAAAGGAAAGTTCATCATAAGGAGAGGACAAATACTACTATCTGTACTGCATTTGTATAACATCTCCTTACCAACCTGGCTTGTTGCAGAAAAATGCTTCACACAGTAAATACTCATTTGAAAATAGGACCAGCACCCTGAGAGCTGTGTTTTTGGTATGTGTTTTGGCTTGCTCTAAAGTAAAATGAAATAGCATATATTAACTTTAAAATGGCACATATTTGGCACTGTTTTGATGAATAGGAGTTTACCATGTGGCTATTACTTTCTACATAAAATAGACTATTCAAAAGAAATAACAAGAGCAGGATGCTTTCTAATATGTTCCAAAAGTAGAGAAAACAAACACAAACACACAGACAGACAAACAAACAAACAAAGGACTTTGTTCTGCAAATAGTTTCACATGTGAGAAAACAGCACTTTGCTGCCTCCATGTCCATTCTTCTTTTTGCAGGGAGGAAGACTGATTCACAGAATCACAGAATCATAGGGGTTGGAAGGGACCTCCAGAGATCACTGAGTCCAACCCCCACTTCTGACAAGACTAGGATTAATGCCATCTCAGTAACAGATAGGCAAATGACTTCCACAGAGATAAAACAACTTATTTTCTTTTAAAACTACATATTATTAATACCTCAGATGATTGCAAAGAGGCATACAGACAAGCATAAACACATACCCCACTTTTTGTGCATTATCTAGCACCACGCTACTGTAAAAAGTTATGTCAACAAGACAGTCCCACAAATCACTCTTTTGCTGACAGTGCTCTTGCAGGGTGTGATTACCAAGAGGAGGACATTGTGAAATAGGCTAGGGGCTAGGTGGGAAAGGAAGATCTGTTTTAAAAAGGATTCTTTCCTGCATTGCTCCAGTCAAAACAGCCATCGCTGTTTTGGCCAGCATGTTACTCGTGCTGTGCCTCCACCTCCAGAACATTCCTTATGATCCCTGTTAAAAGGTTATTTGTACCTTCAGCATTCAGATTGAACAATGCAAGTCCTCAACTGGAAAATGAAATTGGAATTGCTGGAGAATAATTACAAAGAGTATAGAAAGCAACAATTGCCAAGAACATATTACGATTTCAAAGTCTAACCAAGCCTCTCCTCCATCAGTAGTGAAAACAAGGAGACAGGAGGAGAATAACAACAGAAGGGATAAAAAGGAGAAGCAGCTGTAAGAAATAAGCAGAAAGCTCCAGAATGGAAACTCTCTTGGCAGGATCTGTGGAAAATAGACCATATCCATAGACTAATTATATAAAATCCATTACCAAATAAAGATTTATATAATACACATATTTAAGCTATAGCTTCTCTGCTTCAGTAAAGAAAAAAATGGACATTTGATTGTTCAGAGAACAGTCCAAATAGGAAGAGTCAATCTAAATTCATTTAAAAAATTTTCTTCTTCTGCATGTGATACATTTGGTCTCTTTGCATATGAAGGAGACTGTCTCATCTAAACTCTCCTTGTTGGATAAAGTACATGTGGTTTCTTAAAGCCTCAGCACTGTGATGACACCAGAAGTGAGAATGAGTAGTGGAAGTACACAAAACAAAATTAGGAATATCCCATAAAATAAACAACCCAAAACCAGAGTGCTAAATTTGTTTACAACAAAACCTGACCATAGAAAGTATTCTCATAATTACTCCTCAAGACACTTGAAGATACCTATAAAGCAGAGAAGTAAAAATCTGCTATAAGCCAGATCTCCATAGTTATCTGGTGCTACCCAAAAATTAACTTGCTGTATAAGTATATTGTAAAGCAGAAGAAGCCACTTTACAACATCTTAATGACATGTTGTGATGAGGTACTGACTTCTGTGGGCCAGCCTAAAACAGATCATTTAGCTGAAGAGCTTTTGATTTGCTCATCTCTGCAACTGTTCATGGCTTTTCATAAACATTTCAAACACACTTTGCAAATGTGTTAGTGAACTTACCTTGGTTGTTTGAGTTAGCTTTTTTCATCTTGAAAGATAGAATAGTATGCAACAATTTTGCAACTGTTATCTACTAATGTCTAAAAACTGCAGGAAAAAAGAATGCGTATCTCTAAATATCAAAAGTACAGCAGCAAATATAAATGTTACACCCATCAGCATCAGAGACACGGCAGCCTAATTCCCACTAAACAAATATGCCTTGAACTGACTAAAGACAGAATTGCATGACTTTGTCACGAAGCTGGCAAAAACTCTGAGAACTGCAAGATTTAGTCACAGAGGTAAGATGGAAAACTACAAATGATGCTGATGAAAGAGCACTCTTAGGTAGTATCACAAATACAGATAATCAGCTTTTGTAAAGCCAGCTACCAAAACCTGCTAAAATCAAAGGTAAAATCAAGCATGACCTTGTGCACTGAAAAGTAAAGGGAAAACGGACAGTTTCCATCCTTCTGTGAAAGTGAGGCTATAGGCTGAAATCTTGAGTGACTTTTCTCCTATGGGCCCTAGGAAACTAGTTTTAGTTTGAATGAACTATACTTAAGTTACCTTTCAGTTTTAGAGGCGCATAAGTCACCTTGTCTGTCCAGATGGATGCTACTGCATCAGTTTACTGTTGCTAGTTATTAGAAGTTATAGCAATTAAAAAAGACTGTGAAGACATGACATTTTATTTTTCAACCACTTGTGCCTCTCTAAGGACTTAAGACTGTAACTATTTTGATTACAAAAAGAACAATTTTTGTTTTCTTCTTCTTTTCTTACATCTTTCTATTTTCACTTCAGCTTTTTCCAGAAGTAATAGAGCTGTAAAAACAGTTTTATGCAGGCTGAAGTTAGCAGCAATCTTGTAAAGTAGATTTCTGTTGAAGAAAATTCATTAAAAGCAAAGACAACAGCTTGACTTTCAGATCACACGCAGAGTTACAGGGCTGGCATGTAAAGAAAAGAGTCATATTGTTATTGGATATGGAATTCTCTAGGAGATAAGAAATATGGAAACCTGTAATGAAATTTTTGGTCAGTCTCCTGAGTGTAACTATTAATCAAATATTCTGCTGCTTCACACCCTGGTTTGCAACTTACAGTTACACAGAGGCAGACTTCCCTACTCAAATAAAAAGCAGGAGGTACAGAGGGACTGCAACAACATGAAAAACAAAGAACTCCAGCAGAGAGAGAGGTGAGCATTAGAAAACCTGGGACATTTTTTTCTACGTTTGGTGGCTATATTTGCAGTTTTATAGGGAGGGCTGGGAGGAGTGGGCTGTCTCTCGCTCACCAGGAATGCCATTCCTCTACAAAAGGTCAGAGGAAGGGATGCTGGCCCATGGTTAAGTATCCTTGCCTTGCCTTCAGGGCAGCACCAATGACAAAATATTCAGGATTGTGGCTGTCTCCAACAAAACAGGTTTATCTATCTAAGCACGTCTTTTTAAATTGGAAAATCCAATATAACAGCATTTGGAGAAAGGAAACTGGAGGTAACTGAGTCTCTGAAAGCTCCCAAGGGACAAACACACTCACTTTAAAGGAAATCTGTACTTAATACTATAAGCCCATTTCAAATTTACAAAGTGTGGCTTATACAGTGTATAATCACTGCTATATGCAGTTTTTATACATGCATACAGTATAATGTGTAATGTAATGTCACAAGATCCTCTTAAAACACATGCAGTTGCATAGCAGCTCTCTTACTGTCTAATTCCCTGAAAGGGCCCAGTGGCTCCTTTACAACAAGATTGCATTATGATACAACAGCATGGAACTACTGGTGTCTCAAATCATGTGTTATTATTTCAAATCTAGAAGGACATAAGCTTGGAGAATGTCATTTCTAAAGGAGTAGAAGTAACAAAAGAAACAAACAGTAAAAGACACAAATGTTTTTGAAACATAGCCAATGTACAAACTTTTCTCTACATATAAAATAAGAAACTGCTTCATCATGTCTCTATTAGAGCTTCTCTGTATCAGCTACCATATATTCATGCTGGTAAGGGATTGTGTTCTGTGCATTATGGATGGTTAAATATTTCTCAAAAGTTAATCCTCTTTGAAATTTATTAAGTAGTTAAACTAAAATTCTATTAACCTTAATGGGATTTACACAAGGGAATTCACACATAACATGGATGCAACAGTAATGCTTAAAACTGTTGCCAGGAAAAGAAGACAAGCTTAGGGCAGCTAAAGCCATCACATTTTCTATTTATGTAGTCCTTCACAAGGGTAATCCTCTGCATATTAAGGAGAGAAGAAAATGCAACAGACTGGTTAGTATTTAAGCTTCTCAGATGCCAATAGAGATAGCTTCACTTGCCAATAAAAGGTGGTCTTATTGCTGTGGGACTAATAAACACTGGTAGAAGGATGGGCAGGCATGATCTTTGGTTTTCTTATGAGTCCTGAAAGTGCTATTGCTCACATTTTCTACTGTATGATGCTGTATACGTATAATTACATATATACATTACTATTGGAATACATTCCCTGTAATATTATTATTATATGTAATTTAATGAATACAAATACATATTCTTCTTGTACAAGCTATTCCTCAAAAACAAGCTGAAGTAAAACTCCTCAGATTTTTCTCCAGAGATCATCCATCTTTATGGTTTCCAGCATAAAATTAATTGTTCTGTTGCCTCTAAATCATCTAGTTAACATGTCAGAGATAGTTGACCTCATTTGGGAATGCTGAGTGAGCTCTGTGTATGTGTTTCTGAATTCAATAGTCCTTTTCCAAGAAGAAATTTATCTAGTGTAAATCTCCAAAACGTAAGACTGATGAAGAGCTGAGATTTCAAGAGGAAGCAGCTAGGAGGTCCTAAGTTTCAAAAGGGACCACTTCAAGGTAGGAACATCAGAGTGTGGGATGCACAGAAAAGCATGGGGACCCTGACATTTGGGTCACTGTGCTGTGCCAAGGAGGAGAGGCATTTAGAAAAGATTCTACCACAGCTTCTCCCAGCTGGGAGAAGCGACAGAAGAATCTGGAGAGCATTTTGGCTCCCACAGTTACAACTGCAGGACTCTATCAGCTTCCAGGCTTCATGGAATCAAACACAGCACCTGCAGCAAGCAGTTATATCTGCTGAGGATGGCCACCATTTAAAAGAAACCTCCACCTTTGTGGTGGCTTCATGGGTTCCAGCTGGCATCTTAGACACATTTGGGTGACCCAGGTCACGGAAAGGTGGAATTACTCCTAATGTGGTTATCCTGATACAAAAACAGCAGCCTGAAACAAAGCAACTGAAATTGTGCTGCAATACAAAGTAGCTTGTATTTTAAGAATAAGCCATACTATAATGAGCTTGGATGTACTGACAACTTACAGCCTAAAATCATGAAAAAGAATGACTTTTTTATTTATTCTACCTTCCATTTATTATGAATTAAATATTCAAAATTTAAAAACTTTCTCATGCTGTTAGCATTTTGCCCTTCTCTGACAATGCAATCCTGATACACTCACACTAGCATAAAGCTTTCTAATTTGGATTTAAAGCTAAGAGTCTTGTTTGTTATTCCACTCATGTCTATCTGCCCAGAACTGTTTTGAAGAAAGCTATTTTAAAGCCAGTAAAGATGACTTCCTCTCCGAGAAGCATAATCTGCTGTGGCAACATTCTTCATTAGGTAAGATAAACTACGCAAAAATCTGAAAATGAAATTAGACATTGCAGAGATGAATTTAAGGGTAACTAACTTCTGAACATAGAGATAATTCAATTCTGGTCTTACAGTAAGCTTTCTCATGCATAGACTCGAAGCCAAGCTACATACTCTGAATCTAAGCCTGGTTCCTTTCTTGCTAGGTGGGTAGAGTGCTCATTTGCAAGGGCATTTTGGTGCATTCTCCTTTCCATCACATAATTGTAACAACAGAAGTGGGACAGAAAATGATTCATCTCTACATATGTGTGTCTGGAGTCTTGAAATGCTGATTAACTTTGGTCACAGCAACTGATCTCACCAGCAAAAGAACAGTAAGAAAATCCTGAGCTAATCTTGATAACACATCTGAGATTAGATTGAATAGGTACCCAAACCTTCATTTGATTAATCCAGCATAAAATCTTATTTTTAATAAGCCCACCAAACGTAACAGAGCCTTTCCTCAGTATTTAAAACCACAGCATCAGGCTCATAGCAGCTTGCCAGTGGTGACCTGTCAGCACAGGAGCATTTCAACACGAACTGTAACAGAGATAGGATTGAGCACAAACCCACTAATGGTTTCAGTGCTGTCCCTCAGTGTAAACCATGGCAGCCTCTCAGCAGAGCACAATGCACTTGCTGATGTGTTAAACTGCATGGGCAGGGCAAATGCTTGTGCAGTGAATAAGTTTTCCATTTGTAGATACTCTGACAGATGAGAATCCATATTCCCACCTAAGAAGAGTCTGCCTAAGAACAGTTTATTTTCCAATTCCTCAGTTATCTTCATATATATGTATATATATATTTGTATTCATATTTTTAAATATATATCTGTGCATGCAACATCTGCATATGCATACACACATACATATATATAAGCATATATAGAATCTTTTCATGTTTGTACCTACATTATCCTCATATACACAATTAAATAATTATAAGCTTCACTTATTATCTAAAGTATTAGTTATAAGTTTTGATAGATTTAATTACATCTCTTCTTAAATAAATTCATGAAAGTATTTTTATATATCATTGCTATTAATCTTAGTTGAATATTCAGCCTTAATTAAATTAATATTTAACAGACTTCTGCAATCTGTCCAAGTATTTTTGCTGCAGAACAATTTCTTTCTACTGCAGCAGTTGAAGCAGGCATTTCTTGAAGTTTGAAAAGCTAACAAAATTACACAACAGAATATTAGATCATGTCCTTATAAATCATACCTGAAACATACAAACATACCCACATATCTGGGAAGTTCTTAATGCTGATATCTCTATCTTGTAAATAATCCTTATTCAATCTTTAGTCAAACGTCAATAACTCAACAAAGCTTATAATGTTCTCAAAAATCACAGAATCACCAAGGTTGGAAAAGACCCACACGGTCACCCGGTCCAACCATCCACCCATCACCACTAGTTATCTCTGAACTATGTCCCTCAACATTTCAACATTTTCCATCAGGATGAGTCAGGTGATGAAACACAAGTGCTGAAATAAAGACACGAAGACAAGAATTTTAGAGATAACACATACCATAATGCATTTTTTTTCTATTTTGCCAACACCTATTTTTCAATAATTCAATTCAATATATATTTATATCTAGATGCAAAAAATTTCTCATTAGATAAAAGCCAGCATATTGCAGGCAACAGAAACACCTTTTGTCCTGTAATGACTTATTATTTTACCAGTGTGTATGAATTTTGGAAAAACAGCACTACAGTTTTCTGTCAAAATGGGTTCCATCCAGACCCACATGCTGATTTATGTCCAGTTTGCTTAAGCAGTCTCTGACCTAATCCATACACCAAGTGTATGTCCCTATAATGGTGCCTTGTAGACAATCCCTTGCTTACAGGCAAATTTGGGGTTCCTCTCATTCACATCACACTCAATGCCTGCAGAAGAGTGAAGCAGCACAGCTATGTCTCTTAGCTGTTGCAGCCCTCTCTCTGCTTAAGCCGAGTCAACAGTCCCAAAGCTTCTAGTTCCAAAGACTTTGCCTCATCTAGGTCTCATCCAAAAGAGATGTCTTGCTGCCATATTTCAGAGCTCTATGCTGTTCACAGTAATCACTGAATCTTTGAAATAAAACCTCCTAATGCCCATCTGCGGCAAGCATTTGCTGTTTACATAGCCATTAGCCAATCTTTCCAGAAGATTTCTTTCTAGTATGCCATTTTTTTACTTAGGTTACAAGTGCAAAAAACAGAGGCCTGCAGTAATATGTTTTAATAGGCAAAAACTCAAACATGAAGTCACAGACAATTTTTTTCAGATGTGCTTTCACTATAGTCGTAGGGCAACAGAAAAAGCAATCTTTTTCTGCTTTCACAGTTAGACTTAGTTTAAATTTTCTTATTCTCAGTCTGATTTCTACATTGAAAGATTTAATCAAGAATTACATAGTTAACACAGCTTTGCAGATCTTTGGTCGACTGATTCACACTTCCTTTAGTCCTATGACAAATGAGTAGAAAAAAAGATTTTACAGTGTCCCTGTCCAACCCCTCCATGCACTGCATGCAGTGTTCACACCAGCTTTAGTAAAACTGCTATTTAAGAACAGTCAAAAGGTCAGAGCCTATCGCAACCAAATGTATCAAAGAAATATGCAAATTTTTCCTTGTTCCATATTCTTCTCAGCCTCCCACTGCAATTATTAAATTACAGGGTATTAACGGAAACTAAATAAAGCATGCTGAAAAGATTAATTCTGAAGATGCAAAATTCAAATGCCAGATAGAGAGCATGCAATTAGGTTCTTAAATAATTCTTACCACATTTCATGCTAATATTAGTTCTTCCAAAAAACAATAGAAAACTGCAATATTCCCAGAGACATTCCATTGAGACAGCACAGTTAGGCACAGAGAATGAATCTTGGTGAATTTTCATCTTCTGATGTTATGTACAAATAGCATTTATCTCCAGCTACAATAGTAAAAATCATTTTGCTCTCTAGACAGAATTAATATTTATATGATGATACTGAGAAAAAAAAAATGTGGTTTTGTTTTCTGAACCAATGCAATAGCAAAGGCGATGCTGTTCTGCTCAGATTTTTCAGAGCTCAAATTAGCACAAACTTTTACTTAATTGGGTTCATCAAGTAAGTATGCAGCAATGAGCATTAGTCTCTCCTCATTGCTTTTTAAAATCTTTTTGTCTATCCAGATACCATAGTCTTACAGATTTTAATGGTCTTAATGAAGAAAAACAGCACTGTTATTCAATTTGAGTCAAGAAGATCTCCATTGAGAATGACAATGTCTCCATTCACAATGCTATTGTTAGAGGTAGTACCATCCTTTTTATTTTAAACCTCGTTATCCTTATCCAGGAGTTTTTAACTTGCCAGTAATTTTTCTTCCTTGAAACTGAGGCACGTAAAGTTGATTGGCTGGATGGTCAGTCAGTCAGTCAGTCATTCTGTCTGTTATCTACATGTATAATCTATACTCCTGGCAACACACACTGCTGACTGGCATAATAATCCATTCAATGAGATATGTCTGAGTATCACTTTATACAGCTCAAAATGACCGCTTTTTTAAAAAGTGGAGCTTGCCAAATAATTTATCTAGACAAATTCACTTTGTGTTCCTAGTGACAAAGTAACCTCATTGAATATTTGCAGGACTAAATATTTAAATATTGGCTGCTGATTGCTTACGGCTTTTTGCATGTACTAAATCTCCAGGACATAAATCTCACACAGAATAGGTAGATATAATGACACTGTCACAACTTAAGAGGACTTCTGTTATTATTATTATTATTACTTTTAATTATTTTTAATTGAAGATAAGTGAACAAGGGGCTAAATCTTCATGTTGAGATTGCCATGTTTGATCAAGAAAGCTAATTTTACATTGGTCTCCTTGCTTTTGTTGAGTGAAAGCCATAGCATTCAGAACTTGAGTAATACCTTTCACAGATCATCTTCCTTTAGAGGAAGTTCTTGCAGGCAGCAATAGGAAATAAACTTTTTACTGTAGCAGGTCTGTGCACCCTCTCTGTAGGCATAAACATGCTATTCCCCTCTTTTCATGGTAGAATTGCCCTGATCTCAAAGACAGGGGATCCTCTGTGATTGCAGATGCCTGATTACTTCCCCCAAAAGACACAGCACATCTACAACACAGCTCAGCTTCCCACACTCCCACAGGATTTAGTTCAGCTAACCCAAACAGCCCATCTGCCATTCATGTGATTGGAATGAAAAGATTTTTTACTTTCACAAATCTGATCTCTCTGTTGTTGCTCCTACATACTAATGGTGCTAAAACAGCTGCCTTGGATTTAAATCTCTTTTTCTTCCATGCACTCTAATGGTAAATTTAAAAGTGATTTTCTACTTTCTAAGTGATGTGATCCAAACCAGGAGTTGAACATAACCTTAAGTCAGCATGACAAAAAATATTTGCTGTATGGTACAGAGTTTGCAATAACATAAACAAAGAACTGTCTCGATCAACAATAAAATTTGGGTGTTATCTGAGCATCTTTAGCCATGAAAGTTGCAGAGGAGACATCATTATATTGAGAGTAAAATCACTGCTTTATAAAAACTGGACCAACTGCTTGGAAAAATTGGAAGGTGAGAGGAACAGATGGTTCACTCTCAGATCAGGAAAGACTGAAGGGAGATAGCAGGACTGAGAGCAAGCGAAAAATTAATATCTGAACACTCCTTCCCTTTTCTTCTTTTCCTTCCCCTCCTCTTCTTTCCAAGGAACTAAGTGATGAAAGTTTGAAATAACTAATTTCACTGTAAAAGAAACTGATAGAGCATCAGGAGCTGGAGAAAAAGTTCTTAGCCCTTGAAAAACTGCATTCATGGAGCCATGCCTGAGTGCAAAGTGAGTGAAAATCAATCTCTGGAAGGAAACAATTACACATCAATTAAAGCTCTATCTCTGCTCTGGACCTAACATCAAAGGTCAAATTAGATACAGATTTATGTATTCTCCATTTAAGATGCACATGTCATTGAGATTTAAATAATCTCTTCCCCGAGAAGCATTCTAAATACCAGATAGCAAATACATCAGCTGCTTCAGTATGTTTCAGTACACATAGCCGTGTGCTAACATCTATGAAGACAGATGATTTAATTTTCTAATCGTAAACTTTTAATGCTTTTTCTTGGTCAAAAAGGTGACCATTTTAAGACCACCATTGGAGAAGTGAAAGTTTCCTGTTTGCTAGCTGGCAGTATAGTCAGAATACAATTTGAGCTCTCTAGCTATGTCATCATCTGTCAGCTACTTACATGTTCTGTTAAGTTAGAAGGTGGACCCAAACTGAGTTGGGCAAAACCATATCTGCTTCCAGATATCAAGCTGGTATTTCCTGGAAAGATAATGCCTCACCTGTTCACTGTAGTCCTTGGAGCTGCCAATAGTGCATACAGACACTATTTTCAGGATAACCAAAAGAAAACAGACTAGTGAATATTAAAACTTTGCCACTGCATTTCTAACTTTAGCATGTTAGTCAAGACGGTTAACATTTTTGTTAAATATCATACTTGCTAGAGACTATTCAAGGGAGCAAATGCAGCACAGGATAAGTCCAGCAGCAATGACTCTAGGGAAAAAAAAAATGCCTCAAATAATTGAAATCCTGTCTTCTTAATATTTTTACTAGAAACTCACTAATGCTTAGGACATTCTTTTATTATGGACAGTGTCTTATTAATCTGCATGCCTATTAATCTCAGGGCCTGGCTTTATGTGATGTAGCAATGTAAATAACTACAGGTGTGCAGCTTCCTACATTTCTATGTACAATTTGTCACATGCACCAGATATTACTGAGTCATCATCAGGAACTCAACCAATCGGATCACTAAGATCATTGGTTCAAGCTCCATACTACAAATAATATCTTCTGAAATATCCTTCCTGTTGATAAAGTAAGGAGTTTGCTAAGCAACAGCTTCAGCATTTCTTCTTGTGATTGAAGGCCTGATAAAAGCTACAAACAGCAGAAACTGGGATGTAGAAGATATTCAGAAAACTAATCCCCTTTATGCTCAAAATCTTCATTGGCATCAAGTAAAACAGACAAAGGTAATGTTTTGCCTATAGTATCTAAAAGCAAACACAAGTAGATATTTCAGCAGGATTACAGTATGTAGCCTTCACTTATTTCAAACACAAGTTATTCACTAAATATTCTGTAAATTTTTAAACAATTTAATTATCAAACATTACAGGAAAACAACATAAACATTTATGAAAAGCGGTACACTAAGCAGTTAGAGCAGGCAAAAAGAATATAAATGTGTAATAATAAACAGTAAATGTGTTTCAAGAGCCAAGAAAGTCAGATTTAAAGAATTTCTAGTTTTATGAAACATAACTGACTTGTAGGATTTTAGAAATCCTGCCAATGGATTTCACATTCTAAAGATTGCAAGCATGAATCATAGATTTGACTACTGATTTTTTTTTTTAATTTTACACATAAAGCTGTATTTGTGTTCAGTTAATTAAAAGACTGTTTTTAAAAACAAAAAGCACCTCAGGTACATCATGCAAGTCTCACTTTATGTTAAAATTGCAGGAAAATAACAAGCTATCTACTTAAACATATATAGGAAGGGGAAATGGTAATTGTAATTAAAACAACAACAACAACAAAATAATGTTATTCAGATTGACCATTCTGAATATTGTGGTCTTCATCTGTAACATTAAAATTTTTATTTCCAATGCATTTGATCTTCGAATTGTTCTGACGTAATTCCCACAAGAAATGCAGTTCTTGCTGTGGAATTCCAAAGCTTTTAAGTTACTAAAATTGTAAGTCTGTGTATATTTGCTATACATGTAATACAGAGCACTTATCTCTTTGAGGCAATTATGGTCCCCTGAAGTCAAAGTTTTATTGCAACCACTGAAGTCAAACCTAAGAGACTTTTAGCATTTGCTGAGGATTTTCTTCTGCTCTCTACCTTAGACTGAGAAAAATGTTAGCAAATGAGTTGAATCACTGATTGTATACCTATGCCATTAAACACCAAAATTTTGACTTGAAATTTCCTTTTGCATGTATTCTTTTAGCACAGAGACTAAAGTATTAGATGATCTTCCTATTCTACTCATTCTTCAATAAGAACTGCACACATTCTTTTATTTTCTATGAATTATGAAATCCTCATTCAAGTGGACTCTCAAAGTGCAGGTAAGATATATGATGAAATATAATTATTATTAAGTATTTCTAATGCATAGGGCAAATCCTTCCTGTTCTGGAAATTAACTTAATGCTATATTTCTGAAACTGCAAACCACCTATCCTCATCTATTTTCAAGCAAAAATTATTTTCACTTATTTTTTTATAGCACAAATTTCTGCCTCTAACTTTTGGGACACAAAATATCTCCAGAGCACTTGCAAAGTTGGACAAATATTTATTGTTCTGCCATGAATTCATCAGCAATTTTTCCCAGAAATTTTAATTCCTAGTTTAAGAGCAGAATTCTGGTTAGGTTCATACTAGAATTATTTACAATCGCTTTGTAAGATCCTAGCAGCCATTTAATATACCTTTGGGTTTATAAACTCTCTAACAAAGGGTATCTTGATTCTGTATTGCAATTAAGACTCATGTTCTTAGCCTACCAGGACACATAAGTAAGACAAACTCCACTGTAACCGCAAATAAATATTTCTTTGCGATACTATCTCATTTTAACTCCTTAGAAAGGATTATATCTTGTGTCATGATAAGCAGCTAATGACAATCCAGTAATAAATATTATTTATGATAAGACCAAATGTTTTTGGCTGCTGTCTTTGATATTTCCAAAATGTGTGTTGGTTCACAATGAAAGTGACAGGTTGATTCTTTTTTTTTTTTCTCATCTATTTTGAAAGGTTTGAAATTTGTATTTCAAATACATTGAAGGAAATCTGAGACTAACAAGTATCACTGAAAAATAGTGACATCTTTCACTCAGAAGCTGCAGAAAGAAAGGATGATGACTACTGCAGTAAAAAATAAAAACATTTCCCAAATCCATTTCTGCTCTTTGCCTACTATTCAGTGCAATATAATAAATATTAATAGTTATATATCTACAATGATATATGCCTATATGTGTACATATTCAATTCTATTTCTCATAATAAAATTACCTGTAAAACTTGTTTTTAACACATTACATTGCACTTGTTTTCAAAACCTGAAAGAGAAGTCCTGTACTAAAATTAGTCCTTGCAATCTATAGTGAATTATGCCTTACATTTGTGATATATCAGTTTAATTCAGTAGACGCAGAACAGTTTAGAAATTATCCTGTATCTGCATTTCATGGATTCTGTATTATCCTAACATACTTCAAAATGGTTCAAGCTTGTATTTGAGGACACATCACCAAAATAATTTGAATACACCGTGTCATATTTTTGTAATTCTATCTCAGGCTTCTCTCTGCATCTTTTAAGCAGACTTTCAGATAACCATAATGCAAAGACTATTTGGAAGTCAATATGTAGTTATCATGCACTGTTGTTTGTGTTTCAGGGGGTCTACTTGATCTAGTCAGGAGACAGAAATAGAACCTTGAGATTTAATTGACTAGTCACAAACATACATACAGGTCAAACAGATTTTAAACTCTGACTCTGAAATGTGATAGATGAGATTTTTGAAAGCTGAAACCACTCCTATAATCTCTTAAAAACAAAATTACACCAGAGTTGGCTTTTTTAAAAGTTACTAGATGTATTTCATTATTAAATGATCAACAACCCAAATGCCACATTAAAAATACAGAATCATATATAAAATGGGCTGTAAAGGATCTGACATCTCTTTTGCCTTCTTCTAAAGAAATTTTAAATAATCTCTCTTATTTTTCTTTCTTTCTTTCTTTCTTTCTTTCTTTCTTTCTTTCTTTCTTTCTTTCTTTCTTTCTTTCTTTCTTTCTTTCTTTCTTTCTTTCTTTCTTTCTTTTTTTTCATGAAATAAAAAAAATATATATATTTTTCTCTGAGGAGTCAAGCTGTTATTTTCAGGATTTTTAAAGAATTTTTAGGCTGAATTTTACTTCAGATTCTTTTGATAACTAACAGAGCTACATATTTGCCACACAGCATAACAGCTACAATTATCACCTTAAACGAGACACAAGAAGCCACATATTATGTACAGCTACAGACGCTTATGTTGATGAGTAGCTTTCCTGCCCTGTTGCATACCCTGTAAGTATCTGCAAAACAAAAGGCCTTGCAGAGTAATGCTTGATCTTTCATTTGTGAGGCCGAGGGCTGAATTCCCACATGGTTTTTACAGACAGCTTTACAGTTCCCCAAACTATAGCAACATATACTGCCAGACTAAGGCAGTGGAAGAAAAAGCTTTGCAGAAATGCAAAGAAAAAAAATATAAACATATAGTGGATGTTGCTTGCCTAGCCCACTGGGCATATATTGTTGGTCACAGCATGGATCTAACACTGTGGGGTATGTTTACAGAATGGAATATGGGGAACTACCCTCACAAACAATCGTGAGAACAGTGTATTCATTCTTATGTGAAATGTATTGAAAATTGACCCTGTTGGGATGTAAATGAGGAACTGGATTGTTGTGGAAATTCTAGTCGTTCATGTGCTTTTTAGATGTTGAGTTTTCTTTTAAAGCGATCAAAAGTGTCTTTGAGTCACAACAGTCAAAGATGGCAGAGACCACATATTGCTCTAATTCTGTTCCTCATGACATCTTGCAGAGATTAATGTTAGAAAGATATTAATAGAACTTTTTGTTCCTTTACCCCAAACTGACACCATATGAAAAGCTTGCCATGATAGCTTTTCAGTATCATCTCTTTATTTTCGAAGCTATACCATGTAAATTAAACTGGGAAAATCACATCAAAGCTAAAAGAAAGAGCTAATATGCACTACATACAGACATTTAAACACCTGTCATATTCCCCCTTTCTCAGGTAGTTGAATAATCATTCTACCCTCTGAATGACTAGTGCTTCAGCCTTCCATTTTGCCTTCCTTCCTCGCTGTTTCTGTCCCATGGAACTGCTGAGTCCATGTTTGCAAAACTTCTTAAGTACAGGATAGGAGTGAACACAATATTGCAGCGCTCCTAATTGGTAAGATATGATCCTTTCAGGGCCTTCTTATCACATTTTTGTCTAGCAGTGAAAGGAGTTCAAAAATCTGAATATTGCCAGGAAAGCATCCCTAGCAGAGACTCCTTACACTCATAATAACATTAGCAATGATTAAACAGGCTGCTCTGTTTGGAAGGGACTGATCTGAAATACCACTGAAGGGTCCCACTGACTCCTTGAGGCTGTGTAGGTAAACACTAGGTTTCTAAATCAGTTTTTCAAGGACAAGACTTTCTTCAAAAACCTTTTACAATCTTACTTGAGCCACTCACATTAACCACACTAAGCCCACCAGTATGCTATCAATATTGATATTTTGAAGTTATATTTAAGAAGAAAGCACAGTAATGTTAATTTTTTGTGGTATTGTTTCCTTATTGCAATAAAACTTTGCAAAAATTTTACTTTGCTAAAAATAAACAGCCAAGCAAATAAACAAACAAAAACAATGCAACAACAACTAAAAACCACCACGATGTCTTTGTTTCATAGAGGAATAAGACTTTTGTAGCAGATAAAGTAAAAAAAGAACTGTCCTTCCTTTAAAGGAAATATTGTACCGCAATATTGGCCGCAAAGAGAAAAGCTGACTTTATGTCACCATTAACAGTATTACATTGCTTAGTATTTAATTCAAATTGTTCACAAAGCAAAATGAAAGTAATGCTCAATCATCCATACCATTATTTAAATAAGGAGCTTCTTTCCACCTAAAAGCAATTCAGAATAGTGAGTTTGAAATATTATCCAATTCTCATATATTGAAATTGGGATATACGGAAAGCTGAAATGCTTGAAAAACTTACTGCAGTGACAAAATTGAATTTGAATTAAACCTTGATGCTGTGACTTTTTAATCAGTGAAGCAATCTGAATACAAAAGCTGGCAAATAAATTGAGTGGGAAGATGCATTTTTATATAGTTTTTTTTTCCAGGGGGAAATGAGTATTATCTTCCATTTTCCCGTTAAAAAATACAGTAAAGATTACTCATCCTTTAAAGAGATGTTAGCACACTACTTACTGGAAATGTAGGAGCAATAGTAGTTGATATAAGTGCAGAAATGTTATGAAAACATGCTTTGTATATCAATGATGCGAACAAAACTATTGCATTTCAGAAAGGGTTTTAAAGCTTAATTTCTGCTTATTTATTTAATCATATGTAGAATTTTTATACTTAGATTAGAAATTCACAGCACACTGCACTAGAATCTGTAATTTACATATGTAGCGTAAATATATACCTATGGGAACTTCCATATTTGAATTTAATACAATCACAGTTCAGGGATTATTTCTCTCAGATTAGATTTTTTCCAGTGAGCAAAAGCCCTGCGTACAGATGAGTTGGGAACTGGGTGAAGTGGGTGTTCACTGCTTCTCAGTAACCTGCCAAGAGACTGACATATCTCAGAGGACACAGAAACAGACCCAGTAAGCAAAAAGGAGTATATGAATCTTACAGTGTTTATGAGCATTAATGGTAAAACAATAAATTTGCAGTGCTATCCAGAACTAAAACACTTATTGGTAGAGGAGTCTCTGAGCTGCAGAAAGTCTTCCTTCAATAGACTAATCTCAAGGCAACTACTGCATCTCTCTTGTCAACCACTTTAATAACTGCTGTAACTCAAGAAGATGTAATACACTGGTCATAAAGCAAAAACGCCCTCCAGAGGTAGATCTTACCATATAGATCATAATCTCATTGAAAGATCTATTTCTGTCTCTTCTACTATTCTTGACTGCATTATAACCAAAATCTGAAAGAACAATATGCTACCAAGGAACTGAATGAGCACTTCAAAAGAGAAGCCGTTATCTAGAACACTGATTAACCTGAGAACATTTAAATACTTCAGGTCATGACAGACTAATAATCTCACACAAACGGCATCTGTCTCCAAGTCTCAACCAGCTTTTCTGTATTAAAATCAATGAATTTATAGCAGACAGGGATAGGGCTCAAAGAAAGTATAATTTAGCATTTTTCAATGCCAGTTCAAGGGTTAATGAAACAACGAAAATGGGAAAAGCTTTTGTAAGTTTGCCTTAAAAATACTTGTAAAGGTTAAAATAAATCCTATGTTTCATTCTTAATCTAAGCTTTACAGCTATTAGAGTCATGAATTATTAAGAAAACAGAGTCATAGAAAATCATTTAGTTTAAGAACAGATCCTGCTTGAGGTTTGAGAGACTAAAAATTTTTCTAATTATAAATTTGGGGTTGTTTGTTTGTTTGTTTGCTTTGTTTTTAATAATATTTTTTTCACAGCAGTTGTCATGGAGAACCTTTTGATAAATTTGACAGGAGAAAGAGACCATCTTGTTAAAACATCAAGGATGAGCACAACTGTTTTAATTCCAATTCAACGCTCCTTTTCCAGTGCAAGAACACAGAACTTTGTCCAGGTAAGGGGTGGCTCACATTCATCTCCTCCTGCACTTATTTCTTCTTTCCACCCATCTTCTGATTTCATACACAGTCTGAAAATAAACTGTGCGTGTAGAGCTGGAAACTTTTCCTGTCAGAGCTCTTAAATTCCACTGATCTGTGCAACATACAGAGTGCTGACTTTGGGTCAAAACCCCAGGAATAGGTTCAGAGCCTAAAGATACCACAGGAATGCATAGGAAGAACCAAGAAGACCTGGCCTTCAGTTTCTAACATATAGCTTGGCTTCTGTTACTTATAAAACTAAGGGGAAAGGCCATAATAAGTCTGAAACATAGATATTTCCTATATGGAATTTTAGTCTGATAATTTCTCTGACTCCAAGCCTGTTATGAAGCAAACTCTCCTTATTCTAAGATTAAGGAACCAAAAATAAACAGCCTGCTACATAACTCTTAGTGCTGTGGGGGGTTTTTAATTGTGATGATTTTTTTTTTTCTTTGGCTGTCCTCTTGTTCACACAATTCCTGATTGCAGTCATTGACCCTTTCTCACTTACCTCTCAGTCACATAACACTCTGAGGCACTCTAAGTTTATCTACCTGCTTGGACTTTACAGTGCGGTACAACCTTAACACTAGCATAGACCAGAGGTTCTCTCTAATATTTCCATCTCCCGCCTTCTACACGAGCATCATGGATTCTTACTGCACATCTCGGTTCATTTACTCATGAATGTCTGCCTGCCTTCTTTGCCTTCAGAGGCAAAAACAGCAGAAAATCAGCTTTGTCCTGAATTCAGACCTTCAAAAAGATGACAACTGAACATGCTTTTTATAACATTGATACACAGAAAAAATACTGCAAATTAAGTGTGATGCTGGGTTGCTGAATTAGCAGATTTTGTGTTGGAAACTCCTGAAAATCAGGGATTTTACTTGGTGATGCATAAGATACAACATTATTATGCCTTTCACTATGTTCACAACCTTCTGAGAGGCTGAAATTTTTACCTGATTTCTTGGATCCACCTCTTCCATCTATGAGAGGGTGCAGCCATGGTAGTGGCACTGTAATTATATTCTTCACTTTTGCACCAAGAGGAGGAAACAATGTGAAAGCCATTTCAACTGCTTGATGCTTTTTGATGTTTCTTACAGAAGCAGCAGAAGCTAAAGAAGAGAAAAAGGATAACAATCAACATATTTTCTCTGATAGTTATATGCAATTGACACCCACATTAGTAACTCCTATAGCTAGATTTCTTTTTATTACTTTGAACATATCAGCATAATATGTGGACTTCTGCAAGACAAAATGTTGAGACGTATGCAGATTTATTGGCTGTGCAGCTACTGGATATGATTAAAAGCCAGGAGAAAGATGCCAGTTTGGAAATATACAATTAACTACTGTCTAATACCTCAGCTAGTTCAATACACAGATATATTCTGACACTCACTAAATAATACGGCTCAATCTTTACTGAGTAGAGCCTAGTGACAAGCACAACAAAAATTCTCACAGGCATGCAAATCTTAATGGAAAATGTTTATTGATCATAAACTGTAGCACACCTTAAGTTAGACCAGAAAAGACATGGCAAAAAGCAATACCAACTAACAGTACCCTAGTAAAAAACAGAAAGAGATAAGATTTCATAGATTCCTATCTCTGTTTTGACATTGATCCTCAACAATCCTACAAGTGTGTCTTGTCCATGTACTCGACAATGCATTCAAGAGGTATGAGTCCTCATGAGATAAAGGAGCTCATGTAAGGAGGGCTCACTTTCTTGGAAACTGTAGCCTCATTCCTGCTTGCAGGGACAGCTAAAACAATGCAGATTTATGAATATTGTCTTTTTTGTAGCAACAATTAGTATAGCCTCCCTAGAAGCTTGTTTGAGTGTGGAGGAGGAGTTAGTTTTCCTTCTGGTTAACACCAAATGTAACTTATTTCCAGGATGCAGATGCTGATGCTCAGTTAGAACACCTTTCATATCTTTCAGAAAAGTACAATGAGCCAAATGTCTCATAGTATGGTATTGTTAACAGTCCTGGTTATTAACCATTTGAGCCATATCTGAAGCTGCATCTGTACATGAAGGGATCTATATTACAACAAATTTCAAGGCCAACTCAGCACTGAACTTTCCGTGTTTTTCTGTTACAGTTCAATAAAATCACTTTGTGTTACATTCGTTTCCATATAAAATAAAGTGAATGTCACATTTTTTTTGACATACCATTTTTATTTAACACCTTTTTTTCTATATCCATTAGTTTAAAAAGTTATAACAAGGCAAATCATCTATCAAAATGAAAAATGCTGTACTCCTTGTGCAAGGAAAGGGGAGTCTAAATAGAATGTCCCTGCTCTGAAATTAATGGGACTATTTTACATTTAATATTTTCTTTTAAGGTGTTATGTATGCACTCCAAGATCATTAATGAAGAAGTACAGAATCACAGTTTACAGTTGAAGGGCAAAACTGCCAAAAAAGCATTTCAGAGTCATGTCATTGAGTGATACAATGGAGAAAAATAAATGCAAGGATCATTGATCTCTGATATCATAATTAAACATCCAGAACTCATGACAGAAAGAAAGGATAATAAAGTCCATTAAAACTTGACTTGAACATAAGCTGCAGGACTAATCAAGCAGATATACTAGGGAAAGCTCAAGTTTATAAAAAAAAATAAACCTTTCCTTTTAATTAACAGCATCTTAAAACTAGATTTTCTGTTACAATTTTGGCTTTAAATAAGACTGTTTTTTGTCTATAAAGATAATTCATCCATGCCAGATGAATTCACCCATGCCAGATGAACCAGTCAATTCACCTGTTGGTTTTGTGACATTTTACATTTCTGTCCCCTAGAACCACTACAGCAGTTCAGCTATCCATCCATCATAAATCTGGTTCTCACTTGCCATCCAAACAATACACACATTCTTGGCCTTTTATCTAAAATATCTGATAGAATAGATTTACCACGGCTTTCTTAAGCAATACAGTTACTGACTTTTTAATGAGTAATACTGTCACTGCAACAAAAGAAAATTCACAGAAATCAGAAGGAAATCATCCTAGTGAGCTAATGGATGTGGTGGTTATTCTTTAGAACAAACGGAGAACAGCCAAAGTTCCAGAGCTGGGAAATGACAAACCATACTACCTACCTTCAAGGGATGAAAAATACCACCAGCCTAATAGGGAATTACTGAACAGAGAATTCAAATTTAAGTTGCCTAGTTAGCTAGTGAATTGGTTAAATTCCAGACTATTGCAAAAGTATACTGAAAAGTGAGTAATAGCACAATTAGCAACTGGGAAAGATGCATCCCTATGATATAAATATTGTTGAACGCAGGCATCCTGCTTAGTTCTATGCTACCATTCAACCCAACATACAACCAGTCTGCCATAGACACTTCCATTTGTGCCAACAGTTACAATAGACAAATTTTATCAGACTTCAATATGAAGAATCCTCTAATTGTTTCCCAGTACTTGGGCAGAAAAACTTTATTTTGGCAATGCCCCTTCATACCATTCATTTTTCAACACTGGACTGAATTTGTCAAATAGTAAGCTATAAATTACATGCAGAGCATACTAAAAAGGACATGCCACATACAACAAGATGGAACATAGGTCTAACACACTCTTATAAGAATATTCTGATGTAGAGCTTGAGTCTACAAATTCATCAGTTATTAAAAAAAATGTTTAAGAAACAACTGCCAGGTTTTAATTTATAGTGTTTTAAGAAGGTCATTTCCCTGCCAGTTGCTAAAATTTTCTCATTTTGAAAATCATGTGATAATAAGAGTTTCCTCTTTTTTTTTTTCCCCAAAGGATGTGAAAACTAGAAACCAGCTAACACAGAAACTCTTAGAACAGGCAGGGTTATTGAGAAAGACACACACAGAATGTTTCCCTTTTCAATGTAGCCCTGAAGTACTTTGATAAACAGTGAGCTATTCTTTTCTGGAAGACATCATTAAGTTCCAGACAACAAATATATATATATATTGCATATATATATATAAATCATATTCTACAGGATGGGGAAATGCATATAGCATATAATTTTGCAAACTGCTGGAGGAAACATTTCTGTGCTTCTTAAAAGCAACTGAGGCACGAGAAAGGTCACAAACAAGAAGAATCACAGATACAGCTAAGTTACTGATGAGTACAAATTCAATTAGAATACCTTATGCCGATGCTAACTAGACATCTTTTACTCCATACTACAAACAGAGAGTGAGCATTATCTTCGCAAGAACTAAAGCATTCACTCTGTAATTCTATGCAATAAAATTGCTGCTCACTGCTGGAATCAGGTCTGTATCATCTGCCTATGAAAGTCACATCAGCATGTTTTACTTATTTTTTTCCTTACTACTATTCAGAAATTTCTAAGTTGTTAGGATTCATCTTGAAAACATCACTTTTTAGGTCTTGGGTACTCAAAGAAAATAGCTGAAAATTGTAAAGGTCATCCACTGTCATGACTTATTTTTAATATTAGAGAATAATAGTAATAATAATAATAATTCTTGTTAACATAAGAGAAAATAAAAATCTAGATTGTTTGAAGATGATTGGAATGACCAAAAATGCAATAAAGAAAAGAACATATGCTTGGTTTGTCTACCATTACGACTGTTCGCCTTTTGAAAAATGCAATGAAGTATTCGTAAAAATGTACCTATTGTTCCTTGCTTCTTTTAGTTTCATTGTTTTCTCATTTTACTTTTGTTTAAAACATTATATCTTTGATATTAGAAAATACAGTATTTCTCTCTTTCTTTTGAACTATGATTGCAATTCAATATAGGGTACTGCTATTTTTCACTAATTGCTGCAGTTATTCAACGTGAAATTGGTTTCAGAGGTGAGAAAGTAATCCATATCTGATACCTCACACAGCATATCACATGCCAGCTACCACTTTGTTAGACTGGCCCTCTACTGGTATCTGTCTAACATCAACAAAACAGCATGCTTCAGCCTCTACTGCCATACCACCAACTCTGACATAATTGGACAACATAATAAAATCGGATGCACTATTTTTGGAGCAGCCCATTCATTTAGAATACAGTCACAGGATGAAGGGCCCAAACCCGACAATTTCCAGTTAGGATTTAAACAAAAATCCAAAAATATCCACAGAATTCATGTAGTCCAGCTGCAAATTGTAATAATTAATGATTTTAAAAAAGGAGGGAATGTGGGGGGTGTTAGACTCACACTCAAAATGTGGGGTGTTTTTTTTCCTTACAAAATTACACTTTAAGTCTTTAAATCTTAAACAATGATTGAGCTTCCATTCAATGTGAAATGCCAGGCGCAACTCTAAAATACATTTTCATGTTCCATACAATGAGATAGTTAGAACAGATATACAAAATGACTCTAAATGGATTGTTCTTTTGAAGCTGTGTTAGAACAAACTCTACATTTATTTTCATCAACACTGCAGACTTGTCTCATTATCCAGATTCATATTTGTTTTCCAGAGGATTTCAATTGTAAGAATTTGGTAGCTAGCTCTCAAAATAGAAGAAGTGCATTCATTACTCATTTAATATAGATATATGACAGCCTGAGGTGCAATAAAGCTTGTAGTGCTTACAGTTTAGGATTGCTGTATTAATAATAGATAGCAGACTTATAAGTTTGATATATGTATTTTCTCAGATGTCTCTCAAACAAAATTTTATATGTATATAATATATATACAAAATTATAAACAAAATTATATATATGTATGTAAAAACTGTATTCAGATGTGATTGCAAAAAGTTGCAAATTCAAGTAGTTAAGCATTACAGTCCCTTTTGCATGTGCTCTATGATATGGTCCTTGATTTCATGATCGACATGAGCCCTGTTAATTTCACTGTATCAGGATCACAGTGTTCACCTTTTGAGATATTTTGTTTTCTCCATTTTCAGTGCATTATTCCAGCACTTGATTACCCCATAGTACTCAGATTCTGAACCGAAGATGGAATTAGTGATTTCATTATGAGCTTTTTGACAGGACTCATCATGAGAGTTATCAAATGTTCCTAGATGCTATCAGATTTACTTTTGCAAGGAACCAAGGGAGGAACAGGTTTTATTTATGATCTTTTTAGTACTTAGTAGCTAAGGCACATAGGATCAGACTTTTCACAGCTAAGTAGGTACCCAAAAATGCATGAAAGAGCATAATCATTTTCCCTAATGTGCTAAAACACTGCATTTCCAGTAGGGAGGTTCTTCTGAAATTTCTTCTACAAGACTATCCACATCACTAGCCATGCAAATACATTTTAAAATCTGATCAAAACAGAATATAGAGTATCCATAAATTGCAGGCTTCCAATCTTAGACATGTCGTACCTCATTTTCAGAGAGTTTTGCATTCTATTTGCTTTAAACACAAGCTTTAAGCTGCAGCAGAAATCTAAGTTCTCAGTCCTCAGCATTTTTGCAAATCAGTCATCAAGATCCCAAGTTAGGCATCCAAAAATACCAAATACCTCTGCAAACACTTTTACATAAATGAACCATCAGCAAAATGAAACTCTTGTGAAGCTGCTGTGGGCAAAATTCAAATGCCTTAAACTAGGTATCTGCATAACTTTTAACTTGTGCACAAAAAATAGAGGAGTCTTAATGGCAGTCTTCTTCACCATCAACACTGAATCTCTTGCATATTGAATGGGGCGGCAATTTCATGCAAGTATGTACATGATTGCGCAATGGAAATCCATGATGTCTACATGTAGAGGCCAATTTGCAAATCCAGTGCAACTGATATGTACATTACAAATCACTTGACTTTGCAGATCCAACAGGGTTACTCTAATGTTTTGAGGAGTTATTTTTATGTTTTTGTTCTGTTTTTCCTAGTAGATGCATAACATTTAAGATATTAGAGAGCACAAACAGAAGAGAGGGAAAAAAAAACACAATAAAACAAGAATGTGCAGCTGGCCATTATAATGGTTGCTACAAGAAGGTGGAATTCATGGCCTTGCCTTTTTGTCAGACATAATCAAATCAATTTTAAGGCTCCCACAGTCTTATGAATAAAACTGCCCATAAGCACCAACAAAATTCAATTCTCTATCTAAACAGATAGTGCTTTCTTAAGATGATCAAAAAATATCTGTTTTTTTCTTCTCCTGCTTTCTGTTCTTCAGCATGTACAAGTTATTCTGAAATGAAGTCGTATCTGTAGTAGTGATATAAAGTCAATAGAGCTACATCCATACACGGAACCTAATCTAACATACAATATTTACACTAAGTCTATTGTCTATTTTTGTCTACTCCTGAACAGATCACCTCACCTATCATATAAATTCTTACACTATATCAGACACGAGCTAGCTGGCTTTCTACAATTATATAACTGGCAATAATGAAGTGTATTTCCACTAGCACTTGTAATTATTACAATAAATCATCAATTGTCATATAGGAGGGCTATACAAAACTTGAAAGACATTAGAGGACATTTTTCTTCCTATAAAAGTATTTACTTATCACATCCACTGCAGACATAAATGTACAGGGGAAAAAAAATAAATGAAAAGTCATTGTCAAAAGTAATACACACTCTTGAATGCTCTAATAAATTTCCAGTGTACTGGAAGGACACTTCAGTTGTTGGCTAACACAGAAACAGAGCATAATGATAAGTATATCTTCACCAATACTGAAATATGTGTAAGGACAATAAAACTATATATATTCTTTTGTTCAATATCTTTGACAGTGAACTATCATTTAGAAATAATACATAATAGCTCTATAATGTGTAACGTATAATTATGTAAATAATTAGTATAATCTTGAGATGAGATGAGGGCTATTAGTGGTAGTGGATACTCTGAACCTTGAACATTTAGTCAAAAAGACCAGTGACATCCAATCAAACTTCTTTAAAATGAATTGCAACAAACAATGGCAACACAGCTGCTATTAGAATTATAATTGAGTTTAGGAGGGAAACAGCAGCTGAATGCAACGTAGATAATTAAGGAGCAAGCTTTTGTTAACACTATCAGTAGGGTCATGATTCTGCAGATTGTGAACTTATTATGTCTGAAGAAACTAATCTATTTTTATAACAGAGGTATATTTCTGCTTTTTATGCCAATAAAGTATATTCTGGCTACAAGATAGCTGATCACTTATTTATTTCAAGTACCCATTTAGAGAAATGGTAAGCATTTACAAAACCTAAGATTACCATGGAAACCTTATTCTTTAAAGCTGAGGATTATGGGAACAACTGATTGTACAATTGGGATGAGTAAATAACAAACCTCTGAGTATGACAAAGACCATAGCTAGTAAATTATATTAAATAATTACTCTTTTCTAGGCTACCAGACATTTTACTTCATCACAGCATTGAAAGGGAAGCTATATACATCATGTGAGTGAATAATGAAAACATTCAGAAATACAACACTTAGGCTATGCAGGCATGAACTGCATAAATACATGTACTTGTGGACTTAGAATACTTAAGATGTAGCCCTGGGACTGGGCTTTACAAGTATGATCTAAAATTTCTATTTCCTGTTGTGTGTTGACTAATCTTGAAACAAAAATTGTCCGTGTAAACAAGACAAACAAACAAGAAACACCAAAGTCACAAGCTTGCAGCTAGGCAGTAGTCAGGCAATGCAAGATGCTTGACCACTGATAACCATGAGTCAGGGTTCCAATAATGGAAAAGAGATCGTTAAATTGCCAACAACATTACATCCTCTTAGCAATATTGCTGCTATAATCTCATGTTACCATAATAACTGGTACTATTTAAACAAACTAAAGAGCACAGGTCCGCCAAGTATATTATTATCATCACCATTCCCCTTTAACTCATGTAGCACTGACTCAAGATCTTTGGCTTAAGACAATCCTGCTCATAACATAGGTCATTTCATTGGCAAATCTAAATTTGTTAGGTACAAATGAGTAATCCTGCTTTGGAATCTCATTGACCTCAATGTGTAAATAAAGCAAGGAAAATGTGTCTGACTGGCAGCAAGCCACGACTGTGCTGTGTGCAGTAAAAACACTAATATGTCAAAAGTGATTGTAAAAATATGCTTTGATATTCTGACCTACTGAAAGTTCTAATTTTGACCTACAATCTACTATAACAGTCTAATAAAAATATTTGTAAAATATTTTAACATTATCAATTATTTGCTGGTGGCTAAGCTATTTGCATTTTTTCTATTCCTAATTCTGAATATTCTGAATGTCACTTGAATTTGTAAAAAAGTAAACAAAAGCTTGTCCTAATTTCCACCTGTTTTAACTCTGTTTCTTTGGGAATTCCAAGATAGAGAAAGCTTTATTTGGTCATTATTACAACAGAATTCAAGTATGCTTCAGTTAAGATTCAATACTGGTATTACTTCAGTTCCTTTTAAGGGAATCTGGAAAAGAAAAAGTATCAGCCAAAAATAAAAATTAAAAAAAAATTCCTTCTGCTCATATGCACAGCATGTTCTCACGTCTTTACCTGTAATTCTGGAAAACTTCTTTGAAATGGACATTTTTTTCTAAATTATCTTCAAAAGCATTCTGTATATTAAAGCTAAAGTGCAGCCAAATGAAGAAACCACCAACACATAATCTTAGGAGTCCCGTACTTTGTAAATACAAGGAAGTGTGAAAATAATGAATGGACTAGCAGTTCCTTTCTGAACATTTCAGAGAATCAGTGTGATTCAGAAATGAATGAGGAAGCAGCATATCAAACATGAAACTAGTATTTCTCCAGTAGTCAATAATAAATATATATATATAACATATTTTTATGGAATACTTGAAGGCTTTCCCTGACATGACTAGATTTCTTTAAGAAAACAGCATTGGCAACCATTGTGCATTGTCCATACAAGGCAAGATGTGTTATTCTAATCAGCCACTGTAGCATCATGGCACAATTTGCACAGTAGCTTAAGGGATTTGTGGACAGTATATTCATTTAGCAAGAAAATGCTTCTACTAATTTAAAGACTACTTTTATGATTGTGTATGTTGCTATGATCAACATTAAAGATAATGATGCAAAGCAGCAATCAACCTAGACCTGCACTTCTTTCACAGTCTTTAGATACTGTCCTAATGTAATTCTAATATATCTGAGCACGTGACCTGCCTTGAGATAAATTTACTTTTTTGAGATATTTACTGCAAAACAACTGACCCATTGTTAAATACAGAAGCTTTCTTAATGCAGTTTGACAAGATGACTTTTCAGCTGAAATATATTTTCTCCTCCATTCTCCCTGAACAGAAGTTAACACTCATCTCGGATTGATCAACAGGTCACATATGCACTTACTTTTTCTCTCTAAAAGCTTTCTTTCCATAGGGATGTTTTTGCTACCCCATAAAGCAAATGATTAAGAATAAAGCCTGTAAGCTGAACCTTCCTAATTGTTGTGCCGCTCTGCCACTGAGCCCATGAGGTAAAGCACATTTGGATGAATGCAATTTAGAAAATGACTTTGTGTGAAAGCCTTACAGTACACAACTGAAATTCATTATGTAATGATGTCTAGTATAGTACAATAATATTTGGCACTTCTTTATCACTATTATTTTTAAGCACTTCATGAATATTTATTATGCAACTAAAATGTCTCCCCAGAAGTAGAACAATGTCTACTGTAAATAATAGTATGTTGTTTTGTTATGCAATCTATAACTAAATAGATAATTTATAATTTAATAGGAACTACTAATGACCTTGAATTTCATCTGAACTCTTATCCTAACTTCAACTGCAAGGAGCTTAAGCCTGGAAACTCAAACACAAGCAACTCCCATGAGATGAGGCAGATAAGATTTGAGAATCTGAAGTGAAATGATTTCATGAAATGTATTAAAAAACAGGAATGTCACTGTGACTCCCATTCCTCTTTCTTTTTCTCCAATGGAAAAATTATGTGACAATTTAAAAGTTATTTTTCATTTATTTATGTCTGCTGTGCTTCACATGTTTGATATTGAGACAAGGTTAATGACAGGCAGATTGCATTTGGAATTGAAAGTGGAGATGCTTAAGGTGGTTCCTAGATCCTGTGGGTATACAGTAGATAGTGCCAGAATATACAGTAGATTAAATGATGCTTATCAGAAGTAAATGTTTGCTAATTTTACCTGTCTGTGCAAAGAGACTGGGTTCAAAACACAAGGAATGCAATGTCTGCATTTCATATGTACTAGCTGCTCAAATTCAAGGTCAAATCCTATACTACTTATTAGAGGAAAGACTCCCAGGTAGTTGATTAATGTTTTGACTGTGGTACTATGTTAGATTTTACATTATGCAATGATTATATATGAGCCATCACTGAAGGCTTATATAGGATCAAAGATGCTTGGCTGATTTCTTTATTGCCTTTACAATGCTTCCATGTTAAAATATTTCTAAAAACCTTAGCTGTAATTAAAGACAGAACCAATGGTTACCTACTAATAAAAAATCACTGCAAGATTTGGTTTACATCCTCTATTTTGTTAGGGATTCCTAAAATGAACTTATGCTAGAAAGAAAAATAAGAAAGAAAACCTGTAAACACAAGTAAAATGTCTGAGTAAGCCACAAACAAACCATACTCAGAGTTTGTTGCTATTAGTGACTTCTTGTATTAATGTTTGTAAAATCACCTTCACCAGATTCTCCATGCTTCCGTGTTCTAGTAGTTGAATAGGCATAAACATATGGCTGAATTCAATAGTGTGAGACTATAACAATTAATATGTAGAGGCTGGCCAAAAAGAACTTCCTCAATATTTTTCCCTCTCATGATGGAGAACTAGGCTATCAACTCCAGGCAATTTATTTATGTCTGAAAGCTCACAGAAGGCTTGATTCACTATGTGAGCATGGCCAAGTGCAATGCGTATATCCGTTAGGAAACATATCGTCCTAGGAACCCATTGCAGTTGAAAGAATTAACTGCTCTGTTGTAGAGCTTCATAAACTTGTTTGTTATTACTTCTGCTGCACAGAGCCCCAAATGTCCAGCACAATTTCTTTCTGACTATATTGTCTGCTAGCAAGTAGAAATTTCTGTTACTGAATGGGTCTTGTTTTTTCCTCTATATAATAATCTGCTTAAAACAATATGCTGGGAGTGTTAGGCATTTATTTACCATGGTGGGTTAATCTCATCTAGGGAGGTATAGAAACTCAATCATGAGTGCTACAGTATATAAAGCTAATTGCCAGGATAAAACCAAATGAATAATTACTTAACTTCAGAATGAGGCCTGGGGGAATTTTTCTTTAATAAAGGTTTAATTCACCAGTGATAATGAATGCAATCTCACATACTACTGAACAACACCATTAGCATAATGGCTAAGATACAAAAAGCATAATTAGACCTAAACAGAAATGTTAATTACAGCCATGAAGCTACCAAACAAAAAAGGAGTCTTCCTTTACCTGTGAAATGTGTAGCTAAAGTAATCCCTGTGAATGGGTTATCAATTCTGCTCCAATGACTGACAGGCAGAAATTAAAAAATGAAGCTTCCTTCGCCATTTGATTCCAGAGAGGACTGTGATTCACATAAGAGAATTAGAGTACAGGTGAGGGTAGTAAAATTCTGCACCTCTACTCATAAAGCTTAAAAATTACACTCCCATGCATCTGAACACTACACAACAATTCCTTTTCACAAAAAGGCAGGCTCATCAGATCTGGTCAGGAATATCAGATTTCTTCCAAGCATATTTGCTACCCCCAGACGTGCCTACCGTGCACAGCACTGTGTAGCTGTACAAGGAAGTGTGGCAAGCCTGCTGGCTAGGCAGCTGCTGAGAAGTTTACTGATAACAAGCAGCTTCATTTCCGGCACTAAAAACAACAATAACAAAAGCTCTTTGTACACAAAAATTTGCACAAACTCTTATATCTTGCTTAAATGAAATCTGTGAGATGCCCTCATGGAAGAGCACTCTTTTGTGCCATTTCTGAAGTACATTTCTTTCATCTCATGCTGCACAAATATTAAATTCACAGATTCAAAGAACTCAAAAGTTATAAAATATGAGAACTAATTTTGCATTTTTTCCCCTTGCAAGAACTTATTCAATGTACGAAATGGACACTGACTGAATGGGGAGCTATTCAGATTTTCTTTTATCTTCATCCTTCTGTGTTTGATTCCAGGCCTTATTTAGCACACATCATCAAAACCCTGCACTGCATACAAAATTACTTATTTCTTCATGGGCTTTTTGGTGGTTTTTTCAGCTTTTTTTTTTTTTTTTTTTTTTTTTTATGGAGCTCTCAGCTCTCACTATAATTAATCTATCCTCACAACACCTCTAAGAAATCATATAATTGAAGCAGAGGGAGATGAAGGCCACACCACTAAATATTCAATAACTTGTGTGCCTGCTTTGATTTGACTTTGCTATTCAAGGTGGGGGAAAGCCATTGTTTGTGCTTCTGTTTACATATTTCAAACATAGAATCTGTTTACAGGTACTTTACATATGAGCTTATTTCTTGTTTATGGACATATTAATCTTTCTTTTTAAAATCTGTGAAAACTCTAACTGAAGAGATCTGCTGATGATTCCAGTAGAAAGTGGTGCTGAAACTACAAGAAAAACTTACTGTGTTTTCTAATTTCATTATAAATTGGAGAACTTGGGGTCAGATTTTGGAAAAACAATTCTACTGTTCATATAATACCACTGCCATTGAATCTAATGAAGGATGTCATTTGTTGAAACCTAGCCCAAGTTCACAAGCTTAGCAGGGAACAATCATGCCCTACAGTGGAATGAACCAGTGGGTGTCCTGAGAATGTGGACTGACAGGTATCTACAGCAAGAGCTGAACACTGAGTGGTGAATATGGCCGCTTTCTCGTAAGATGTCCTGAAGAGGGATTAGTAAAAGTGATCTCTGTTCTATAACAGGTAAGTGATGAAGGCATTGATGTTAAAGCACTGGCTAAGCCACTCTAAGGGGAGGAGGCTTAAAGTTCATCTGTTTAAATAGATCTCTCACCACCTGGCCATGATATGATACTACTTTTCCTGTTTGATCTGGGCAACTTTAATAAACAACATTCAAGACTCAAGATATAACTGGAAAAAAAAAAAACAAAACAAACAAAGAAAAAAGCGAAACAAGAAACAAAAACAAAGAAAAAAACAAATCCCAGATCTACTATATGACTTTCTTAAGCAGTAAATAGGATATCCTTCTGGGTGATAAGAAGCCTGGGCTCTGATTCTGTTTAAGTACATTACCTCATGACTATTTAACATGAAATAAATAGGAACAATTATTAGGGTATCAGAAACCAAGTGCTTCTTCTTCCCAGGGCCCGATTCTTAGCTCAAGATAGGACTTCTGCACACCCTGGATCTCTTTCTTTAGTCTAGTGACTAGTAGAGCCCTTTCTGACCATCAGAACAATTAAAACAGTTAATAGAGTCCAGTCCAACCCACTCAGCCAGCATACATTGTAGTGACTAAGAGATTAATGTGAGAGGCTGGAAACATACATTTGAATCTTTTCAGGCTAGATAAAGTGCTAGAACTTTAAATATTCAGGCAAAAACAAACAAACAAACAAACAAAGAAGCATACTGACTTGATAAAAAGAAAAAAGTCATTCACCATAAGAACAGTCAAAGAGAAGAACAACCAGCTGAAGAAGGTTGTGTAGATTCCATTCTTTCTGATTTTCATGATTATATTCCATTAACTCTTGAGCAACCAATTCTGATTTCACAGTTAAGCCTTCTTTCAGCAGAAGGTGGAATCAGAGATCTCCTGATGTTCATTGCAACTTGAATTATTCTACGCAACCACAGGAAAAGTGGGTAGTAACCTTCTTCATCAGCTACTCTGGAAAATTCAGCAGTTGAAGCCATGCCCTGTGAGGACCCCATCTTGCAGTAGACTGTGAATACTTATCAGATAGAGTCTTTCCATCTCACCTATCTGTCTGATTACAGGTGATGTCCATGTATAGTTGTAACAGATTTTTATTCTATTATTTTATGTCTGCAATTCTGGTATTAAAAACACATTAGCCTTACTAGAGAGTAAGCATATTTAAAAGGTTTGAGTTTGTGTTTTGTTGTCTTTTTTTTACCATTTAGAAAAGATTACTTTTTAGTCTTGCACAGAAATGACCTATTTGGCTGTACTGCCCACTCCATCAGAATGCTATGCAACTTAAACAGATTTCAATTCACTCTGCTTAAATTATGATGCACAAAGCTAAACAATTTTTTCATATGAATTTGTCGTTCATGCAAAGTAAGGTTTTCTGAAAAAAAAAAAAAAAAAAAAAAAAAAGCCATAAAACTAACAAAAAAGAACAAAGGAACAGCTGTAAGTCAAGAGTTCTTATGCCAAAACACTGTTCAGCTGGGTTCCACATTCATTTCTATCCTCCACATCATACTGATTATAAACTTAGATGCAGATCTAATGTTTTCATTTAATCCATTTTTTTCCATATTTTAAATTCATTGTATTTAGTGAACATTCAGTTTGAAACATGCAATATCAAAAGAAACCCCAACAGATGCAGGGAATTTGAATAATCAGGTCCTCATAATCCCCAAACTTCAATCTAGTGAAGTCTCCATGGGATCATTTTAAACGTGCAAAGGAAACAAATGACCAAATTACTCTAAACAATTGTGAGATAACAGATGAAATAAGCCATATGATTAAAATATTGATACTTACATTACAGTGGTACCTTGAGTCCCCCATGGAAATATCAGCCTTATTGTGCCAGGCATTGTACAATCACACAATGGTCTACTGTCCAGGAGAATTACAATCAAAAACCTGATGAACTACCATGTTGTAACATCAGGTCAGAGATAGTCAATTTAGAGTGCTGGGAAGTCCATTTTTTCTCTGGCTACTGCTATGTGTCAGAATTACACACATTAGTGGATACTGTACGTTGCTACTCAATTTTAGGGGAGATTTTTTTTATACAGTATGGACATTCACAAATTCATAGGTTGGGCTGATGTCCTCTAAGACACATCTGTGCTCCACAGATTGAGAACAAATGAAAAACAAAAAATGAAGAATGTAGTATACACTCACAAAATTCATCTTTATGCTGAGAATGCAAGGCTCATTTCATGTATTATTGAAATATAGCGACTGACTAAACATAAGAAGTCCAAAGAGCTAAGAAAAGATTTCTTCTGAAAAACAATGTAGCCTAAAAAACAGAGGCATAAACTAAAAGTTGTCATCTAATTTAAGGTTTCAATTCCATTTTTTGATATACTGGATGACATACATGCTTATGCGCTATTGAAGATACAGCACTGGAAAATCAATAGCTAAATGTCTGCAAACATCCATACCAATGCTGTGAACTTAAGTGACATCTTGAAAGTGGCATACTTAGTTGTCTTCTTTTGACTTTTTTATCCATGGGCTTTAAGGTGTTCCCAGTGCTACATCTGTTATAACTGTAGAATCAAATTTGAATATTTTGTGCAACAGCAATTCTTATTTTATCTATGTACCTTTTTCAAAAAGAAAATTCTTCACAGTGAACTGGGTGGAAAAGAGAAAGGCTTTGCTACATGACAATGGATATGATCCTGACTATTCCAAAGTATTAAATCTGGCTAAGGAAAGACTGTTTTATTAAAATGCAGCAATATTTTGCATCCCAGCGTTTCGCTATCAGCTTTACAAGTTAGAATAGCAACTGCAGGTTCATTCAAACCAGATTTGAACAAAAAGTTATCTGCGTAGTGCACATGTCCTTGTCTGCATCCATTTCACAGACAAAAAATACCAAAGTTTTCAGAACAATACCCAATAATAAACCGTGCTCCTTACTTATCATGATTTCTTTACGCATTATTTATTTTAATTTGATGTTGAGGCACATCCAATGACTGATTACAGGGCATGGTCAGTTCTTTCACAATGCAACTTGTAACTCTCGTTTTGGCTGAGTAAGAAACCGAACAGCTAATTTCTTTACTTTCTACCTGTGAATTTCTTTACCTTTCTACCTGGATTGATGTTTAATCAAGTCAGGTCATTTCCATTATTTTCCCTCAACATACCAAACATTTCCATTCATACAATATATTTATCTATTACTTAGCATTTATCAACACTTTTTTGAGGTGTGATTTAAAAGGGAGAGTTGGATGGTAAGCATTTTTGGCTCTGAATTATTTATTAACAACCAAGAACAGGAAAGTATTTTTCATCTCTGTATTTATACTGTTTCGCAAATCACTCTCCTTGACAGGGTATAAAGCACATCTGAAAATCAAGCAGATTCCTAAATATCAATTTATTAGACTAAACTTAGGCTCTTGAATCTGAATTGCATTTACCTACAGGTTCTCAACCTCAAATTCACCCTTTGTATCAGGGAGCACAGTTTCTCTGGCATCCCTTTTACCACCAGTGAATAAATTTATTCAGTCTTGAGAATGCACTTTACCGCCTGTCAACAACATTTTTTGGCTGTGATTTGTTTATAACGAAGCTTTACCAACCTCCACTAATTTGCATGAGAGGCCAACCTTTTCTTAAAACAACCAAAGGCTTTACAATTAGTTGCTGCTAGTTTGTTTCTTTTCAGCAATGCATCTTGCCTCTATGCTGATTGCTGGGCTTTGGAAATAGACTGAACATGTATTTATTGACTAATCAAAAATACAGTAAAAGTAGAAAGACACAGCAATATTTAAAATCTAGCTGATTACCCTTTGGTGGCAGATGACTAACAGCTTACCTCAGCAAAGCAAAAATTGCTGCCAAAGGTTTCTTCATAGAAATAATCCTTATTTATTATCCAAGTTCACAGCTGTATACACTGCAGGCAGTAAGTAAAATCACTTAAAAAGCACGATGCTAAAAAACTAAACCCCAAGCTTACGTGACTGTGATGCTTATTAAAGGTCCAAACCTTCCTCATTAAAGCCAACAGGAGGTGTTCTGCCAATGATTTCAGTAGTAAAGGAAATTATCTCAGGGAAAATATTCAAACAAATTCATGAAGTTGCATTCTGCTCATTAGCAGTAAATGTGCGATTCTCCCTGGCACGAACAAGAAAAGTGCTAAACAACTCCTAAGAATTCTTAGGTTACTCAATAGTCTCCTCTCTTGAAATAACAGGACAACAATAAAAGACCCCTCTTACACACACACACCCCAGCTGATATCTAGTACATTTTCAGGGAGAAAAAAAAAAAAAAAAAAAAAGTAAAAAATAGTGCTTTTATACAGCTGTTGTAATAGCTTGATGGACTAAATCAACAATCTATACATTGAACATTATTTTAATAAGACCTATTAAAATCTCACTTATTAAAAAATAATCACAATTCAGTTTGTTGAATTGTATGAAATAAGACCAGAAGGAAAAAGTAATATTCACTATGCAATTCAGCCATTTAACACTGTTTGCCTGGAGGGAAGAACACAGAGAAATAGCCTACTATATACCACACCTTCTCCCCATGCAGTTTTTATTTGTCCTTCCTGTGCAGCAGTCTGCAGTATTTTCATATACACTGCTGGAGTCAGATATGAATCCATACAAGGTTAGGTGACAAAATATCAACCAGTGATTTGAACCGGATTGAAACAAGGTAGGATCAAAGAGATTCTACCCATCTCCTCTCACATCACTACCACAGAAAATAACTATTTTAGAAAAAAAATAAAAAAAAAATTAAAAAATTAAAAAATCTGATCCCACTTTTATTGATACTGGGTTTGGAATGGACATTGCAGAGGACCCCCCTGGAAGGCCCTTGATGAGCAATTGCCCCTCTACTCCGCTCACTGTCTCAGCCATCACTTCGTGACATCTAAGCCAAAGCATGAAAGCCAGGAACCCTGATGAGTAGCATCCCTGCACCCTGCACAGGGCCTGTACTCCTGTCAGGACTGGAAAGGGGATTCTTCCATTGCAGATCCATCCACTGGGGCCACTGAGAAGGAAAAGAAAGAAAAGCTGAAGTGCCTTGATGAACAAGCAAGTCTCTGACATGAACTGAAGGACTTAAAAGTTAACAGGCTAAGTACGGAAAAAAACCTTAGAATAAAGAGACAGACAAAGTTGTCTAAGATGGCACCCTGAGGTTAAGCCTAGTGAGAACACAAGTGCCTCAGTGCCTTAAGATCACAAAGCAGGAGCAGGTTGGGCTATAGTTGGTGACCCAGTCCACTCAGTAGTCCCCACAAATGAGCTTGCTGACAAAGTACCAGGCAGCAATTCCAGCTCTGCTCCCAGAAGCATGGTGAGAGCAGTGTTATATCTGGACTAATTAGTCACATCTCTCAGCAAGGCTAATTAGGATATGCACATGTGCTGACATGGTGATACTGTCTTGGATCAATAGCTGGTACAGGCAATACTATGAACCATACCTCATCACAAGGCAGAAGCAGCACCCGAAGTAACACAAAGACCAGCCATTTAAAATCTTACAGGTTCCAGTTAACACTACAAACTGTCCTCAGAAAACTACAAAAAAGTGCAGGTTGTGAATGAGAGGTGCTAGATATTCATGAGGAAAACGTGCCATGCAAGTATCACCACCAAAGGAAACCAGTTTATGATGCTTTTGTTTCTAATACTGGCAACTCATCCACAAACCCTCTGTGCAACTAGAATTAGGCAGAGGAATGATGGATTGGTATAAATGTGTGTTATCCTATGCTTACCTATGCCATATCAGCCCAATAATTCAGAAATAAAGAACAAGCTCCCAGCAAAAACCCCTTGATGTTATACCAAAGAACTGATTGGGATCCTTGAGACAGTTGAAGGCTCACACTTTTAAGTGTTATTTCTTTTTATTTTTCCAAGTTGCAAAAGTTTCTATCTTTACTTTCTTGTAGTGATCTCCCTTTCCTTCTCTGTCAGTTCAGTTCTCCTTCCTACAGGTTATCCAGTACAGGTTTTCTTTTAGCCTAGGTTTTCTGCTCTCTTTAATACACAATACACCCACATTTGTAATGGTCACAGTGTCACAGGCATACAACCCCAAATGTTCCACAGTAGCAGCTGCTAAATGCTGTTCAGAGATTCATAGACAGTTTTCAGACCTTCTGGTCATGCCTCTGATGAATCACAAACCTCTTTAGTTTCTTGCACAGGAAACCACTAACAAACCCAGCAAGCCACCGTACTTGCCTACACAGAGGGAGTATACTTCCAGAACAGTGGAAAGGCTAGGAATTTTTAACCTTTTCAATTCCACTTACAATCATTTTGCTTATACTTTTGGCAGTTGTACACCCCCATTGTAGCATACACAATTTGTGTACTCAGTCTTACTGTCACTGAATATACAACAGCTAGCTCAGTTAGAGAACACTTTTTATCCTACAGTAAGCATACAGAAAAAAACTATGCCACAAATTCCTGAAGGGGAAAACCATAATTCTTGAAATCATTCTGAGATGAAAATATGAGAGTTTTTTCAGTAAATTCTACAGAAGAAAACATCTACATAGTAGCTCTAGTGCTTAACAAGCATATGCATTTCAAGTACATATGCTTTCTTAAAACATGGTTATAAACAAAAGGACGCTAGGAGAGCAAATTCATATTTGCTTATTATGTTATTCTAAATGATGTGATCTTTCCAAATAGAAGCAATGGAATAATTAAACTAATTTTCCAGAATTTTTCTAGTATATTCAATTACAGATTTTAATTATTTTGGAGAAATAGTTCAGTGTTAATGAAAGACACGGTAGTTAGAATCATGGCAGAGTATGGGTTTCATGTTTCTGCATTCCATAAACCTTATTAGAAAATGTAAATCAAATATTTGATGAATACTAAGAGCCTATTGGGACATTAGAATGAATATTACCATTGTGACTCTGAGAGTCAGGTTGAAGTATAACAGAAGTCAGTTAAGGTAAGTGGATTTCAGTGCCAAAGGGAACATTAGCTGTTTTAAAGAGGCCTCTGGAGTATTATCCAGCATTAAATAAGGAGGAGAAAAAAAATGAAAAAGGTGTTTAAATAACACTCAGTCTGTGACACAAACCAACAAAAGAATTTCAAAGTTTCAGTTGTTACCTCATATAAGTTTGCCTATTATCACATGTTGATAAAGATTCACTGAGGACATCTTAGCAGTGGAGAACACAGAAGACATATGGATGTTAATAATTTAATTTCGCCATTAATGATATCTTTGCCAGTGCTTCTGGCTGTGTTTTGTATTTTAAAATGTTTTGTATTTCACATTCTGTAAAAGCATCCAAATCTACTGTGCTCCAAAAAAAGGCATTTTGATAGCATAAAAGTTTATATAGTTTACAGTAATTAAGCCAATTTCACATATTTCTTACACTATGTGCTGTTTTTTAAATTGTGGAAGCTAAAATTTATTCTTTCTAGGACATGGCATGCATTAGGAAGTGTTAAATGGAAAACACAGATGAAATATATTTCCTAAGGCAACAAAGAGATATATATGTTATACAAGTTATTCCATCTCAGGTTGTCACCAAAACACCATGACACATTACTTCCTGTGAACACTTAAGATAAGATCCACCTCAACAGTATATTCATCAGAAGGGATGGAAAATATACACCAGCTGAAAAAGTAAAGCCACTGTGTGCTTCAATACCTCCTAGTTGGGGTATATATATAAATATTATCTGTATACTTGGTTTGAAAAAATAATTATATGCTTTCAAGTGTGTTTAGGTCATGTGCATGTGTGAAGTCTGAAGATGAGTTAGGAATCTGTCTGTGTTTGGCAGGTGCTAGATTACAAATGGTGATCCTCCAAAGCTTAATGAAATATCTATCTATAAAGATGTCAGATGATACACTACTATGCAAAGTTTTCACTACTCACATGAAATGTCATTTGGGTGGTATTTCTTGTGAAATTTTAATTATGTACTAGCTGAACTCAGAAGAATAATTTCTTATTGTTCCAAATTGAATTTTGTACTTTTCTGTACCAAAAAGTTAATTTACTTACTACATTCATATTCAGGCAGGTATCTCCATTTTCTACATCTTCCTCTTCCCTTGTTATTTCTATATTTATATCTGTAGCCATTATATATCATAAACTGTTATATTAAGATATCAATGACAATGTATTTAGTAACAGAAAATATGTGATTACATTTCCTCTGCATGAAAAACTGCTTCAACTATACCATATTCAAGTGAAAGAAAGACACAGTGTAATAAGCACTTTTGTTCCTAGTAGTTTCACAAAAGGCAAAGCCCCAGTTGACCCAGAGTCTAAACTTTGAGGAGTAGCACAACAAAATCTGAACACAGATCTATGAGCTTTTGAAAATCCCAGTCCTTCTGTGTACAAATGTTCCATTTGGACATGGAGATCTAAATTTAGATGACACAATTTCAAATGTTTAGATGTCTTAACAGAAAAGACACAATTAAGCCTGTTAAATTCATGCAACGACAGCAGAGTTGTTCTCAGTGTTTCCCCTACAATAGGATTTTTCTTTCTTATTCCTTACTAGAAATAAATTTTTCAAAGAAAGCTGTTCTGAAACTGCCAATAAAATGACTGTCAAAGTACCTTTTCACAACATATTGAACCTTTTTTCTTGACTTAGAAATAATAAAGAAATTGAAAAATCTGTGCAAAATATCAGCATTTTCCATAGACTTCACTGCAATTTACCCTAAGCAAAACTACATAATAAAAAACTCTTTTTTGTTGTTGTTGTTTTTAAACACACCAAAGACACAAATAATAATTTCAAAATCTTTTTTTCTAAACCTAGTCCATTTTTTTTTTATTCAGTACATATAAAACAATAAAAACTCTTTTGATAACTGTATCTATTGTACTAACACAAGCTTAAGTTTTACAGTGATCTATCATGATTAATATCATCAACTGTTTTTAAAAACTGACCTAAGTTTTTCTTAACTACTCCTAAATATTTAACTCGCTGTGACAGTAGTATGCCAGTGCTTGAATGAGAGATATCCATATTTCTCTGAACCTAAAGCCAAACCAAATTACTTCAGTGATAAGCTTAATTTGAATTAGTACTTCTGTTGTTGTCATTGACCTCCAGATTAAATCCTGCAAGTAAGGGCCTGTTTTTATATTTAAAAGAAAATACAATTTGAAATATCTAGAAAGAGTTATAGATATTTCAACCACTACTACATTAAATTGGCATATCAAGCTAATTGCATGTTCTTGGATAAGAAACTAGAAAACTTAGAGAAACAAATTATTTATTTTTATGTTTCTATTGAAATATATATTAAGAGAGAAATGCAGAAGTCCACTTTTTTATCTTACACTTCACTTCTTTCTCTAGAGAAGTCTGTTAATGGGTATTACACAAATATTACACAAAATCATTTTGCTTTAGAATTATTTTTTGCCTTTGAAGAGTGAGTGGTTTTCTAAAGGGTTATTCTTAAAAAACAAACAAACAAAACAAAACATATCCATATCAATCATATGACTTCAGGATTATGCCAGCTAACGTGAGTTGGCTGTAAACCCAAAAAATGGTTTACAGGACTATGCAATGGGGCATTTTATAATAAGAAAACATTTTTAATCAAATAACCTACATAGTGGCAGAAACAAAAGGCTAGTTTTGGAGACAAAAACTGAAGAAAATACTGCAAATTAAGTGGCAAGCAGATGACAGCACAGAATAATCATCCTGAGATCATTATTTTTATGTATGTGTTTGGAGGTGAGATCTAAGTGCCAGTGTGCATGAGTTTCTATATGAAACGCACCTATATTAGATGCACCTTTGAAAATACAACAATTTAGCAACTACAGACGAAAGGAGCTGTTCTCAGACAATTTTAAATAATTCAGGTCAAATTTACATCACACTTCCAATATAAGATAAGAAACAATATAAACTCTTATTTACTAATATACACTTACCTATAATAAAGTAGCATTGGAAAAATTGTTTTGCTTTGAAAATATGGATAAAAATAATGAGAGAAAAAAAAAAAGAGAAACTCATATTCTATATATTAATTCTTAAACTGGATATTAGAATTATTCTCCTTTTGTAATTATTAAATGAGATGTTTGATTACATTCACTTCCTTGTCTAAAGATACTGCCGAATGAATGCAGCAATTATTCAGATTTATTCCAAAAATTATTCCTGTTCACTGTATGTAACTCTTCTGCTCCTTTTCAAGATATACTACAGAAATATATTTTTGCATATTCTGCATACCATTAAACATATCCACACACGTTTATATAGGCATTCTACTATGCATATACTAAAATATAATATGAATACTATAATATACTAATACATTTTAATGGGGTGATAGTTTAGTCAGTTTGTACAATCCATCTCCTAACAAACAGCAGAATGTTCAGAGAACATCTGAAATCTAATATATATTTCAAGGATAGTGCTATGATCTATCTTCCCACGTTTTAGTGGGGAACAAACTTTCTTAAACCATGTAAAAGACATAGTTTTAGCAATAAATGATGAAGAATTAATGTCTCTCCCATATACCATTATTCCGTGCTAGAATTTTTGAAATTCCTAATCTTTAGGATCATATTTTCTAGTAATTCTTTTCTTTTTTAATTAAAGATCAAAAAATCCTACTCAAAATGTTGTTTAATTGTTACCCGTCAAAACTGAGATTAATTACAAAGTGACATCTCAGAGAGATCTGTCCTGAGTTTGGTTCTGTTCAGTATTTCAGTATTTTCATTAACAACTACTAAGGGTAATAGAATAGACACTAATAATGCTTGTAGATGACACCACACTAGAAGCAGTAACAAGCACTTTACAGGAGAGCACTGAAACTCAAAGTGATCTTGATAAATTGGAGAAAAGAGCAGAATCAATAAGACAAAATTCAATACAGACAAGTGCAAAGCACTAAACTTGGAAAGAATAATCAAGTGCTCAAAAATGGGGAAAACTCTCTAGGCAGCAGTAAAGGCTGTTAAGGAAGATGACAACGGGAATAGCAATTAACAAAGCAATTGCAAAGAGAGAAAATGTCATCCAATCTTATTTTATCAGGTACACTGCCATTCAGGCACATGAGGTGATGAAACTGCTCCATCAGAATTGATACTATTGCAAGAAATATATTAACAAACTAAGTCTTAAATATTAAAGTAAAAATGCAAATTTGCTGCAGTGACATCAGTGAAAACTTCCAGGTGGAAAAATACATTGTTTGATAAGAGTGTCTTTCTGGGCTTGAAACAGGCCAAAGTGCTATGATAGCACATGGGCAACTCAATCAAGTCACTCTATTGCAGTGCAGAGCAAGAAAAAAAAAAAAAACCCTAAGCTTCAGTTGAGAGGTAAAGCCCAATAAGTTTGTGATTAAGCACTTACTATGGAAAATGCTGGCCCATAGGAAGTCCCTCTTCCTTCATCTCTAGTTTGTTTGTCCCAGGAACAGTCAGACCAGCATGAGCACTGCTCTGTGTTCAATAACTGGCTATAAGGTGATGAATAACTACTGCAATTGCACTATACTTTCCACACATAACCTACCACTGAATTCACAGTGAAAGGTATCAGTGGGTATCACGTCTGGGGGTGGAGGCTGGCACAGAAAACAAGTAAAATGTGAGTATTGTCTATATCAGCATAGTGAATTTTATCATTCAAATTTTAAAATTTCCCAACTTTTGTTAAAACAAATTTGGAAATGCATCATTATTCATACTGTTTATTTGTATTAGGATAGTGCTCTGGAGCCCTAGTCACAGAGTACAGTCAATCTGAAGTATCAGATTTTAATACAGGTGGAACAAAAAGGTAGTCCAAGATTCTATGACTTGGACATATAAGAGACAGTCATGAGGATACAAGACAGCATTAGTTTGGATACCAGGTAGCAGTATCAGCATACTACTGTTCTCAAATGTTCTGCAGAAATTGCAGGAGAAAAAACTTTAAGAAGAAATTTTGTTTCTCTGGTAGTTGCATTGTTGTTCCAAAGTAGGCTTTTTAGAATAATTCTAAATTCAATGCAAAAAGTGAACAGACATGAAAAAAACACTTTACAGTAGCTAAATAGATCATTAGTTTTATTTAGGTCTCAACTTCATTATCAAGGCATCTAAATAAATCCATAATGATGGACTATTGTTACTGTAAGAAATAAATAACATTTGAATCTTGTTAAAACAAGGCTGGTAGCTGGCCTAGGGTACTCTGGGCTGTGTGGGTAACCCAAACTGAATTTTCTGTTCTAATCTCCCAATTCAGGAGGAGCATAATGATGATATGCTAACAGAAAAATCAAGTTCTGAAAATTAAGTTCTTAAGCACAAAATTTGCCACCTTCTGAAAAAAAAAAGGGTATACAGATTTTATTTCCTTTTGCCACAGCTGATGATGAGGAAACCACATCTTCAAGGTCTAAAGGGACCATTAGGTGCAATTTTTGTTTAAGCCTTGATCCTGCAACCACTACATAAAAAAATCTAAAGTTTTACAATAGCATTTTATAATGCTTTTTATTAATGCATCTGTTCATTATCACTAATTCACTCAAAGCATTCTTCCACTGTGGAATTTCAATTTCTTGATGTTATGTTTGACTTAAATGGCCATAATAGTAGCATATGTCTGTCTCAGGGCTCATTACCAGAAAACTGTGGTAAACATTATTGAAAAAAATAAAATGAAAGAAACGCCAATGTATTATGTTCTGCCAGATCCACAAGGGCTGTTACGACTCTGCTCCTATCACAGTATTCATGAGTTTTTATTGCTTGTCCTGTAAGATTTTGTTTAATGAGAAATAAACAGGTTTAGGAGGCTATTTCCCATCAGTGATTCAGGAAGCATATTTTTCTTCAGAATGTGTACAATACTCGACATGCAAGGGTCCCATTCTATCAATAACACCTTTCTGGCATCATTGTAAAATAAACTGCTATTAGGTGCTGATTATTTTTAACAATTTATTCATAAGATGTCACAAATACGAATCACAGTGGGAAACAGTTGAGAGGGAAAATAACAGCAGAGTGCATTCAGCAAAGTTTCAGTGTCACATAGTGCCATTTCTGAGCTGAACCTCCAAACACAAGAGATTTCCAGAAGCTCCATTAACAGGCAGTAGTTATCATGGATTGGCCAAGTGGGACCAAAAAATGACAAAGTCTCAGCATGAGTCAAGCTCTAAACCAAAGGTTGTGCTGAGGGAGGTCTGAGGTTGCTCTGCTATCTTGTAGCAACCTTATGCAAGGAAGCATTCCCCAAAGACCTCCTCTCTGTCTGCTGATTGAAAAGGAATGGGCATTGACTTTAATGAAGACATAAGACTTTGACACATCTGTTAAAGCTCATTGTTTTGCACTGTCATTAGTTCTTTCAAATACAGTCAGATACAATCTGCAATCTAAAAGTGCCTGTAAAAAGCTTACCTTCTGCTATATGTAAGTTCAAAGAGTATTTGCCAATTAACCATAGAATTATAGAATAGTTTGGGTTGGAAGAGACCTTTAAGATCATTTAGTTACAGCCCCTCTACTATAGGGAGGGACACCTCCCTCTATATCAGGTTGCTCACAGCCCCATCCAGCCTGGCTTTTAATGCTTCCAGGGAAGGGGGCATCCACAACTTCACTGGGCAACCTATTCCAGTGTCTCACCACCCTCACAGTAAAGAATGACTTCCTAATCTAGTTTAAACCTACACACTTCCAGCTTAAAACAATTTGCCCTCATCCTGTCACTATCTGCATTTATTGAAAGTTCTTCCACAGCTTTCATGTAGGCCCCCTTTAGATACTGGAAGGCCACTATAATGCCTCCTGTGAGCCTTCTCCTCTCCAGGCTGAAGAGCTCCAGCCATCTCAGCTTGCCAGTTTCAGTACTCTGGTAACATACATACATATACATATATACACATTCTTTAATTCAGAGCTGGTTTACTTCGTTCCTGTAAACACAGAACTATCAGCCACAATACAAAGCTGATATAAACTATGGTGGCTCGCAGACAATGATTCAAATTCAAGAAGAATATGTGGTATTTCATATCCTTAGCCTAAACACTGAATGCTTTGTATAAACACATGACTAGTTATCAAGATCATAAATATGAAGTGTAAAACTCTGGCTTTTAGTACGGGCTGCTTAGAAGGGCCAATTGCAGAGAAAATCCTTACTGTGTTTGTATTTTATTTGAAAACACACCAATGATCAGGATGCTGCAACTGTGAACAGCTTGCTTCTAACAAAAGGTAGCAGGATCAGCTATCAAGTATGTACCTGACAGACATACTAGTTGAGTATTAATAGCAGTAACACCAGTAACCACAGAATACATTAAAAAAAGAAGATACTGCTGTAGGACTCCTCAGCAAATCTATAGGCAGAATGACTAGAAGACTCAGTATGCAATCTAAATGCTTGCAATGCTTTACTGAATTCCATGTAAAAATTTACCTGACCAGAATATATAGTCAGAGGAAAAAAAAAATGTAAGCTTTCTACTACAGGAAAAATGTCTGTAAATATATATCAGGAATATTCAGTATGATTTCAATGGATACTTCAAATACAAGGCCAAAAATAGACTAGTTAATTATTTTGTTCAAACAAAAAAGCACAGTGGTGTGGGGGTGAGGTTTTCTCTCATCAGAATGAAGCAGCAGAACAAACTGGTTTTAAATATGACAAAATATCATCACTATCTGTATATGAAATCTAAAAAGCACTGCATTATGATGTTAGTTTTAAATGGCCTTTTCTTGAAACTGGGAACTAAACCTCACCACTGATCTAAAACCATTCAATTAATAATCCTGGTCAGTTTCTCAGTGAGCAATGTGCTAGCTAATAACCAAGCCACTCTTCCTCCCACTGCAGAAAGGAAGATATATACAGAAACATCTAGAGAACCATCTTCAATGAAATTAATTTGACCAAAAGAAAACTCAGTTTCTCCTTCAGAAGCTGAAAAGCAAATAGTAAATCACAAACTTGTTTTTCTGTACAAGTCTGTATTCCGCGTCTGCAAGTCCACTCCAGGTACCAGTGCCTTCTTTAGTTCCTAAAAGTGTCATCATTATTGTCATTATGGTCAAATTGTACTAGTTTTTCTTACATTAAGTAGCTATGCAAAACAGTATGTCTAGTGGACATACATATGTTATTTCATTTTATTTTTTTCTCTATTCCACCTGGTATTTTTAATTCACATTGCAGGTATTTTACAATGGATAGTCATCTTTCCTATTCTTATGTTTCTAAATAATAATAACTATTTGTATTTCCCTACAAATATTCTTGCTTTATTCCAATATTTTTTACTATCTTCAGTTTCTAACTTTTACAAAAAATAAACTGTTTCAAATAGGCAGATCCATACTAAATCTGATTTGTAGTTATGTGGGAGTGATGTAATTAAAACTATCATGAGAACACGTAAAATAAAAAGTCTCAAGCTTTTACTGCCTTAATTACTGTTAGCCAAAGATAGTACTCATCTTTTCATTACTGGAAACGGAAAGGTGACAGGACATTTAACAATGAGATATATATGGAGAAAGAAAAAAGAGGGAAGGGAGGGGAGGGAGAAAGGAGAAAATTTAAAAAAAAAAAAAAAAGAGAGAGATACAAAAATTTTAAAGAGAAGATTTGAATTATTTTATACTTCCTGTGTTCACAGTAAATAGCCTCAAGTCAAGGGCATCTTTTCCTCTTTTATAAGTTTCACTGCATCTGCAGCATGGCCATATAAGACACAATCAACACCCCAAAAGCTCCGAACAGTTATTACTAGTAGTTCTCTCCAACACCCTGCCCACACACATACACACCTTATCTTTCCATTCCTAAATAGGCAGTTTGATGGTATTAGATGCTCTGTACAGGCACAGGAGACAGTTGCATCAAATCCATATTAAGAAATTCAAAACACTCAGCCAATTGCAGTCTCTTTCCTAAGGCAATTTAGCAAGGTTATACTCTGTTAATAACTTATCTTCAGAAATAATGACATTTGTATTATAAAATTGAAAAAGAGAGGGCACTTTATAGATAAGTGCCATTTATTCAAAATGCTTTCATGTTAGAAACCATTTTATGGGTGCCCTTTAGACACTAGCACATCTCTACATTTCAGCAATTATTCATCATTTACACATCCATAATTTCAGAGGGTTTAAAACTTGACATGAATAAGAAGCTCATACCCTGCTTCAAATGGGTGAACCAGTCTTGATAACACCTCATATCTAAGAGATTCTAAATAAATTAAATAATGAGTGGGGAAGCATGAACCTTTCCTGGTCTGACTGTTAACACAGCATAAAGTAGCAATAGTCTCCCAAATCTAGGATATAAGACAGAAATCTGTCTTACAGACACAAAATCTCCTGTTACCATAGTGATGGGGACTGAACAAATGACTAAAAATACCTGGTCTTATTCACACTGTCTTAGGAATGTGACCTAAATGACATATAATACATGATTTTCCTTCATAAATTAATTGCATTTACTAGGAGCCAACACTGAGAAGCAGCATAACGTGCAAGTACATGTGGTCAGACACTCAGAGAGATCACCTTCATCTCAAAGATGCAGCCTGAACTTTGAGATACCTAGAAGACAGCAATATATATATAATATATGTACATCATAAGAAGAAAACCTGTGTAGGTCATTAACAAAGCAAAGGCACCAATTAAACATGGATTTCTCTCACTAAAGGAAGTTGTATTTCAAAAGCATTCTTTCAAAAAGCTGATATATGGAATTAATTGTAACATCCAAAGACCACCATCTGCAAGAACGTCCCAGTTGAGGTGGATGTCAATCTTAAGACACAGAAGTAATATAAACCTATGTTTAGGTCATTTGGGTTCACAGCACCTACGTAAGTCATTATAAAACAAAAGCATGCTGCCATAGAGGAGAAATGGGTAATGGCATCTCTCATCTCACCCTGTGAGGTTCTCAAAGAGGCTGCCTCTATAAGTCTTACCCAGGAGATGCTAATCTGCAATAAGAGCAGAGTATTGCAGGTTTCCCAACTGACTGCCCCAGGAAGGAGAAAAAAACAGAAGGAAGATGAAACTCTAGCTTTATTTGAAGGGCTTGATTAATTACTTCTCTTTTATTTTCTATTTTTAAAGGGCAACATTCTCCCTTCTGTTTACAGTACATTATACCTTAACTCATGACATATTATGCTATTTACATTAATCTATTCATTTGTGAACATTTTTAAAATTTAATTGTTCTGTGCTGCTTAAGAGTGATGGAAAGCAAGTACAACTGGCATTACAAAGCAGGGAATAAGGCAAGTCTTTTTCCTGGAGGCTCCTGCAAATGCAGACCTGTTACAAAATTTCTCTACATTCTCTTACAACATTTCAAGATAGTATGGAATTGTAGTCCAGTGTTCTTAGACACAATGCAATTCAACAAAATGTACTTTATTTCAAGTATAAAGATAAAATGATTCCTTTCCAAAAAGAACATCACCTATGCTTTTAACAGCAGTAGCTTCATTACGCAATGAAAACAAATGACCCAAAGTCTACACTTGCATTTGAACTTTTTGTACCATTACAAAGCATTTTTAAATAACTACTTGCCTGGAAAGACCAGCTGAAAGATCTGTTGTATTTTGCTGGCAGGTATAAAATATCCACAGTCTCTAAAAAATTCAGGTAGATGATCTCTGTCCAGATTTTGGCCAAACTGTCTCTTGGAAAACATTGCTTCATAAACTAAGAAGAGAAAATTCCATCAAATATGTATTTACAATATGCTATTAGGCACCAATTTTTCTAGAAATATTTTCCTTAGGATCAAGGTAATCCATTTGATAAACTAAGTATGGAAACATAGGCCTATGTGGAGATCTGATGATTGGGTAGCTTGCTGCTAGCTGAATTTTGCAGTAAAGTGAAACTCACATTACCCTTACCAAACACCAAGGGGAACAGATAGGTTGAAAGAATTCTCTCCCCATATAAGAATCTCTCAGCAGGGAAAACTGATTAGTTAGTCCCTGCAAAACTGGGCTCATAGAAAGAGGCTGAAGCAAGCAGACAGAGTGGTTCATACTCTTTTTTTTTTTTTTTTTTTTTTGGCAAACATGCTTAACCTACCTAAAATACTATATTATATATATTATGTTATATACTATCTAACAATACTAAATTGTTGCCCCTAAAATTAAATGCAGGTGAAAAAATTCCCATTGTAAGACGTTGCCTCTAGTAAAGTCATAATATAGATGCCTGAAGATGCCTTGCCAAGGACAATTAGAAAAAAAACAGAGACATTTACATTAATTTTTTTTTAACAAATTTAATATATTTAAAAATATAGCTTAGACATATACATAAATTCAGAAATAGGTACTGTGTGGTTAGTTTGCACTGCTCAGGGAGAATAAAGTATGAATTAGAAATGGAAATCCTTAATCATCTATACCTTGAGGTCCACAGCTGATCTACCTAGCCCACATATTTTTTTCAGAATTGGTGCAAAAAACCTTCCTCCCTGAGAGAGGAAGGATATCTGTCTAGCTAATTTACTATCTATTAATGGAACCAATAACTTTCCTGTAAGGGTTAACAGTAATAGATCAAATTACATTCTATGCTACGTGTGAGCATCTATAATGTCTGCTTCTGTCTTCATCAAAGAAGAGCAAATTAATGTCACTTTAGCATTCCAGAAAAACAGGATCTGCCTTTTAAGTCAGACTTTGCACTCTAATTTTTGAAGACCATAATCACAAAATGACAACAAAAGAAAATATACTGAGCTGCAATATCCTGTAATATCTACAAAGATGCTTTGAAGGAATAACGTTACGAATTCCTGTTAAAAGCACCAGTGACAACCATTGAAGAGCATTTCATCACAATACGAAGAACAGTACGAATTTTTCAGTCAGCCAACATCACCCAGTGTGTTACGAACTATTAAACCTGGAAAAAAGATCCACATTTCAGGAGGATATAGACTACAGCCTAGGAATTAGTTTTGCTTATTTTTTTCATAACATAGGAGGGGGAAAAAACTCATTAATGTATACAGTATGTAAAGTATGTACATACATATTTCATATGTGGTGATAGGAATACAAGACCTGGTTATGGAATTTTGAAGTAAACACTGAGACTATGTCATCAACCTCCAGAAGCTATTTTTTCCAAAAATACATTAATTACACGATTTGCATCAGGACTGCATTCAGAGGGAACTCAAAACCTACCCACAGAATATGTTCAAATTAAGTATTAAAATCCTCCTTCTCTGTGCTCAAATGTAAAACTTTATGGATGTTGACTCAAAGGAGTTAGTGAAAATTGGAATCAAAATTTAAGCAATTAATACATTTCATGCTCAAAAGGTGTAGGAATCAATCAGAATCAACTTTCAGTTTTTAATGGGTAATATATTTTTGTTTCTCTGTAATGTTTATTTAGAGTAGAGAAAACTAGAGCAGCACATCTAAGTTCAGTGTGAAGTGTTGCTTTGACACATAGTTGAAAATTCAAACTAATTTTTGTTTTCTCAGCTTTTTCCTACCAGCAAAGCTATTCTCTACTGTAAGCTCTCATCTAATCTTAAATCTCCCCTGTAATGCAGCATCCACATCTTCTTCTGGAAGAGAAATTTGAAGGGCAACAGATTACTTAAAAAGGAAATTTAGATTTTATTTTGCAATCTAAACAGTTTTTTCTTTGCTTTAATATCTTCCCAATTCCTTTGGGTAATAAGAATGACATAAATATTAATATTCAAAGAATGCAGAAGGCAGTGAGCAGAGCATCTGGAAACAGGCAGCTTTGGTATTAGTTAAGTATTTCTTTTTCTTTCAACATCATTTTGCTTACTTATCATGAGAACCATAAAAAAAAAGCAGCCTTCAAGCTAGTGACACTTATGCTCCTCCCAGTCAATGAAGTTGTGTCTGTCTATGAGTTTTGTAACATGCAGCTGAACTATAACATGTATCCTTCCCTATTACACTTGCTTGACTGTACAGGAAAGTCATCAGTCAGAAGAAACAAAAACAAGTGTAAAATTAGTCTAATAAAATTTTCTATACATAGATTGCTCCAAAAAAATCTGTGAAGGTACTTTCTTTTCAAGTCTCCCTAAACATACAGGTTATTTGTTTCTTTGTAGGAGAGAATATGAGTACTATTCATTTTCCACATGATCCTTAAAAAATAACATCAATAATACTAGGGAAGGCATAATAGTCAGAATGAATGAAAAGAGTTAAGCATTAAGACAAGTAAGATGGTACTCAGTTTTGCACTTTCTCATATACTATGTCATCAGAAATCCTCCTTCTTGACATTACATGATATTGCCCATCACTTAACAGTTAGTAGTCTGAGACCCACATCATGTTGACACAACAATAATAATTATTAATTTCTTTATGAAGTGACGGGGAGAGTCTCTTTATTCAAACTAAATTCTACAATTCTGAAGTACTAGAATGACATCTTAGAAATGCAGCTGTCCATTAGGGGAAATGAAATCTGCCTTGCACCATTTAAAAATGATTGTGTTGTGGAATATTACTTAAGAAATGCCAGACAACTGGAATTACGATAAAGGTAATTTTGTGTTAAATGCAATTACTTACATTTTTTCTTGTCCATCCACTCCTCTAATTCAAAATAACGAAGTGGCGTAGACAGATCCAAAACACCAGCTCGACTTCTAATGCGTGCCATCATGTTACGGTAGCACTTTACTGCCACTAGTAAGGATAGACCATGACTTGCTGACTGTAATTAAAGATATATTTCACCTTCATTACTGTAAGAAACAAGGAAAAAATGACTAAAAAAAACAAACAGATGAGGAGATGGAACCAAGAGGTGTGCAGCATATAAGAAAATCTTAAAAGAAAACAAGAATAAATTCCAATCCACGGTGCTGATACAAAATAGTAGATTCCAGAGCTGATTAAACTATTGGATAAAACTATTTTTGGATAAACACATTTTATTCCAAATTACAGAATTAGGTCAGGAACTGTGTGAAATAGAAAATACTATCTGCAGAGCCTGGATGGAAGAACAAGGTTCTGTATCTCAGCAGAGGAAAAGTGGAACGGTGAACTTGGCAAGGTGAGAAACTTTATGTTTGACATTTGTTTTTTGATTAAAAGTATGTCACAGGAGGAAAAATACATATTTGCCTCCTGCAGCCCAGAAGTAGATATCAACACATGGAGTTTTACCTCATTGTTAATTATATCAGCAGAAAAACCTACTTCTCCTCCTGTATATGAAGTGAAGGAATATTTTTAAAGGTTGATGATTACCAAATAATATGACCTGATTTTTACCACCTATTTTAGGATTCTGGAAAACTAATAAAATAGATAGTTAATGAATGACTCGGTTCCTACTTGACCCACTTACTTCAATGAGATACAAGTTTTCTTATGGCATGCTTCTCATACAAGGGGCTTAGACATCACTAGAAAAATGATATCTTAACTGAAGTTGCTCACCCTCCACAAGCACCCAACCTGCAATATGCATAAGCTCTTCTAACTTGATATGAACTCTGAGACTGAAATCTGAAGTGTGTATTATGGCATCATTTCTCAGGAAATGACATTTCATTTAACAATACTTGTTGAAAAACAAGAACAGTAACTACACTGTAGAATCCATATTTTTTGTTCAGTAGTTCAAGCATAAAATGGAGCTGGAGGAAGAAGAGTGCAATAACAATCTGCTATCCATAGCTTGTTTACCTTAAAAACTGCAAGCGCTTCAATTAACAATACAATACACATGTATAACAAGAGTATTTAAAAGCAAAAGGATCATAGGTCACACAAGCTATTCTCTTCTAAAAATAATAGAGAGAATTTTTACAGCCAAGTGATAGAAACAGTTTCCAGTAGAGAACTATCACTGAATTAGCTTTGACCTTGAATGTGCAGAACAGCAATGGTAGACAAACTAGCTAAGCAGAGTTGTTTATTTTTTTTTCCATTGCCAAACAGTAATAATTCTTACACTACTAGAATTTAAGCAGTATGTGGATTAAACAATCAAAACATTACCTTGATCTTTATTCTTTTATATGCCCTACGTACAAGCCACCCTCTCACATATCTTTGAATGCAAATGACTGCTTCAAGCTCTTCTCTATTGATAGGATGCTTTCTACTATCACAAACAGCTTCAGATATTTCTGGGTGAGTTACATTCTTCTTTAGCTTCTTTGGGGCTTGAAGGGAAAGGCATTTATCACTAGAAATTAAAGCAGAGAAAATTTATTCTTCAGTTTGGTAGAAAAATGTTTGAACTATGAATCAAAATTCTAGTACACAAATTTCAGTTTGCACTTAAAATAATTACAAAATCACACACAAACTGTTCATTTACATGAATAGCTTGAAAAGACTGAAAAGAAACCAATGGTGATTTACCATTTACAATTACAGAATAACCATTCAAATCTACTTAACAAATGTTTTGTTACAGATATATAGATCTGCCGAATTCCCATGCTTTTCTCAATAAAGATTACGTTACTATTTTATACATCTTTAATATTTTCCATTCTCATTCAATCACAAAGCATTTTCCATCCCACCCAGGACCATGCAAAAATCATACCTAATGTGAAAAGCAATTTTGATTTTTTTAGATATATGTATATATATATTTCTTACAATGGACATAGTATCTCTAGTAGATAGACATTCTGAAACCATTAAGTATCTCAAGTATCCCTTCTATCTGAATGCTAACTTTCATAGCCTTTATTAATGTGTCAGGAAATTAGACAGGAAATTTTCCATTAAATTAAACAAACAAACAAACAAACAAAACATTTTACAAGTACATGGAAATGTATTGAAGTCAATCCTTTTCAGAAGAACATACAAAGAAAGGCTGTATTGGAGTTCTTCCTTTCAAAATAAGACAGCAGAAACACCAGAGCCAACAAGATATTCAATAACCTGAACTGTATATGTTTCTGTTGTGGAAAAACTAATAAAAAATCATTTTTAAACCCAGAAATATATAAATTTTGTCTTAATTATAAAAAATTTTTAAAAATACAACATAAAATGCACTCTCTGAAGTGGTTAATCAAAGCACTAGATTTTGCATTTGAAGCTGTTTAACTGACAGAAATGCAAACTGAAATATAGCTGAGGATTTTATTTTATTTTATTTTTTCCATCTAACACATTTAGAGCTTTCTTTTTCTCTCAAGTAAATAGTAATTTTTATAGTTAAGGTCATGAATGAGTAACTATATGTTGTAAAGTCAGTTGCAGTTTTACTCACTACATCCAGATTATGCCAAGACTAAACCAATCTGCTTGAAATATACTTTGATATGAAAATGTTTTTTGATGCCTTGTCTTAATTAAGCAAGGTGTTAATCAGATAAAAATGCTTGAGATTTGGAGATCTGAGCACTACTCAAAGTCTTGTGATTTTACTTGCTTGACTGGATTTTTATTTTGTTGTGATAATCATTTTTTGAAGATGAAATAGATTAGATTATGAATTTCAAACTAGGTATTTTCTGGTGTTCTACAGCACTTTCTCCTTCTAGCCAAGAGCCTGCAAGACTTTTAATCAGGCCATCTTTTTATAATTAAAAAGTATCATTTGCACTTATTCATCATTTCAGTTTGTGCCACAAAGAAAAATCTGTCCCATAAATCTTGATCTCTCCACTGGCTAAAAAATCTTCAGGTATTTCATATAACTTCCCAGTACAGGACCACAGTCTCACCACTCACAACCTGATATACCCTCGGTATCTTCTCACATGAACAAAAAATTCACCTATTAGCTTAACTCATCTCTATACCGACAGTATTGATTATTTTTCTCAGAACTTATAACAGAGAAAAACATTTCAACTTGCTTGCAGGGTTTTAAAGAAATTGCAGTTTCTTGAATTGCACAGGGGATGCCATGAGAGGACTCATCTCCATGGTCAATTCTAGACAGGTCTAGCCAGTTTGCAGGTAATGCTTATTTACTGTATCAAGCATTAGGATATCCAAGGACTACATTGCAGAACCAATCAGATCCACTGTCTTCAAAGGCCAGGGACATCATTATGTCAGATGCACATGAAGGGAAGTACCTGATTTACTAGATATATGCACATAAAGAATGCACACAATGTTTCTATTGTTGGTTTTTTTTTTCCTTTTTTTCCCCCAATTTTTAGAAAAAGGTTATCAGAGACGATTATCTACACGAGAGAGAACAAATATAAATTGATGCTTTTTTTAGGAAAACATGTTTCAGAACAATTCTGAGTCTGCGACTACTTAATCATTTTAATACCATAATAACAAAAAAATATGGAAGATATGGACAAGCGCTTGTTTGAAATATCAAGCATACAATCAAGTCTTCACTTAGGTACAGCAGCTGCCTGCACTACAAATGTCTCTGTAAAATCAAATTCATTCTGCAGAACTGATGGCAATGCATTGACTGGATCTTCCTACTGAATTATGGATGTGGCAATTTTTCTATCATCTCACAATTTAATTTCATGCAATTTACATATGCTGATTAATAGTGCAGTGTAAAGATGTATTTAATATAATCTGGCACTGGTGTATAAATAATGTCTTGTATTGGTACTTTGTACTTTTCTTAAAGCTTACCTTCAGTTAATGCTGTATACACTTTACACCGTCATGCATATTAAATTCTCACATGCTTAATACCATTTCTATCAGTTACACTACCTCTAAATGAGTTCTTATATGACCAAATTCGTTGTTTTGTTGGAAGATAATAGCTAGAAGGGGGGGGGGGTCGGGGGGGGAGGAGGGAAATGTGTTTTTTTTAATAGTGTTTAGAACATTCTAGGTCAGAACAAATACCAAGCATGATGTTTGAAGAGGAATTTCTATCAAACCATCAATTTCTCTACATTAATATATATTTCCATCACTTATAAATTGCAGTTCAGATATTGCTACTAATTAGTTTTGGCTGATACTGGAGTATTTTGTATGCCCCATTTATAAAAGCTGTTTGCCCATCTGTTAATAGGTTGGAAGTGATTAAAGGACACTTATTTTGGCTGTTGCAAAGGCCAAATCATTTTAAAGCTGCAAATATGTGACAAAATCATCTAAAGGTTTGCCAAGTTCAGGACCTGATTTTCCTAAAGATTTGTGGTGTCTGCTTCTTCCCCCTCCTGCTTGAATTACCTTTGAGTCTTCAGTATACAAATATGAATTTTCAGCCTAGTAATGATAGGCCACACCTGTTTACTGTCTGAGTACCTATGCCTTCTCTTGCCTATTGTTACATCAGTGTGAATAAAATAGCAGGAAAATGAGATATAGGTGAATTCAAGTAATATCAGAGGAAAGAAAAGACAAAAAAAAAAAAGTAAAAAATTGTATAAAAACTACAGTCATGTCTCTGAGGTGGCAATTAAAAGCAAACAAATATCTCTAATAACAAGAAAATGGTGTGCATCATTTTTATGAGACAATTGAAGCCTTCAGTTTGACCTTTGGAAGATTATTTCAGTCACATATTTAACAAACAATTATATGAATAAGACTCATGCAAATAGCTGGAATAACTCTTGCATGCAATTTACATCCTATGGCCTAACTGAAGGTAAATTTCACATACTAAACTACATCCTGCTTTTCCTCCACATAATAACTTGATGCTTTAAAGTATCAGGGTAGAACTCATGCTGACCCTTATTCCAGGAGAAAAGTAACAATGGAGATGTGAAAAGAGTTTTCAAATAGATATTCTAACACTGGTTGGTCTGAAATTCCCTGAATAACTTATTCTTTAACTGGCTTTCAAATGTAATATCAAAGGGAAAAGACCAGTTACTAACTCTAGACTTACTTCATCTGCAAAATTAATTTTATAAATGAGCAACATGAAGTGCTACCGATGTACATTAAAGACACACCACCTTTATTGTATTTCTCTAATGGAAAATCTGTCAAGCACTTTCTTTAATGATTATATGTCTTAAAAATTCAACAAATGAAAGGATTATCGCTGAAATCATATTAATCGGCAGAGGATTAACAGCCTACTGTTGAAAGACTTCATGAACTGCAATAGGAGACGATCTAACATAAAAAAATGCGAAGAGCTCTACACACAAATCGTGCAGAAAGACTGTAGAGGCTGAAGCAGAAAAAGCGAAAAAGGATTGAAACAAAGACTGCTTATGTGAATAAAATCTTTCAGTATCAAAAATAAAACAAAACTGTAAGAAACATGCTAGACACTGTAACATCCTCACACCACCTGTGTACAGCTTACTCATTTCCATTCCAAGATTTTGTAGCCAATTATCCGATCACTCTCACTTGTAATTTCAATCACATTTAGATACATTAGCTGAAATGGTTTCCAAGAATGAAACACATTGTTATTGACCATTCTGGATCTAATGAAAGATGGAGAATGAAGCCTTGATTTCCTCCTGGTACAGCTTTATGTAATGGTTAGGAAGAATTCACAAAAACCGTTAACTGTACACAGCACAGCATTAAAAATCTGGGCTCATAGAAACACGGTTCCACTTTTCCTGTCTGTAGAACTATAATGAAATTGTGGACAGGCATTTCCTGTTACACAATGGCCAGAGTTAATCTCATCAAACCTAATAAAGCAGCTATCTACATTCATTAAAACACTTAAGAATGTATTTTAGCTTTAGTGCAATTTTAGTATATGCCTGAAGTTAGGCACATACTTAAAATGACATGCTGAACTGGAATGGAGGCAACTGAACGCTTACCTGAGCTAAAGTTAAAATTAAGCATATGCTTAAGTGTTTTGCTGAATACAGATGTAATGCTGAATGGGAGCCCAGTGATTACTCACAAGTGTTGGTATGTTCTTAATCCAGAAATTGTCACTATACAAATAAAATCTAAAGATATGCATATACATAATCAATGTACGGCTGAGTAGAATTTTGATGACCAACTAATTACAATTCTTGCAGACATAAATAGGCAAGATTATGAAACACTGCTTAGATTCAAAGACATATCTCGAATTATTCACTCAGGATGTTCACAGAAAACAAAATAAGACAGTAAAACAAAACGAATGCAAAAAGAGAAGCTGTGATGACAGACACAACAGCTTTAACTTTCAGTTGAAGACAGTTTTCAACATTAGTAAGCTCAATTTAGTTGATCTTATTGCTTGGTAATAGAATTTGCCCAGTATTCTGAGGACATAGTGATATTTAAAAAAAAGACCTGGTTCATCAGACCTTGTGAACCAGACCCAGAACTGTCATCCTGAGGTTTTGCAACTTAATGACCTTGAAAATCTATATATTCTATTGGAAATAATGTAAAAGCATGACTAAGATCCATTCATGCTTCCTATTCCTTTGTCAGTTTCAACATTAACTTCAGTAAGAAAAAACACTGGAAAATACATTTGAAAACAAATCAGTTTTAACAAAAGATTAATAGGAAAAAAAGCACCTCAATTTTTTCCTTTCTAGTTTACCACCCAGTGCAGCACATTTCTTTTTCTTGGTTTGGAAGCCTATCTGGAAAGATAGAAGAGAAGAAAGATCTGGTGAATTAGATGATAGGTACTGCTTATCTACCTTTGTTTCTAATTCTATCTTTGTCTCATTTAAACAATATGAAAGCACAAAATACAGAATGTTTTTCCTCATAGAACCACTTGTGTAGATGAGTTTGGTTAATATTTGTTGGCTAGCTTTTAAAAAGGATACATCCCCTAGTAAAAGAAAAAACCAGCATATTATGGAATAACGTTACTATAACCCATCTCAGTTGTCCTTCTCTCACATGAAATATGGCTTTTCTCATATACATTTTCATGCTGTATTTACTGATGATGAATATCATATACTGTTTTTACAGCCCATTGATTCAGTATCATGAGATGTAACTAAAAGATAACTGAGCAGCAGTAAAATCTTAAAAGCAAGGGAAAGGCTGATAAAAACTAATGATCTCTGCCAATCTCACACTTTACCTTTCAGACACCTTTTTTAGGACAGTCTGATTGGCATACAATATGTTAGGATATGCATGCATATAGTATATAGACTATATATATAGTTTTATCAGACCCATTTACTTGTTTGGAAACCCAGCATACACATATGAAGTGTATGATGGCAGGTAGTCTGCCTTTTAGTTGCTGTTGTGTAAAATCAATACAACATCTAATAAAGCCACCATCAATGATTTAATATGAAGATGAAGCTAAACTTCCTGTGCAATTGAGATGTGAACTGATAATTTTATATAGTCTGAGTGTTAACACCAGCAGCTTAGGAGAAAATAGAAGAAAAAAAGTGGACACAGAAGTGAGATACACTTTCTATTTGCACAAGAAATTCAGGAGCCATTCTACAAAAATGAATTTCTGGGCAAAGGTCCAACAATAAAGTGATTCAGAGCAAAATACATACTTGATGACTTTCTAAGTTGCTTCAAATATATCTTAGTAATTAACATTATATTTGCCTAATGCTACAAGACATCACCAGATATTCTTGGGTTCTCCAGCTGCACTTATTGATATGTAATGCTGACAAAGGAAATTTATATACTACTGAACACATGATAAGGATTTACCAGGAGCAGATCTCTAAATATATCTGATAGTAAAAAAATCAAGTATCAAACATATGTAAACACTGCTTAATACAAAAGTGGACAGTTTAAACGATAACCTTTGATCTGCAGTCTGCTACCTACAAAACCTAATGAAGCGGGGAGAAAGCTATTTATCACCTTACTTTCTTAAGTATTCTTTTTAAAGTATGATATATCTTACATTACTTTCTTAAAGTAAGTTGGCCACTTAGTTTGGAGTACGCACCCTTTTAACAGTAAGGAAAATCATGTCATCAATCCCTGAAAAGTAGAAGGTGAAAAATATACACAGATTTGCAATCTGCACTTGCCATGAGATTTGATACACTGCTATAACAAAGGAATCAAATGGCTTTATCTTCTCAAAATCTTCCACAAAAGACAGTGCAGTGAAGCATGTGTTTGAATCGAAGTGAGCTGTTCTCACTTCACATTTTGATGAGTCTCTTGCCAATTAGTTCAGCCTCCTGCCTCCCAGTTGCAGAAGGAATTTAATTGGCTATTGCAGCAGTCTGTACTCTGATAAGGTTGCTGAGTGGAGAGAAAAAGAAAGCTAGTTTCACTTGGAGACCACAAATAGTGTTTTCCTTCCACAATCCTCTGTTGGTGCTGGTCCACCTTCTCAGTGTGCAAACATCCTTCAACCATTACTCCCCCTAGATTTCCTATTTCTTCGTGGGGCCATCCAAAATTTCACAGTTCCTTTCCTTTACTCCCCAGACTATCTCCAGTCTCCAGTATGTGATTGTTGCAAGAGGTTGAGCACCACAAAATCATGTACTCCTCCCTCTTCCCAGTGGGAGAGAGGAGGGAATTAAAATTAAAAAATTAAAATAATAGTAATCATAAAGTAGAACTTGTGTGGTGAGATAAACTATTTACTAAGATAAAGAAAAGGTAAAACTGTTATGAATATATATATATATATATATATATGAACATATAAAAACAAAGAATGCACAAGCAATTTCTCACCACCCACCAACTGATGCCCAGCTATCCCCCCAGTGCGCAAAGAGAACAAGATGAACTCCTGCTCCCTTCAGAACTCATTCTGCATGACGTCATATAGTATGGGATAAACCTTGGGCAAGTTTAAATTAGCTGTCCTCATACCGTGCCCTCCCAGCTCTTTGGGCCCTTCACTGAGAATGGCCTTAGCTCTACATAGCACTGCTTAGCAGCAAACATCAGTTTTTGCTGCAAACATCAATCATTTTTCTCCTAACAAACCAAAACTTAACATCATACCAGACACTGAAGAAAAAAATTCCACCCCAGCTGAAACTGAGACAGTGGCCCAGCAGCTTTTGCATACTTTTATCTGAGGCTGCCTCCCTTCCTTGAATTCAAAGTTTTATTCTGCCTTAGACAAGTGTGGCCTGCAATAAAGACCTTGCTTCCACTTCACAAGCCACCTGTTATCTTCTTCACCAACCTGCCAACTTCTCTGTTGCTTCCCGGTCCCGCTGCTCCCCAGCCCACTGTTCCATCTGCACAGCAGGAATTCGGAGATAAACTTACCAAGTGTTAGAAGTCTCAGCTTTGTCTCAAAGCTGATGCTGTTTTGTGAACAGAATAATTATTCTGGAATAAAAGTAACTTTTATTTACAAACAACGTCTACATGGAAACCTACTCCAGAACTGGAGTAGCAAACTAATTTATTTGACTGAAGCTCTGCTTGTCTTCTTCCTCTTTTACATGGAGATGATGAACTATTTCTAAATATTTACAGTTTTCTTAGTAGAACAGGATAGATATGGACATAATTATTTAATTAAATACAGGGTAATCATTAGCCCAGATAGTTACTAATTGCAGTAAAAATCAAGAGGCAACAGAGAAATACAGACACGTGATGTATCATGAGGAAATAAATAATGATTTTGATTGTCATGATACAGAACTATCACAGTTCAAGAAGAATTTATTTGTTGTAACTATTGAACAGACAGTATGCTTAAGATTAATCTTTAGAATGAAGAGAAAGTACATTAAAGAGGTTGTTTTGGACTACCTACAAAGAGTTTCTGCTAAGCCTACCAGTTAGCACAGGAAAAACACCTACAGCCACATGCTGGATCATTAAATCATTTATCAATAGAAACAGAAATAATTCATCAATAGAAATAATAGAAGCTGATCACTCTATTTTAAATCAGAGATCATAGAGCAGAAAAGGATGTTTCACATTTTATTCAGTTCAGATTACTATGATATCCTGTCTAAACTGGTGAAATTGAACTATGGAACCACTCTGCATGATAAGCAGTAGAACTCTTTGTCATCCATGAATTGCAATTCAGGAAAAGCTAATTCACAGCTAGCTTTGAAAGAGCTTCAGATTTAAATAACTGTCTCTTATTTTAGGTTGAGTGCAATACTGTAGTAAAGTAAAAATCACAAGCAATCCAAGCTATCTCAGTACTTAAGACATCACTGTTATATTCTGCCCCTACCTAAAGAAAACAAATCAGCAATTAAAAAACAGATATTCTGGTGTGATAATACCTTATCTATAACCCTTTCTAACCCTTTCTTCCTCAAATACCTTTTTGGAAAAGATTTTATCAAGAATATCTTAAAGTTTAATGAACAACTCTTACTGGTTTTATTTATCAGAGATACACTTTAAAGAAACAACAAATGCTTGTATATATACAAGCAGAGCTTCAGGCACTTTCAGAGCACTCTCACTGTTTTACCCAGATTCATAGGACATGGTGATCTATGTTGCCTCATTAAACAAAATACAGTCAGACATGCAAATATTCTGAAACATCTTCTTTCATGTGAAATGTTGAGTAACAAACATGTCTATGCATGACGTGCTTTCTACACTTTCTTCCTCACTTCTCGTCTACATTTTAATAGCTTTTCCTCTTGCTAGATTAGGTACTATAGCTGATTTTATCACAAATAAATGCCTTGAAGCATGTAAGTGTACTTGGTAACTCACCTACCAGAAATACAAATATTGTAAATAGGAAAAAGACTAGATGTTAAAAATAATTGAAAGGATGTCCTTCAGAATCAGCTATAAGAACAGCCTAATCGCACTGGCAATAAAGACCTATCATCAAAGGCTCTTTGGAGGAGATATCCTAGCTATGTTATCTACCCAAAAAGAGTACCATCATGTCTTTGGATCATATGCTCACTGCAGGTTCACTCGTGACATCAGAAAATTTCAAGATTTTGTAGCTTAGTTTTGTTCTGCGGTAAAACAAAATCAAGATTGTCTAAGTGCAGGGGCTATGGATTCACTTAAGTTGCTGGAAAGTCATACAAAACAGAATGTCCTGAATGAAGCAGCACAGTGACTTTCAACTTCAGCCTACCCAAATAAACCCTTTGCAAGTTTGGTTTCAAGAGTGAGTAAGCATTTCTGCTTTTCTCATTTTCTCCCCACAGCAGATATTCTAGGTCTTGAGAAATTCTTCTTGACAAAAATGCCATTGAAACTCATTCTGGAGGAAAACACTCCAGCTGGAGAGTTTCAGGGTTTGCCTGAAGGCAGGTTATATTTATCAGTCATTTTCTCCTTGTAGAAGATTTGTTGGCTTACTCTTGCTGGAATAAGAGTTTTTTCAGTAAGTGCTACAGTAAGTCACCCTTGTTTCTTCCTAATGCAATTGTTTTCAGCATAGCTAAAGTGACCTTAACATAAATTTAAGTCATTGTAATTGCTGGAACTCTCATTGTTAGCCTCTTAAAGCTGAACTATAATGTTGATAACCACATATAATTGGCAAACTTTCATTTAGCTTTTAGTCACCATCAATCTAAGCTTTTACCTGAGACTAAATACGGCATCCTTGAGCATGCCATTAATATTGACAACAGACTTCAGAACACAGCATTTTCATTGAATTACCTCTAGATACATGCTGCCACTGTCCCTAGAATCTTGTATCACTCTGTTTAGTGCTGCTTAACAAAATATCTAACGAAATATTAACAAAATAGTCCTCCCAAAGCATATTATCTTCAACAATTCTATTCAATATTGCAAACTAAATTCTAGACTCTGTGCCTTTATGGATCAATATCAACCAAGATATCTTTAGATTACCATACTTCCTAGTAAAGATTTCAAACCAGAAGTAACAATATCAGGCACCATTTTGCAGCTAACTTCTGAAAACTCTTCTGAAAATATGCTTAGAAATCCGTGCTATCATGTGTGGTGTTATATTGTCCATCAGTATGGTCACTCAGCATTCCAGCACTGACTGCAAAGAGTGTGGAGAAATGGCTGTTAGGATAATCAGTGCAATGAAGAGTGTCTCAGATGAGAGGAAACAAGAAGTATTATGACCTTTTTCAGCCCAGAGAGATAGAGTCTGACAGTGTACACAATTGATTCAGGCAGGAGTGGGTGTGACAAGTCAAGAAGGGAGAACTGTAACACCAAATGACAATGTTGGCATGTTACAAAGTCAGTACAAACTAGCCATGCCTAAATTTAGGGTGAAAACTGATTAAGGTTTCTAACCACCAAAGGAGACTAGAGCTGTTTTCCCACAGAGCACTGAGACTTTAAAGAAAAAATAATAACAACTAAGGAAAAAACAGTGCTTAATATCTTGTATACCTAAATGGTACAGTTGCCTTCAGCAGGAAAGTCCTAGGATTATCAGATAAAAATGTATCTGTTCAAAGTCACTCTCTTTTCATGAATTAACTGCGTCTAAGGACAGTTTACAAGTAGAACTGAATTACAGTGAAGAAATAAAAGTTCGTGTTTATACAAAGCCTATGTTCACAGTGCTTACCAAAGAATACAGGGAACAATTATCCAACTGTATTTATCTGAGGATGAATCATTTAAAAGCAGCTATAATTATATGATGCTTTTAGGGATAACATCTCCCAGATCAAGAGGTGATAGAATTTCAACAGCTGCTATCCAGAATCCTGTCTGACTCAATTTAAGTCATCAAACCTCCTCTCATCTTTTATATTCTCTTTATTCACAGACAGAGGTTCCTTTTTATGAACAAAAGAAACATTTAAAGAAAAAGGAAACTTTCCACTTGTTTCTTCCCAGTCTTTCAGACTTCACAAAGGTTTTCCAACAACCTAAAATACATTCCCAACCCAAGCCATTCTATGATTATATGTCCTATTGACTTCTAAGGTCAAAGAGAAAATTTTAAGTATGGAATTTATATCCAACAGCTGCATGATACCTTAAATTATATTTAACATTTAATTTTTGTAACTCAAAACCATACAACGACTGCATGTCACCATACATTAAGAATTAACAAAACTTAAAAACACATTTATTTATTTATGCACATAACCTCATTTGTAATAATAAAAAACTGAGAATCAGTCATCTTTGAAGTGTTAAAACATTTTTAAGAAATACTTGTTAAAATCACTACAAAGGTACAGTAAGCTACAGAGTTACCGCACTACATTTCATGAGGCTGGTTCAAATAATTTTAGCTCTAATAGCCATTGGGAGAAATCTTACACTTTTGGATAGTGCACAGTCAGAATCAAATCTGCAAAATAATGAGAGCCGTGCCATGATGATGTAAATTCTGGAAATCTGTGAAAAACTAGTTTATCCATGGTAATTGGTTGACCATAGTTCTCATAATATTTGAAGGCTACCTACTAAGCTAATAAATGTTTTAGACATAAAAACTTGGTTACTACTCCAACTATGAGCTTTGTTACCATGCTTTCATAACACCATCTAGACTATAAATTCTCATGTGCAAAGTAATTATTATTATTACTGAAATATTTCTAATCTGTAATGTACACAGACTTGATCTACCCTTACCAACACTCAGTCACTTTACATACCTTCTTCAGTCCCACACGTTTTTGACTCATCTGATCAGTCTCCTTCACAGGAATTGATGCAACCATGCCTCTCCAGTCCCAGTATTCTTTACCTGTTGAGCAGATTCATGTGGTCTTGAAAAACATATTTATCTAAATTACTTCACATTATTTATCTGCATTCAAGCTACTGAATTTCTAGTTTCAAATTGTGGAAGTGGAATTGATATCTAACTCCGATGGGGTGAGTCAAGAGATTCCAAAAAACACTTTAAATATTCTCACACTCATTTTGGGGATCAATGAGCATAATCTTAATGTCAGCATCTCATTGCATAGCTTTGAATGCAGTCCTTTCAGTATTTTCAAAGGAAAAACTGAAAGTGTCATTTTATCAGGATAGCCTCCATAGAAAGGCATAAAAGAAGTTATGCATTCTTCCATTCACCTTATCACAGAAAGAATTAGCATGGCTTCCTGTTCCTCTCTTAAACCTGTTGGCTGCTATGTTGGCTGAGAGACCTCCTGTTCTATTGTCTCCTGAAAATTACCTAACTTGTATGCTACTTTCAGATTAAGGCTGAAAACAGGAACAGAGCTGCATTTTAAAGAGCCAGTCTGATTTTTTCTAACTGCAACTCCATCATAGTCAGTGTAATGCATGTATCTTGTGCCAAGTCACAACATAGTTCTTACTCCAATACGATAATATCTTTAAAGTGTTCCTAATGGCAAAATACACATACATTAAATAAAAACTGTCCCTATCAGCTTCAACTCTGCTGAATTCTTTCCTCCAATACAACTTCATTTAATGAAAAAAATGCATGCATTACTTAAGATGAGTTGCCAGATTACATTGTAAAATAAATTACTATATAAAGTATAGTGTATGTACTATAAAGTTCTCAAAAATAAATAATCTTACTTTTTTTTTTTTTTTTGTACAAATGTACAACTGTAGGAAGTTCTTCCATCACATGGTAGTGATTGTTATGTTCTGTACAAAATAACAAATTTGAAATGGTAGAATGCTTAGCCTATATCACAGTAATTTTAATACTGACAGAATGAAAGAATTTTCTGCTTTTTAGAAGAAAATACAACCTTGATTTCAGTGAGTGCACTACAGTATAAGGAATCAAAGATACCTCAGAAGATCAGACTATTTCAGGAAAACCAAATAAAATTTGGCTAGTGAAAAGTAATAGGCAAGTTTTGCCTACCATTCATATCAAAACAGACCAGACATACTGAAAAAGATCCAACATTCTTTTTGTCCAGGTCTCATTCTCCAAAAGTAGTGCACTTTAATCAGTTATGAGAAAATTTTAAATCTAAATAGTTACAGAGATATCTGCAGTCTCGTCCTCCTCTCTTTGTTAGCTGAACTCTTGAAATATGAAGTTTAAGGTAACCTGAAGAATAAAATTGGACAATCTCCTCACTCTCCCTACAGGCTACCTCTCTTGATGCAGACCATGGTGCAGCTGGTTTTCCAGCCTGTAAATGCACGCTGTTGATTTGTGTCAAGCTTTTCATAGAACAGGAGTCCCAAGCCCTTCTCTGTAGGGCTGCTTTTCAATGAGTTCTTTCCCTAGTCTATGGGACTGACCTGACCCAATGTAACACCTTGTAGGTAGAGGAAAATCAATCCTCTCTTTCTCACAGAAGTGGTATCAGTCCCTGCCAGACAAAGGTTATTTGCCAGAACTCATCTGTCATGTAATATAGCCAGGTGCTTTTAAAATGGTTATTTAAAATAAGAATATATTCTTCATTTCCTTTCATTAAAATATCAGGAAACAATCTTCTACAGTCTAAACAAAGGTATGCATTTCACAAACAGTTTACTGTCTTCACAAAAATTATTAATTTGCTTACCAGAAATGTACCAGACAGACTGTAAATAAAAAGGAAAATCTTCTGCAAGTGCAGAAAGCCTGCTTTTCAGAGCTGGTATTACAAATAATTAGCTTGGCATTTAATAAATGACATTTCTAAGAACTGCTAAAGCTGATTTAACAAGTGAAAAGAACAACCCTGTTTTGTTTAGAAAAGGTAGTAGCATTGTTGCATACTTTATGCAAAATATTTTCACCAATGCAGGTTTGAAAATATTTTCATGCATTAAACACTTGAAATAAACATCTGCTCTGTACGCTGAACTTTCTACAATTGTGCTGTCTGCTTCACAAAAACTGATAAAATGTAGTAAAGCTGATATATACCTCAGCTGAATGGGTTCATGCCAAAGTTATAATAAATTCGCTCTTAAAGATGTGGTTTTTTTCCGAAGTATATTTCAATTCATAACCAATCCAGATTGCCTTTTATATTTTGGTAAAAATGAATAAATAAATAATAAAAAAGGAGAGAGTGAGAAAAGATAAAAGAAAAAAGAAAAAGGAAGGTTTTATACATCCTTTCTAAACTTCAGAAACTTCAAAATCAAGCTTGATAGTTGCCATCAACACTAAATATTTTGAAGAATCAAGATTGCACACGCTTGTCTATTTATCCTGTCCACAGCATATTAACTGTTTATACTAAAAGATAGTCTCATCAGCTTTATTTCTATGCATTAGAAATCTTAAAATATCTTTCAAGTACTTATGATATCAGATTATCATTCACCCAGTTCAGCTGCTTAGTTAGCATACCCACATCTCTCCAGGGGCAAGAATGATGCCTCCAGTCTGAATGGCACTTATAAACAGGATTAACATAGAAGATTTGAAAATGGAAAGAGGCAGGTAGGTTTTGCATGCATGCACACACGTGTGTATATGAGATAAAATTTATTTCACTACTTCAGTGCAAGATGATGAAGACCTACAAAGCAATCCAGTTGCTAGGCACTGGACCTGACTCCAGGTGCTTCAGAATGTTTTAGCACGTCACAGAAATATATAGAAAAGATTGAGATCTATTGTAGATTACATTAGATATACAATTTCACAGTGAATAAAATATAAGTTATACCAGCAGTACATATCTGAGTATCCTAGCGGTGCCTCATTAACATCACACTGGCTTAGGAACATTGATGGAAAACATCTCTAAAATTCTGAATTCAGATGCTATTGTGTCTCTATTACCAATTCATAAGATCTCCTTTTGCACCTTGGAGATCTTCTGTTGAACCCCACCATCCTAAACCTACAAGTTAATCTTCCTCTTTAATATCTTTCTCCAACCGCTCATTTCCAAATACTCAGTGATACTTTATTTCATAGCCATTCTTTCCACTAAAGAATTCAGTTTCTGCCCTCAAAGAACTTCCTTAGGCCTAATTTATTGAAGTGAAAATGCAACAGGAAACAGAATCAAGTATACACATGAATGGATTATGTTCCTGTTTAAAAAAAACAAAAAACAAAACAACTTTGAACTACAGTTTCCTTCCCTCCTTCTCCATCTCATCCCCATGGGTTATTTTTCAAATGGACTTTCACAGCAGCTCTTCACTGAAGTGAATGCTCCTACTTTGAGACCTAGGTATTAGTTCAATAATTACAATTGTTCAGCCCTGTATTTAATAGGCATGTGAGAAGACTGCTAAAAATATAGCCCATACTGACTATAAAACCTTTAGAAATACATACAAAGCTGCAATCCCCAAACTGAATCCTGTTCCAATCAGTAAAGCTTTTCTACTAAGCTGTAATGAAAAAAATGAAAAAATGAAAAAAAAAAAAGAAGAAGTAAAAGGAAATAATACTAGGGCAGAAGAAACAGAGGAAAGAATAAAGACTGTAATTCAAACAACCACCACTGTGGTCAGGAGAGCAGAAGTTATTTCATCATTGCTGCAAACTGATCTGATTTTTTCAAATGCTTCAAAATTCTGCTACTTCTAATTTGCTCTTAAAAGCCTTTGATTGTATCAACAAAACATCAAAGTGCCTAAGCAATATATTGTGTATCTTTCATAAAGGTCATGTGAAATCTCCTCACCTTTTTTTATTTTAAGATTCTTTTGAGAATTCACTGCTAATTTGCAGCACTGTGGGTGTTTTTCTCCTTTCCTTCCTTCAAACCTTATTTCCAGCTAACACTCTCCATTATGAAATGAAACAATTTTTCACGCACTTTCCCATGAAAGAAAGCACCATCAAATGTTAGTATCTTTGTTATTAAACAAATATGTTGTGTTTTGTTGGGTTTTTTTTGTTGCTGTTATTCCTGATGTCACCATGAACTCTGTCGAATCAAGAAAGAAAAATAACTAGTTCAGAGTTTCCCATGGTAAGATGGAAGTAACCTGCAATAAAACCTAATGCCCACAAATGGTGCTACATAGCTTAAAACTATACCTCATGTTAATTACCAATAACTCCATCATTTTAGGAGCAAATAATTGAAAAGATAGTCACAATGGAATCTAAAAATGATCTCAACTTCATTGGACACCATTTTTTTTCCCCTTTTTTTGACAGAAAAAATTGTCAGTTTTCCTATACAATAAAAAAAAGAAATAGGCAGATGCACCTGAAGCAGGCAGCAGTAATTTGATTATTTCTTAAAACACTTATATTGAGGACTGAAATTCCATCCCAAATGAATTTTTCTTTACATTCTACCTTGGTGTGACTGTCTACATAATTACCTAAACCTGTGACACACAAAAGGGTGCTGGAGCTAGACATGCTCCTACTGAAGCACAAAAACTAGCCAGTGTCCCTTTAAAGGGAAAAAGGAAAGTGCAGATGTTTTCACTCTGAGCAAAGTTTGGTGTGATTATGCATCAAATCCTGTTTAGAAGTGAGCCCAAGTCACATACTAAGGCCTCCAGCTTTTGGCAGTCCTTCAGCTCTAAAGATCAGATTTTCAGAACTGTTCAGCTGTCACAGATAATGCAGTACCAATCCAACACTTGGCCTTTCAGCTTCTGGCCTTTACTGCATCAAGTATTTTATTCAGAAAACAAATTTCTTATTAGTGTCATCTGTTAAACAAAAAGAGAAAAAATGACTGTTGTTGTAAAAGTTATTTTTCAGCAGTGCATTCAGAAATGCTAATATTAATACATTTTTTTCACTTAGGACCTGTCTGTGGAAAGCAGGTTTGGCAAATACTTAAACATATATGGCTTCCAAGATCCTGCTTTCTATCCACTACCAAATCAGTCATACCCTAACTATGAAGCCATATACATTAACAGTGAATGGGAAAAAGCACACTATTTGAATGCAGTATTAAAAAATAAATAAATAAATAAATAAAATAAAAAGGGTGTGGGGAAAGAGCCTGAATCAGGCTGTGAACCACTGTGGAGGCTGCAGCATTACTTTATTAAGTAAGTCCAAGCATAAAAAAAAAGGTGGTCTTACAGATATTCTGATCACAGTATTACATTTTTTAAGTATAATTCAAGTGCTTTACTTGGAACATATCACTCATAGAATCACAGAATCATAGAATAACTCAGGTTGGAAAAGACCTTAAAGATCATCAAATCCATCTGCAACCTAACCATACTACCCTAACTCTAACAACTCATCATCAAGAATTATGCTAAAATGGGCAAGATCAGCATTCTTACTAGTCCTTCCCAACAAACAGGTCATGTTTCTGTTACTATGACCTGTTTACAGCTACTTAAAGAAACTTCAACTGCCTAAGCTGAATTTCTCTTTGCTGAGCACATTCATCTTTTAAAAAATATATGTATACAGACAAAAGCTGAATTCCAACTTGCCTCCTTGTACTCTGCTAGAAAATCATTATTCCTTATGACAGAAATAGAGGTGGGCAACAGAATGAAAACGCTGAAATAAGTTCAAGCCAATGCTTGACTGTGACTCATCTTTGTTCATGAATAAGGATGAACCAAGTCAGTACAAAGTTTCTGGCACTATTTCCTTATCATCAAATATGTTTGATTTTTCACATATTTGTCATCAGTTCCTTTGGCTTGGATTGTTTTTGGCTGATGGAGATAAGCTAGACCCTTGATTTAACTCAGCCTTTAACTATCTAGGTCATTGAAAGAGAAATATTCAGCATTCAATCATCTTTATATGAGGAACAACTTAAAGCAGTAAATAAATAGAACCAAGAGCCTCAGAGTTTTGTGCAAAAGATTTCAGACTTTTGCTGAGAGAAGGAAAGATGAAAAACTCCATACAAATACTCAAGCCTCTTAGGTGCTTACAAGTCGCCATGGATGTGCAGAAGAAAAGAAAGAGGCCACTCTACAATTTACACTGATTGAATCCAATTTACTGCCCCTGTAACTTATCACTCATATGAGCATCATATGAGTTTGAGGGTTGGTAGAAAACAGTGAAAAAAGCACTTGTATTCCTGTATTCCTCTCCTTTCAATTTCTCCTCACAATGCACACTGCGTGCCTCTCCAGGGTCCTGAGCAAGAAATGCTGACAAAAATATGTCACCTCTCTGTCATGCAAGGTGACAATATGAACTCTAAGAGAGTTATGGAAACAGTGTAAGGAGCTTTACCTGTAAGTTCAGAGAATATCAGAGACTATCACTCTACTTATTATTTGAAAAATAAATAAATCAAAATGGCTGATACTTATCTGGCATAAATAAATGCCAAATAATAAATGGATCATATCAATTGTGAACCATGACCATAGCAGTATCTGTAATCAAAGTGGATCAGTTAATCTCAGTCCAGACATATTTTCATATATGCCTGTGGATACACATGCAAACATGTTCATGTACAAGAATCAATGCCTGGCTATACTCTTAAAGTCCTTGTCTTGATAGCTTTAATTGAATTAATTAGCTTCTACAAGAGGAATGACGGTCACAATTTAATATGCAGTTTAGGCTCAGAGGAATACAACCAAATCTGTACAAACATTTACAGAATTAGTCAGTTTTTGTTCCCAGAAGATGTGGAAAAAGCTCTGGTCCTTTTACTTTGCAAGACAGCTGGACTAATGTAATTTGCTAAAAACATTCTAGAATTAATCTTGACATTTCTCATCAAATAATTTACTGTTTTTACTGAAGACTTAGGTATTCAGCTAGTTTGACAGCTGCTTGAACATGGTTTGAAGAATTTTGGCACTAATCACTAAATAACTTATTAGAATACATATATTCTTTTTATATGCTTAGGCGTTTCCATTACTACCAGTTCCTTGTTCCTCATGACAAAATCCACTAACCTTAAGAAGCACTTTTAGAGGGGGGCAAAACTGCAGTTTGCATTCTTTCAGTAAACAAAAACAAAACAAAACAAAAAAAGTCAAGCCTTGAAAACAATAAACAGCAGCATTTTTAAAATCTTTTCTTTGAAATCAACATTTTTTTGCAGATATTATGAGGGCACAATTAAGGGTTCTCTTATGAAGATGTGCGAACACCATTTTACAGCTGAGCTAATGCTTAGCCTCAACTTTCAGAACTGATAGGAAAAAAGAGTAATACCAATAAAATAATTGCCTATTTTGTTTTCAAATACACTGCTAGATTACATTTCTCTCCCTTTTTATTTATGACTCCCACACTACAATATAACTCCAGCCAACATTCACTTAGGGAAATCAATGATCTTGCACACACCCAGAGCTTACTTACATGTGTCAGTTCAAATAAGCAAATATGAAACTATCAGAAAGTAAAAACCAAAGTCAGAAACTTTTGCAAGATTGTCTCACATTTTTCTGTTCCACAGAATAGCAGTTCAGTTCTCTCACTGACACCACAGAGGTTTTTCCTCATCACTGTATCCCGTGGTTTGCACAGCATGAATGCTGGGAGCTAGTTTTACTAGCCAGCAGATCTGGGCCAGCTAGGAAGGAAAAGTAATCCTGCGCTGAAAATACAGTGACAGATTGCTTCCTCCTTGTAATGGAGGGAGGAGCAAAGCACAAACAGTAAATGAGAGCTACTCCCTGCCTGATCTGATCCAGGGGGACAACTACAGACTGCCATTGAGTTTGGGAGAAATGATCATGCTGCAATTTAGTTCTAAAGAACAATTAAGTAAAGCTTTTCAGAGCCTCTTTGCCATTCTTCACAGTATTGGCAAAAACACTTTGTGGATACATTCTAAACTTTCCCATTCTTTAAGACAGCAGTTTCTTATTGATGGTACCTTAAATCAGCCTTTTCTTGACTGCTTGTATGGAAATTTAGATTTTGAAGTGGGTGACAGTCATAAACAGAAGTCATTAAAAGACAGAATGGACGTTAACTCTTTCTTAGTACCTAACTGTCAGAGAATCTACTGTTTTTGAAAGCTTTGGCTTATAGCAAGACTCTACAATGCAGAGAAAGAGGGAAGATCAGAGCAGACAGATCATTTTACTGCTAGAAACAGATTGCCTAGGGACTTTTAAGTGCAGTAGATTAGCGTTGATGTTCAGTGACTAATATGATCCAATGCTCAGTTAAGTCTTTGAAAGCCTTAAGAGGCATTTATGGAAAACACATTTTTGTTATTGTTTCTGTTTATCAGGGAAAATTCAGGTCATGTGTCTTCACAAGTCAGATCTTTCTACATGATTCTCAGTACCCTTGGAATGAAAGAGACCGAAGATCCTCATGTCAAAGAATCACAGAATGACTCAGGTTGGAAGGGACCTCAAGGATCATGAAGCCTCAACCCTCCTGACTGGCAGGGCCAACAAACTTCCACATTTACTAGATCAGATTGCCCGGGGCCCCATCCAACCTGGCCTTGAACACCTCCAGGGATGGGTCATCCACAACCTCCCTGGGCAGCCTGTTCCAGGACCTCACCACTCTCCTAGTAAAGTACTTCCCAAGACTAGTCTGACAGTCCAGAGATTTATCCTGCAAAATGGAGCATCAAACAAAGAAAGCTAGAGCAGAATTACTATGGCTACGACAACAAGCAGGATAGAGGGGTAAAGATTCAAAATTCAGGATCAAGAACCAAGGATAGAGCAGATAGAAGCACATTAGGTGTCAGGATCACTGACGAGAGCCACAGCCATATGCCATACACTGGAAAAAACATCAGTCAAGCTTTTGGGCCAATAGCTACATACCCCAGGGGCAGACTGCTGTCTGGATTAACAGTGCTTAGATATCTGAATATCCAAGTGAGTTCTGGAAGAGATTTGATGCTTGCCAGAATTGCTCAAGATAGTCAGACAAATTCTTATTACTTTCTCATACGTACAAAGAAATATGTCTAATGGTGCACAACAAAACACTAGAAGACATATTTCCCTTTGAGTTTGAAGGCTAGAGCATAAATGTTTCAAGTAAGCTAGTAAAGCCAGTTCACTGGGAAGGAGTTAGGGGATAAATACTGTGCATTGTCACCGAGTTAAATGAATTTATAAAAAAGACTGAAATTAAAAAAAAAATAAAAAAATAAAGAGGGAAAAAAAAAGGCACATTTGTCTAGCATCAATGTTTTAAACATTTTCAGATTTGAAGAACACTAGGAAAGAATATACTCCACAACTGTCCCTCAAAAAAACTCCAGTTATCTTTTCTAGTACTCTGCATAGACTAATCAGATTATATCTACTCTCTAAACCAGAACAGGTCTTACTCCTCTTTACCTTTGTGTGTGATCTGAAACCCAGGAATATCACCCGGCCCAGGAGAAGAAATAGGTAAATCCAGGGATTTGCTTTAGGAAAACAAAACAAAACAAAACAGAAAAGAAAACAACAACAACGCAAAACTTAATCATCTGTATTTCTACAAGACTTTATTGTAAGCTAAACTCTCATATTGTGTAATATATTACTTTGAAATATGTTTTTAAACACTTAAAATAAAAGACTAAGTGAATGAACAATTGAATGAACAATAGCTTTTGGGCTGGGTACCTGCTAATTCGAGAGACTAATTTCTAAGTTAGCTATTCGTTTCAGATGTGCTTATAAGCCATTGCAATGTAAAAACTGCTTTATAATAATAGAAAATAAATTGACAGTTTTATTCTAGCTCTTCACAGACTGACTTCTGTCATCGTGACTAATTAACTGGCACTCACTGTGATCGCAAATACAGAAGTCAAAGAATGAAAGTAAACAAATACCTCCTACAGTGGCACTGGAAAATACAAAATTTGTCTATATTGGTAAAATGTGGGCAAGTGGCATTGCCTACAGATATGCTGTGTATGATACATTAATAGTAGGCATCATTGAGACAAGGAAAACTTCTGTGAAGCTCCATTCACTTTTGGATGAGTGGGATCTGACTTCCCTGGACCTTGTTTCTTCGTAACCATGCCAATCTGTCTGCTCAGCTGTTCACAGACTGCTCTACAGAATAATTACAGCAGTTCCAGATGTTTCATTTATCCTACCATCAAAACAACATGGTATGTAGTTGGGGTGAATAATTTCAAAGATACTTAGTACTTTCTATCAAAAAATCAATTACTGAAAACTGATACGTGTTCATAAGAACTACTTCATGTTCATGAGTGCCTTTCACTAAATTGCTAAATTTTTGTTTAGTCAGGGAGATTGGGCTTTTGGGCTCCATTAAATATAGAAATGTTATATATACGCTGGGCACAGAAAGCATATTCAGACTAGTGAGTAAGTCTGTTCCCATTGTTAGTTTCTAGAACTGTTGTGAAATAAGAAGCAGCCCAGGAGCTTCCATGGGATAAACACATCTAAGTTTCAGCTCTGGCTTGCAATGAAGTTATCAAGAACTGTCATAGTCAACAGTAATATCAAATGCTTTTAAAACTTCAGTAGAGCTTTTCCATACCTGTTGTGCAACCACAGATCCAGATAGTAGTGAAAGAGGAATAGAAAACTCATGGAAAGGAAATCATTATCATAACGCATGTATGCAGATGGGTTTGGCAATTAAGCATGCTATCATATAAACTTCCTTTTTTAAAATGTATAGCCAAAGTCGCACACCCTATGCCTTGATATTAAGAACGATACACAGAAAAATCTACTTCTAAAGGTTCAAAGCTTTCAGTGGTTTTAAAGGTGTTCAGCTTTTTTTCAATCCCATTCCCTTTTGACAGCCACCAAGAACACTGCTATTAACCAGTAGCATAGTGCCTAATTTTGCTATATCACTGAGATAATGTTACACTTTCAAAAAATAAAGACCACCTCATATGTATCATACAGCACGGATTTTCTTTTATAATGCACTTCAGGAATTATCAGGATGCTGATCAAATAACCACAAACGTGGTTACCTGAGATAATCAGTCTGAAAAGATAGTGTGCTGAAAGCAATACCAAATGAAATCAGAAGTACAGATATAAGTTAATTTTCTTGGGAGTGTAACCACTGGAACCATACATAAATTCAGAAGAACTTTGGGAGACTCATTGAGCTGTCCTACTGTGCAGAAGAATCTTAAGAGCCTCGTGCAAGAGAAGGCAAAAGACAAATTCCAAGTAGAATTACCCATTGATTTTCAGTTCAGAGTTCACATACTACTGATGATGATGGGGCAATACCAATTTTATTTTCTGCCAGTTCTCTACACTTCAATAAATACAACTGCCATGTGTACCTTAAAAGTAGCTAGTTAATGTTACCATCATCACTTAGAAAATACATTAGAAGATGTAAATGTAGCCACAATTATGGAACAAGGTAGCAGGCGTACACAAGAATCTGCAGTAAAGTGACATTGCCTGACACATGTTTTCACAATATAGAGCTACACATGAAGTTGTCAAAAAATGGGAAGTCCAAACATTCAGGATTCAACCTCAGTGTAGTATCCATTTGCTCATGACAATCCTTCCACTTCTTTTTCTGCTTTTTAGTGGCCTTTTTTTATTTATTATTGCCAATCTCCTCTACACACTGTGACATTACTTCTTTCTACCTAGATGCACACAAGAAGTGATTGGGAGCAAAGGAATAGCAGACTGTAGAAATCCTGCAAAATTATCAGATAAACATTTCAGTAACTATATGAGGCTTGTTCCTATAGGATGGAAGTCTTCCAAAAGCTGTAATCCTCTCTCCCTTTGAGATTTGGGGAAAGAAGCAGTCAAAGACCACTGATAAAGCTGAAGTGTTTTCTGTGGGCAGCTATTTCCACTGTGCTCATTCCAAGGCAAACATAATTGCACTGCTAAACAGACAAAATGCTAAGTTTCTAAGACTACCACCAATATTTCAATCTCAAATTGAAACTGAAAATGTTTTGCTAAGAACACTCCTTAAAGTGCTAGAATTCAGATGATAAAAGGAATTGTCAACAATTTTGAGGCATTATTATTAGAAAGGTGTTTGAAATGATAAAAAGGAAGTCTGAGAAATCTTTAAATCATCAAAAGCATAAAGCAACTTTTGAGAAGTTTCAGCTTACAAAGTATCCATCACAAGTGCAAATAAATACCCATAATGGGTGAGAGTGTGCTCCATTATGCGCGTTAGTGAGTGGGTATGTGCTCACACACATTAGAGCACAGGGGCTGCAGCTTTGAGGAGCAAATACTTATCAATGCAGTTACTACCTGTGCAGCCCACGTCTATGCATGTTCAGGAGAGGTGGTGCTGCCACAAGGGAAAAATGTACCATGGAATGATTATGCTGTGCCAATAGATTAGAAGAGAATGAAGAAAAAAGTTCATTTCTGAGAGCAGAGCCAGTTCTTCAGCTGCTGCAAATGTTCACCATTCCACTTAACTGACATTTTAAAAAGGAAATGGCAAAGTCGGTATGCTAAGAATGAGGTGTAAATAAAGTTTAAATATATTTCAGTACAGTTTTGTTACGTGGCCTCATCCTGGACTTTAAGATTTAAATATGAGTTTGATTACTAGAATCCATAAGAAAAAATAATAATAATAAAATCATTTTAGCAAGTATATTTAAAAATTTAAATTTTTTTGAGCATCTCTTACTCTAGCAACTGGAGTTTTAGAAGTGTACCAATGGAAAAAGCTTATCCTACATTTTCTGTGAGATCTTGGAATTCATTATATTCACAAGGCACCATTGAGTTCCTTAAAAATAAACAAAGCAATCAAACTACTGAACATTTTTCTTAGGTCTTACTGAACTCTACAATGTCTCAAAGAATTTATGGTATAAAATTTACATTAAGTGTAACATATAATATGTAAAAAGACAAGGTAAACTTTATTTGTATTTCAGAATGAAGACAATAGTTCAGTCAGTTCTACCAGATCTTACCTGAGATAGGAAAATTTCTCCTTTTTTTCCTCATTCTTCTGAGATCTACACAGCAAGTCAATCCCAGACAACAACTCAGCTACACTTATTTTCTCTGTGAAAAAGGTAAGCAGTATATTAACAATTTTTAATATATGCATTCACATATGTACGAGCATAGAAAGCCCTAGAGAAAAATAACAAATCATTCTGTTTTTTGTTTTGTTTAACAAGAAAGAGTATGAGAAACTTCTCAGGGAAACTACAAACATATGCACATCCTGCAAACAGACATTCTCTCCAGTGTCACTCTGCAATTAATTTTGGGGTCCAAACCATTATGGAAGTGGACCACACACTCCATGAAGCTCTGTTTTATATTCACAAGCCTGGTGAAAGCTAAAACACTTTTAAGCATAAAAACCACTTTAGAAAAGATCTAGTGAGGAATGTATACATATAGCAATTGTTTTAAAAGAGCCAAATAAAGCATAAACATTCAATATACTTCAAATATGTGCATTTTACAAGTATTGTTTCTTTCTCCCTCAGTTGTATTCTCCCTCCAGAAATCTTCCTTTAAATAAAATAAAATAAAAGAATACTTTCCCTAGGCATTTCCTTCCTCAGATTAACAACTCTTTTTCAATATTGTGGACTGCTTTACATTTTGTGCTGTGTTCACTCAAAAGCAGATACATTTGGAAACTTTTTGTTTTATGCACCCACACAAACATACCACGGTGCATTACAGGCAAGATAGAACTGAGGATGCTCACTGCACTATGCTCCACTGTACCAATTCAACACCAGCAAATGGAACTTTTACATCTTTGTTTTGCAAACATCCATAAATTTCAGAGAAATAAAATGCACAAATAAATAATAAAGTGGGATTCAAAAGTCAGTCTATACCGACAGATCCTATGAGCCCTTCTCACCCCACTGCAGAAGATAAAATGCAGCACATGCAGCTTCCACTCAGTAACAACAACTGCAATTAGCCCGGTGACATTCCCCTGCAGACTTCCCATACTAAAGTATGAGAGCAAAATTTACCACCAAATAATGGATCTCCAGTAGGTGGAGTGCCAAATCCAGAGGAATAGCACATACATCTTGAGATGCACCTATTCAGAAGTACAAGTTTCCACCAATCTTTCTGTACTTTATGATGTATCACTCTGATTTCCAAGATCATTCCTTTTCTGCATTTTAAATGTGTGTGTTGATTTAAGAGAGCTATAATGGATCTTTCTGTTTCAGCACTGCAAATTCACATACTCCATGAAGGGATTTAAGCTGTCTCTGTATTTTTGGCCTTCTCTGTATTTTTGGTATTTTCCTAGTTTTGTGTTCAATACAATTATGCATTTTTACAAACTATGTAATGTTTGCCTTAGAATCACTCCTCTTAGTTGTACAACTTTCAGTCTTTTTGTTCTTCTGACTATTAATATATCATTAGTTGCGATAGTTCCACAGAAAATATTAATTTCAAATATAGAACACAAGCAGAAAAATTATCTGCTTGGTATAAAGCTTTCAAGATTTCAATATATGTAAAGTACACAAAAAGGCTTTATAGTACATCTTTCAACTTGCCCAGCATGCAGAACTACTGTTCTGAATGCCAGGTACATATCTTCTATGAGAAGACAATATTAGTGCTTTTTCAACTGATATAGTCTTTCCTCCTTGCACGCAGATTTGCAACATCTTTCTGACACTTTGGCACTTTCATTTCATACTTCACAGTTTTATCAGTGCTTTGAGCTTTGAAAGACAGCTCATTTATTTGCTATACCTAGATGCCACAAAGCTTAGAATACACTATATAAAGATGTAAAGGAAGATGTTGATGGAGTTCCAACAACAGATAATTACCTTGATAGGATTCCAAAAAAATGATCTGGTATAATTGCTGCTTGTCTAGAATACAAAAACAGTCTTGCCAGACTGTAAATTCATGAAATTTCTGAAAAGTTGCTCACTGTATCGTTTGTCCAAAGATCAACTGTGCTGACAGCAGTGCAAAGGATACAGCGTCAAGTGATGACAAGTTATATCAAGACTATGCATAATAGTTATTTTGGATATTTCTCCCATCTAGCCCCTATACAAAACATGTTCACATTAACAAAAGCAGAATGGTTGGATTCTTCCCCTGACTTGGATTCCCTCTCAGCTGTTTCCTAAAGCATTGGTCTTTTAGGTCATTACTGTTCTCTGAATCCACTGTACTTTTTTCACTGAATGACTTCAAGCCAAACTTTTTCTTTACTTCTCTGCCTTCTCCACCTCTGCATCTCTTTTCCCGTCAGCCAGCTATTCTGCTAGATAGCAGGCTAAAATAAATGGGTCTGCAATAACATCCAGAGGTGTTCAAAGCCAGAGTCATTAATGTCCCTTAATTATGGAAGAAAGTAAAAGGAAGGGGCTGTTGGTGACTCAAGGAAAAGAAAATTCATACCAGTTACCTCAGAATACATTTTCTAAACACAAAAGCATAGTTCTGATAAAAACAGATCTGGTTTTGCATCATTACTGTTGTTCTGCTCAATGAAATATTCAATAACGATAATTCTCTTACAATGCACGGGGACTTTCTAAAAGTACAACAATTCAACACTTGGAAACATTGGCTAAGATTAACTCTAAAGCAGTGCATGCATAAACATGCACAGATGTTACTATTTGAAAACATTAAAGAGGTACTGAAGTTCCTAAGCACCTCCCAAGTTGTGTTGATTTCAGCAGTTATGAGTCATAAGGGAAGAAGATAGTACTGAAATTACATGCCTGGGACACTTTCCTTTACCACTTACATTTAGGAAAAAAAACAACAGTGTATTCAAAAATACTTAATGAGGAGAAGAACACTCTGAAAGACTGCAAATACCAGGGACTGAAATGAATAAATCTGCTTACCTCTATTTATGTAGTTTAAAAAGTACAATGCTAATGTGTTACTTGTTTCTGATGATACCATGGGAGGCTCAGGAGATCTAATTTCACAAAAATTAAAAATAAAAATAAAAAAGTGACTTCTGAAGGTTCTGAAAGTTATGAGACTGGTTATTTCAGGGAAAATTTTGTATAAAAAAATTTGGGCAGTTTTATAAACATAGCAAAGAATATGAGACTACTGATACGTGATGTACCAGTCCTTCTCTGATTAATAATTGCATTTAGTCTACTGAACTAGTCACCTATGAGAGCAAATGCACTCAAAAGATCCTATTTATTAGAAGACCAACCTTTTCCTGAGATCATTTTAGTGTCAGCTCAAGACTACAACACATGCAAACAAGGATTTCATGCTGAGAATGGAAGTTTACTACAGTGTGCTACTAGAGTTAAGCTCATGCTACCCTATCTTTGTATCCCAGGCGAAATGGCTCTCAAATGACGAAAATATTGAAAGAGATACAACCCAATAACCCTGCTCACTTTGGCAACTGTAATCTAGTGTCACAAACATATAAATTTAGATAAATAAGTTTGTTTAACCAAATATCTAGGAAGACATTTATTGAGAAGCTGCTTGATTCAGAGCACTTGAAATGAGGTGAAATCTACCCAAATTACTATCTTAATAGGAATTTTATAAGAGTAAACAACAAATCTGAATGTAGAAACCAATTTTTAGGGCATCAGAACTGCCAAGTAGACTTCCTCAACATTCTTATCAAAACAACAAGGAGATTTTTTTCTTCCCCCTCAGAATTTACCAGAGTCCATGATATTGCAAGACTTGGGTAGCCTGCACAGAACACAGATAAAAGTCCAAAGGTTAAGGATGTCAGGAAGCTAGATTTGGTTTATAACTTGCAGTGCTTAGTGGTTTCATCCTTTTATCTCTAAATAAATACTTGACAAGGCCAAAGGAGTAGAGCTTGAAACTATTTTTGCCAAGAGCAGTTTACCCAATGTTGAGCAGCACAAACATAAAAGGAAAAATCAGATGTACAGATATTTTCCTTCAGAGCAGCTCTTTATAGACCTGCATGAGATTTATGGTACCTCAAGTAGAACCAGTGACAGTTGCTAAACTTATCAGCTGGCTAGGTCTGAAAAAGCTGGAAATGTTTCTACATATGCCCATTACAACGTTCTTCACAACACACAAAGCTTCAACCTTCAAAGTAAAAATGAAGGCAAAAGTGTGTGGGAAATACATACCCATCTGACAGAGAGTTTAGGGTTTTACACACACACACACACAAAAGAAAAAAAAAAAACACAAAAAAACCATCAAACTTCACAGGACAGACTTGATTCACTTCACATCTTCCTCATTTTCCTTCCACTTTGGAGTGACTTAAATTATCAGCGTGAGAAAAGAGATGAGGCTTATATTCAATATAAAAAACTGCTGGCTGAAAATATATTATTTTGATGAAAATTGTGGCTTTAAATGAAGGCTGTTCTGAAAGTAAAGCCTCCTATTTTATTATGCCAGCACACAACATCAGAGGCAGATTTTGGTGGTATTGCTGAAGAGACTGAACCTTCCTACCAACATCCTGTAACATGTTGCTGCTGTGTGATAGAGGGCAACAGAGGGGCAGTCTAAATAATCATTTCTGACATGGAAGTGTATGAGGCAAAGGTGAGTAACTGAATTCCACCATGCAGAAAAATGGTACCCACTGACATTCATTTAATCTTCCTGAATGTTTATGGAGACCAAACAGTGGATGCAAGCATGGTAAGGTGGTGCATGGTGTGTTTCAGCAGCTGCAACAGTGATACGAAAGACAAGCCACATTCCAAATAGCCATTTACAACTGTTACACCATGAAGAGCTTCTCAGTAGGCTCATGCTCAGCTAATGGTGGTGACTACACTGAAAAACAGTGTTTCATAGGTGACAATTTGGTCCGTTGATGTTATCATTCCCTTTGAATGTATTTTAGTTTCCATGGAAATAAACAGGAGGTGTTACTTTCATTGTGCCCTATGTATAATTAATATTTTTTACTCAGATATCTGCTTTCTACAGAAGTTTGTGGGTTTTTGTGAGAAACAGAAAACAAACTCTCCAATGTTTTTTTCCCATGGTATACTCTTCTAGAGTATGTAATTTCCAAACCAGTACATATACACTGTGCTCAAATTTTGAAAAGAAGCTTATCAGTCACACAGAAATTAACTAACACAGAAAAATATAAATGTTAGACTTGTTTAAAAAAAAAAAAATAGGGTGGGCAATGGGAAAGCACTGAATTGTTGAACTTCCTCCTGTTTTAAAAATGACATATGAAAGAAAAGACTTCTTACCTTCATCTTCCACAGTGCACCACGGAGATAAGTAGACATAAGCCTTGTAAGTTTTGACAGCCTTCTGAGAAAGCATAGGGTTGGATATCTCATAATGTGGTGTTTTCAGTAACTTATAGAACTGTTCTTCTAACCAAGAATCTTGCTGAAAATTTTTTGGTCTTGCCATTCCAGAAGTTTTGGTGTTACAAGGGTTGGAATTATTTTCCAGAACTGAGTCAGCACTTAGAGGAGTCTGAGTTGAGCCCCGGCAGCAATAAGGTACAATAAGTTTCTGGGAAGATATGGATCCTTTGCATTTCTGTTGATAAAGCAGATATATGTTATTAAGGTGATGATAGTCCTGAACTATTTCTTTTGCTCTGAATTATCTCCAATATCCAATATAAAATAACAATGAAATATTATTATCAGTTATCTCAGAAATGCCACACATGAAACAATATTTCCCTTATAAAGCAAAGCTGTATCATTTCACTTTTTGCGTTTTATTTGCTTTTAAGAGAAACCATTGATTTTTATTTTTTTTTTCAGTGAACATAACTAACTTTTTCTTAAATACAAAATATGAAAGAAAAAAATGAATAAACTGAATAAACTAACATCTCCTGATTCCAAAATCTCTGCAAATAGGTTAAGTGCTGTAATATGAAAACTTTTGGCAAGAGCCCACCCTGTCCCTGAACCAGAACTCTGAGATCAGATTTCACACCTACTTAGCAGCTGGTCACATACCATTGGCCCATTTCATGCAAATAGGCTTTCATTTACATAACAGTCATTTCCATTTATTGTCATTAGAGTAATTTAATTCCTTAAGGACAACTTAATAATACAGCTGCTCCATTATGCCATTCATGAATGTAGTCAAATACTTGTAATTATATTTTTCACATGTTACTGCTGCTTAGTATTCTATCCCATTTAAAAGTATGGTTGGTAGTTCACAGATATGAAATAGAACAATTCCTGTCTTATCTAGAAAAAAAATAAAAATTCAAGTCCCTATTCTAACAAGGATCACTAAATTAGTCTGTTTTCTAATGCTCACATAGGTATAAATCAATGAAGAACTGACATGAACATTACACATTTTTACTAGTTCAGCAAAAGTTAATTACAGTAGTCAGTACATAGTATTTTAGAAAGTTCCTCTTCCATCTAGACTCCAAGTCAGGTTTTACCATAAACTGTAATACTGTGTTAACACAAAAGCGGTGTCATTCATGTTGCCTGATGTTGTCTAGCACTAGGTGAAAATATCCTTCTGCAACCAAGCCTGTTCCTATTGGAATAGTAGTAAAGAGAGGAGAAAGCACAAGACCTGCATGGAGAAGGGCAGCAGCTCTCATTTTAGTCTGACAAAAGCCACATCTGTGATGCTCTATATGGTGGGGCACACTTCTGCAAGCAAATATACCACATCTTTTCTTTCCAAGCTAGGTCTGGAGTACCCCTCGCCTAACACTGAAAGTTATTTAATAGACATGAGCAATGGAAAACTAAGCAGTACATTTTAATAAGTTCTATCGACATTTTATTATCTGTGACTTTCCCCATGAGATCTATCCTTATTCTGAATTTGTTATAGGTCCCTCCAAGCATATGACTACTTCTCCAACCAACAATCTGCCCCAGATGCTACAAGAGAGACTTTCCATTTTCCTGTTGACTTTATCCTTTGGTAACCTTTTTTAATAAAAATCACTATAACTGTTTGGAGAAGGTAGACAACAGTTTTTTGTCTATATGTGCTAAGCACAACAAGCAGTAATATTTTAAGTTTTTTTTACAATTATGATCCATTTTTCATCACACAAAAGAATCCTTTCTAAAAATTACCTGTATCCTGGGCTAGCCATTTTCCTAACTTTTATGCAGATGTGAGATTCCAAATTCAAAACATTTAGAATCCAAGACAGGCACCATTAAATGAGTGGGAAAAAGAATGAAATGCAGCACATTATGAATTAATTATTTCCATGAAAGATTTAGTTTTACACCAGGTTTGGAAGGGATATGTAAAAAGGAGTAGTTTCCTGTACAGTTATCTCAACAGGGATATGATCTTGTCAGCCACTGGAAAGGCAAAAAGAAAAAAAAAAACAAAAAACAAACAAAAAAAACCCAAAAACATTGCTCACTAATTTTCATTAAGGAGATGTAGAGAGTATTTAAGATGTTGTTAGGCAAAAGTATATAAAACAAAAGTAAAGGGAATAAGCTCAAATATAGAGAAAGGAAAGACAATGAACAGAAATAGTGTAATTTACTAATAGAAACATTAATATAATTGAGAGGTTATAATCAGCAACTGAAAGGAGGCATTCAGAGGTAGCAAATCTGAACTATGAAAAGGGGTGATGAAAATCAAGACCTATAGCTGCAGGGGATGGGTCAAAAATAAGTCATCAATATAACAGCAATGGATAGAATGCAGAGAGAAAGATCCTCATGGACAGACAGAAGGTCCCCAGCCATCTTTCATCATGAAAGACATAGTGCTGAAAGATGTTGTAGAATTAAGCGAGGAAGTGGGCATAAAATTAGAAGAAAGTTTCAGCAAATACATTTGAACTATTTTGTAAGCACAAAAAATATACACTCAGAAAAGGTAAGTTGAGTGAGTATCCCAAACACTAGTTCTAACAACAAAGTATAATTATTTCTACATATTGTAGAAGCCCTTCTCCAATTTTTCAGGTACTAAAACACCAAAAAAGGAAAGTAGAAAGAAGCAATTCTGTACATACTAATAAGATGGCCCCCTACAGTAATACACCTATGTGACAAAGGCTTTAAGGAGTGAAAAAAAAACGATGTTAATAATAATATAGAAAACATATTCTCCTATTAAGAAAAAGAATTGTGAAATGCAGTTTTCTCATCTTTCCCAAAAGTTTAGTTGTATTTATGGAAATGGAGGATTGTATCTTGAGCATTCTGCCTACAAGCTTTAGAGTTTTTCATGAGAAGAAAATTAGTTAATATACAGTACTTCAAAAACTTTAAAGCATTTGGCTTGTTTCTACATCTGTCATATTTTTGCTTATTTCTTGGGGTGAGGGATGGATAGTATTAAATACAATAACTCATGCACAACTTACTAGAAATTCTTTTAAAATAATAAGTTACAACTTTTGAAAATATATTCTATGCTCCTACTATTAATGAGGACTGCCTATCAAACTACAGTACTTATAGGCTAGGTAGTATCTACCTCCTTATTCATCAGTATCATTTTCAATGATCTGGAAGAAAATACAAAGCAATTGCTGACAAAACTTGCAGAGCATGCAAAAATTGGTGGAGTGAGGCAAGTGTTCTACAGAATAATCTGTTTCAAATGGTTAGGTGGCTTCATCTGAACAAGACAAATTATAATAAAGAAAAACAAAAAGTCATAAATTCATTCAAAGCGAATGCAGGCCACATTTACAGGAGAGGGAACTGGAAAAAAGTGATTCTGAAAGTGGGTAGGAAACTGTCAGCACAGTGCAAAGCTATTGCTAAATTAATTAATTGGATCCTTACAAAAGTAAAGGAATGTTAAAAAGAAGTTGATGTTTTGCGCTATTTCCATGTTCATACTGATGCCACCAGTGCTGGAATACTTGATTTACTCTGGAATGTACATTTAAAAAGGCTATGTATTAAAAAATGGAAGATTGAGAAGTGAATTAAAAGATTATTTGATACCAGAAAAAAAAAAAAATCTAATTTAAGAGAAGGTTAATATATCTACTTTCATCAAAAGAGCATCAGAAAATTATTTACTCACAATGAGAGAACCTAAAGTAAATCAGCTGAGAGTGTGGAAGCCAGTGTGAAAGTCTCAGCTGCTTAGAGGAATACAAATATGCTGCGTATAAAGAGGTCGTATACATAGATGGTATGTAAACATTGCTGATTGTAAAAGATATCATTGCTGTTGACTGAAAGGGACTGGTAATGTTAATTTCCAGGAAAAAGGGCAAATAGACAATAGCAGAGTTAAGAAAAAGCTGTTGCTTTTCACCACTCATGTTGGGAATGGGTTGAAAAATGAATTTAGTCACCAGCTGAAAACATTGAAGAATCATTTTTTTCTCATCACTAAAAAAAGGGGGGGGGGGGGGGGGGGAAGAATGAGAGGAGAAATAAATTTGGATTAGTCAGTCAAATAAAGAGTGAAACAAATTCAGAGTATGAAGCAGTGCATGAAGACATTAAATTGGGTTAAAGGGAATATTACTTGGGACTGCAGAATGGATGAGGAGTGCTGGTGTGGGGGTTTTTAGGTTGGTTGTTTCTACACTGGGGGGTGGGGGGTAGTGGATTTTGGGGACAGTGTGGGTTGTTTGTCTATTTGTTTAAAACAAATATACCATTAGAAATAAACAAAAATCCAAGGACAAGAAACATGCTCAGCATGCAGACAATATTTCTGAAGAAATCAGTAGAAACTGAATTACTTGCTTGTAAACCAAGAGCACTTACTGTTATGCTCTCCATTAAAAAGAAAAAAGATTCAAACAGTAAACCCTACTGTCCACTATCAACTTTTTATTTTCCTATTTACCACAGGAAGGAAAATATACTGTAATAACAGAAAGTCTGTGCAACAAATCACAGTCTGAATGTACCTGTGTGGTAAGATTTTCAGATACAGACTGACTTTTAAATCAGTGAGAGAGATGCAGCAAAACCCACCATTTTAAAAAGTGCAAGAATTCCTCAGCCATGTTACACAGGAAGCCCGTCTAGATTATTTTAACAGTACCTTCCAGCTTTGAATTCACTGAAAATAATAAAAGAGGCATTCCTGGATTCCAGTGCAACAGAAAAGGTAACTTGCACCAGATATCAATGGTAGCGCATACAGACAGATATAAATCCTAAATGAATCCTCATCTGCTACTGAGGGGCAGATGTTGCAACATTTTCTGTCTCTCTTGAAAATATATTTTATAGGGTAACCAGGCAGAAGGAAGACTCAGAAGGTTAAGCGAGTGACAGAAATTAAAAGAAACATTCATATACATATATTCAAATTTCTCCAACTTGATTTAGTCATTCCTAGGACATTCATAATTACGTAAGGACAATTTTTTTTTTTTTTTTTTTTTGCACATTGTCTAATCATCTAGAAATACTTCTAATTTCTACAGCCTTTAGCATCTTCCTAAGTTACAAAGTTTCGAATGTTGTTTATTATATGGCTGAAGTATTCTATGTGATGTTTCCAAATAACATATTTTTTAAACGATTCTCTGAAATAGCAAGCAATATGAAATACTAAGCCACAGGAACATATTTGAGATTATGCTGAATTCATTTTGCAAAATAGATTTTTGTTTATTGAAATAAATAATAATAATATTAATCATAATTTCTGCTGCAAAGAAAAAATACATGAAGTGACCTACAAATATGTAAATATAAATATATTTATATATGTAATTCCTTGGCAGTAGGTTCCATGATAGATATCTTGTAGGAAGCAAACAGGAGAGAAACAAAAGAGCAAAGAGGATTTTAGCAAGGTATTTAAATGTATGGCATGAGCATTTTCCTCCTAAATATGAATTACTGTAGTATTTGAAGATAAGGTTTTCATCAATATTCTTGTTCCCAAATTTATAGCTTTATGGGTTTTTCCACTTAAAAATAATCTTAGAATTATAGCACAGGTGAAAACAATTTTTCTAAATGTGATAGAGAATGCAGAAATAGTTCACCTTCAACCTATCACACTGAGGCAATTCCAACGAAAACACTACTTTATGTGATTGCAGATCCTGCAGGGCTTTTACTCTCTTTTCTCAAAGATGTCCAGAAATATAACCTGTTCTCTTATCCTTATATCTGAGCAAAAAAGTAATCCCATTTTCTTAAGACATCAATTTTTACCTCTTTTGTGACGATTTATAAGGTTGCAGTTTTCCTATTATTCTATCAGACACACTACTGTATTCTCAATGCAATGCAGCTGACCTCTGAATGCACCACAGGAAGTAGAAAAGTTTGATACTGTCACTGCAGGGTAATTTCTTGGTAGTGAAACTTCTTGTTATTGAAATCTCTTAATTCCAGTCACTGAAAATACTTTTTCAAAATGACCCTGGAGTTCCCAGTATGATTATTGCAAAAGCCAATGCTGAAGTAGCTGTATTCAGCCAAAAGAGAATTTTAAGGTGAGCAGATGCAATAAGCAAGGCCTTCTTCTAGGATGCCTCTGACAAATGGATCTGCAATTCCTTATAAATTCACTGTGCACTCTTTAACTCCAAAATGTTATTGCCAACCTAAACTCATTCTGTCTTTGCTCCCTAGTACATTCATTAAACAGCAAGGAATAATCTTCGAGTGCTGTCACAGAAACCTACTGAACACCACCATTGCTGGAGTTTTCGTAAGCATATAGAAGAGCAGCATAGCTACAGCTGATCCTGCCTCTGGGCCGACAGTTAGAATTATGTAGTTACTCAACTAATGAGCGGATGATGGATTTGAATAAAAGCACCATCTTGTATTTGAGTTAGCTGGCACACTCAGGAAAAATTATTCAAACTATTTAGCTTTTATATTCATTTACAACACTTATTCTTAAAATACTAATTACTGCAATATTATGATCCTTTTCCTCTTTTTTAATGAAGATATCTGAGATTGTGCTTCAGTGGTTCATGCACACAAGGTTTTCAGATTTGAAAGTCATTCTCTAGATCACCTTAAGAAGCTCTAAGAACTACCACAAGTCAGCTGATTGGAAGTTGAATAATACCACTCCAAAATACAACCCTAAGAGTCTTCTCCTGGCTTTATTTTAAATAAATAAATTAAATAATTCCTTATTATCACTCCTTGCTAATGCTGCATTACAGACAATCAAGGCTGAGAAGTTCAGTACTAGGTACTTTTTTGAGTGCGCAACATACACTTTAGAGCCAGAGGAATGTCTATAAAGGTCTCTGTGCTTACAAACAAGTAAATAGTGGTCCAAGATCAAACTCCATCTTTAAGGATGAGTTGTGCTAATTTATCTGGGAGAATGCTGTTTGGAATAGTACAAATCACAGACAGGAAGACTTTGGTGCTTGAGTTGGACTGTCCCTCTTAGTTTGACTTTGGATCAATACAGGTTCAGAGGAAACTGAAGCCAAGTGCCCAGGCAGGTGGGCGTGGTATGATGGTGCTATTTGACTACAGGGACAGAGGACAAGTCCCAGTCTTCATTTTATTGGGTAGTAGAGAAGTGCAATGATTAAAAGCGAATACACCCTTACAGGACAGGAGCTTTTCTCACAGAGATAAAAGACACTAACTGGACAAAAACAGCTCCTATAAGATCAGCATGAGTTAGTGGTAGTAGGTGGGTTAAGTGTCTTGCAAACTGAATCTACTTCCTTTTAAAAGTTCCTTGGCTAACTGGCTGAGGTTGAGCTCATTAGCAAAGAACCTATGCTTTGACTAATTCTCTGAAACGAGAATCAGAGCAGGGCAGACAAAATAGAGCTCTTTATTTTTAAAGCTCAAGAGTTGAGCTTGATTTCATCATCTTATGCATATATGAGTGGGGATATGAACAACAGAGCTGCTGCAAAGCATTCTATAGCTCTTATAATGTTATCAGTACTCCTGATCTTCACTCATAGCACACCTGACTTGAGTCTGCACTGCTTTGGCTTTTTTTTTTTTTTTTTTTTTTTCAAGCTTTTCCAAATATACAAAATCAACTTACTATAGTTTATACGGAATGCTTTGCTAACTAGTATTTACATATAAATAAATAAATATATATATATATATATATATATATATAAAATAAAGATGTTTACCAAAGTTATTTTTCAAAATGATTTGTATTTGGTTTTTTTATTTTTTCTCCCCCAGGGGTGCACCACAAAGGACAGTATTCTGAGCCCATTACAAAACAAAAATAAAGTATCAATGACCTCATGGCAATGCTACACTCTGCAAAGCTGCAGATCAATCCCAAAATGGTATTACTCTATTAGACTCTTGGGAAATAAAAATATCAGGTTGACTCATAACAGCAAATGTTAAAAGCTAAGAAAGAGAAAACTATAGGATCAGCTCCAAGTATCTGGGCTTGCTGGAGAGAAAAACAGCACAAAAATACAGCATGTCAATAAATAAATAAATAAATAAATAGCTAGTGAACATGAAATACCATTCAAGTCAGCTGGATTAAGTGGTTTCCTTCCAAAAATAAAAATGAATGGGTATCAAAAGTTTCATTGTCAAAAGCCTGTCTTCATTTATGGGATATGACTAGTAACAAGCAAATAAATAAATTTACATTTAGAAAGAGTACTATAACTTCCAAAGGAATAACTGAAACTCCCTTGTTATGACAGTATCATTGATAACATAGATAGTAAAACAGAGTTAGTTGAATGCATACCCCATGGGGTGCTATCCTTTTTCTGATAATATATTTTTAGAGGAGCCTCAGGCCTTCAGAATCCCATGTCACTTATTCCTTGTTCCTGAGGATTCAGGAACCTCTACATCCCTCCTGTTATCTCTAGATTCCAATTGATCTACTTTACTTTTCTGTTTCACTTTGAAGTGCTTTGGCACATTTACCTACAGCCATCAGTCCCCAAGTAATCTCAGAATAAATAACTGTTCAAAACAAGTACCAGGAGGTAAATCCTGTTTTGAGAGTTAGGGTGGCTTTTTTCTCCATCAACAGGTACATGTATCTGTTGAAAGGAAAATGTACGATAAAATGCAGTACTGCATGAAAACATCACAACTGAGCAGGTTCCTCAGCCACCACGGATACAGCCGTGATAGAAACCTGTTAGTAACAAGACACATTACCAGAAAAAGATCATCATGGGAAGAGTACATATCAAATATAAATAGAGATATGGCTGAGAAAGGGGGGGAGGGGGGAAAGCAAAGCAAAGGTAATAAAAATACTGAAGTAAAAATAAAGCTTGGAGAGATTTTAGTAGGAGCTCTGAATACATGCAGTTTCACTTTTCAAAGCAGAACTTCCGAAACCATCATACCGAAACAATCATACTCAGAACCTTGCAACACTGGAATTTTCAATACTCAGAGGTGCAAAATTATCTTCACACCAAAACCCCAATATTTAGATACAGTATTGCTTAATTATTTTAATTACTCTGTTCATCTAAACTCTGCAGCAAATGAAACTTTCAATAAGAAAAAACTTGAGATTTACAGATAATCCCAAGAAATATTTAAATCCATACTCCTTTCACCATGGCGTGGATGATCTAGAAGATAGAAAATCTTAAGGAAAATAAGTCCCCCATAGTCTAGCTACTTTACACCTCCACGCAAGGAAACTACTAAATATTTTGTTATTGGCTGTACAAATTGTTAACTACAATTTGCTTGCTCTTCATAGCCAGGGGCACATGGATAACTTATAATCTAAATAATCTAAATAAAAACTGTGCCAATGCAACTATTTTTGGTCAAAAGAGTGACTTCAGTAACCATTCCAGCCTCTACTGCAGAATCTGTCCTCTAGCAAAGTGAAACATTTAGGATCAATCCTCTACAAACCAAGATGTATCTATGAAATCACAATACACAACAACTCATTCTGAATCATCTTACACCACTTGCTGATTTTTTCCTTTAGCCCAACACCATTTAAAGATATCATTGCTCTGATGGGTGTGCTCAAGTACAAAACTGAGTAAAGTCTATAAATTTCTCTATATGCAAGTTTATTTTGATTCTTTACTTTTCTCCATCATTTATAGCAAAAAAACCAAAACAAAACAAAACAAAAACACCACTTTTATCAAAACAGTAAACTCTACAAGATGTTCAAAAAATCAGAAAAGTTACCTTTCTTGAGTTCATTTTTGTGAAAGTGAAACACTGAAGCAGCACAAAAACGTCTTTGTAGTTCTGGAAAGGATTCAGAAAGGATTAAAAATAATACCTTTTCTTCCTTCCTCTCCCCTCTTCCCCCCCACCCCCACAGGTTTAATCATTGCAAATTTTTCACATAGAATTATTCCAAAACAATTTCACTTAACGTATTTTCTCTCTGCATCTCAAACCAAACAAGATTAAAGCCTGAAACATTAATAACTAGCAAAAATATTTCAAAGATTTATTTCCTTTAGAGGATCTATACTACATCTGAGGGCTGAAGCCAAGGGACTTTCACCACTGGAATTTTGTCCTTGATCTCAATCATCACTGAAATAGTACTTTGGCAGCAAAAACTTTAGAAAGCACAATAGATAATGTATATTAGTCAAAGTCATTGATGTTTCATATAGCCTCATAAAACAGTGACATGGACTTATACAGCAAAATAGAAATTTTTTAGCAGTGGCATTTTACATACAGAAATTTTACACCTGCAAGATAGCAGAACAGTTTTTAGCCCAAGATCTCAGTAAAATAAAATAAAAAATAGCAAAAGTAACAATAAAAAGATACCTCTAAATTAGTATTTCATTTTACCCATCTTTTTAGGCTTTCTCTCTACATCTCACTCACTGGGCCACTTACCAGGTTGTTACTCAGAGGGTACGCGTGAGAAGAGAGTAAGCACAGATTGTCAAAATTTTTCACCAAATAAAAAATGCAAGAGAAAGATCAAAGTAACTAGAACATCTGACATCAATCAATGTACAGCTTCTGCCTCCTGAAAGGCTGTGTACGTCTAGAAGGGAACACAGTCAAAAGAGATGGATCTACAAAGAGGTAGAATGCAAGTCCAAGGTAGTATGGGATTTGGGACACAGAAAATATGGACTTGATCTGTTTCAAATATTCTTGCATATTTTTTGCTAACATCTATAAACCAGCAGCTTCCTGTTAGTTTTTAATCCTCCTGCCACCACTATTCTGCACAAAATAAAGAAATATATCATTTACTTACTGCATAAAATCTGAGTAAATGGTTATATATATGTGCATATATATATATATATGGATTTCGTGTGAGAGTCTACTAGTGAGTTTGGGATTTTTTAGTTTATTAGAAGTTTAACGAATAAAATCCTTGAGAGACTGCATGACTGCACTTCAGCAGATATATTAACTGAATCACTGGAGTGGAGATAAGAATTGTCAGATGCAACTGAACATTTGTGAACTGAGTAAGCTAACAATTGTAGCTGCAAGTTGAAGCAATAGTCAGTTGCATTTAATGAGCATTTTAAATGTCCTGTATTGTATACTGCAGTATTCTGCAACCTGATAGCTTACCAATAAAGGAAGATAAAAATCAAAACCACAGATGTGAAATCTGAAAAATCAGGGAGAAAATTCAAATCCAAGGGCATCTTCATTACATAGATGTTGCTTTATCATGCCAAAATCCAGACCTCCTTGTAGTGAGTTTCCCTTTTATCTTCTTGCCTGCAGCTGGAAATACTGCAATCTTGCATGTAAAAAGGATGCAGTGACTTAGCACCCATAGGAATCACCAAAAGAACCTTCACACACAGAGCAGCCTAAGATCTGGCTTCTGAGGTAGCTTTTATGATGTCATGGGGGACTGCACTGTATCTTTGAAGTGCTGTACTACATTTCTAAAATAAAGGGCTGTCTAAATTCTGTTATTACATCAGCAGTTGGCAAGACTGCACAAAAACAGAACATGTCAAAAATGTTAACTTTCCTATAGAAATGTATACTGAAATATACTAATACATCATGCTAACCTTTTACTTCATCTTGATGCTGCGTCTTGAGCAAGGTATGGCAATAGTTGCTTATGATATCAAGCACATCAATGAAACCAGAACCTCCTAGAGTAGGTCCTGGAAGATTTAAGTTATAAGAAGTCAAGAACTAACAGCCTCTTCATCAGTGGTTTTTCTTCTAACAAGTTACTTGAATTAATAAAAGAACAATTACTTTCACTCTCCATCTCCTACTAGATTGTTGTAATCTTGGATAAATAGAATTTAATGAGATCACCTTATGCTAAATTGATTTTTCAATTCTACAGAGCAAAGTGCTTTTCAGTTTAGAACTCAGCAGTACATGCAGCGAAGTTATGATGGTCAAAATAATACATTCAGTATTTGGAATGTGAAGACACGCACAATATATTGATTTGCTGTGAAATTCTTATATAAATGTGGGTAATTTCTGTACTCAGGTTCCTGAAATGAATGTTTCAACCCTTGCAATAAATTATTTTCTTCCCTTTTCAGTGGAGTATTTTTCAGCAAGAGATACATTCTTTTTAGAAATCACATATATCCTCATAAGACAGATAAAGTCATCCTATGCTGAGCTGAAGTCAGGACCTACCAAATCTAATACATCCTTTGAATCAAATTTATGATCTACTAAATCATATCAGTATTATGTATATTGAAAGCTAAACTGATGAATCACCAGCTAAATCAGATTGCAAATACATGACAATACAGTATTTATTAAAATGGCTCAGTGATTTGTTTTAGTTGTCAGAACCTAATACGTCAACTTCTGAAAAACTCTTCAGGGAAAAAAAAAGACACACACACACACACACACACACACACACACACACACACACACACAAATGGCAGGGATTTTTCAGACAGGAAAAAGATACCAGGTCAAAACGAGCTAGGAAAAGTCAATCTCTTCATGCATTTGCAGAACATGGTGCCGTGTGCTGTTGTTTTGTGGAAGTACTTAAGCAGGGCCTTCAAAGAAGTGCATGCACTCTGCTACAGTCACCTCTAAGCAGTTGTGTGGGATTTTACATTTAAAGGCAGTATGGTTTGACCCAGCGGCAGCTCAGCACCACACAGCCATACACTCACTCCCCTCTATACATCTAGATACACGTATACATCTCCTCAATGCAGTTACTCACCTCACACCAACTGACACCCTGCTACCAACTGTCCCACCACCTGCCACCTGAGGCCCAGCCAATCCCAGCACAGCGGCCATCCCATGGCTTTACAGCCTTCCTCATTGTGCCACATGGATGGATGCAGCCCTGTGCCACCATCACAATCAACCCTCCTGTGTCATACAGGTGATTTGTACTTGCATCCGTTCACCTTGCTTCTCAGAGTGAACTGATTGCAAGTAGCTGGACCTGTTTCGTTTCCAGCCCTGCTGCTTGCAGGAGGGACTGCAGCGCATCAAGTTTGGCTCTCTCAACCCTCAGAGTCTTTATAGCATCGCCCCACAACACCTCCCATGCCTGCATGGAGTGCTACATGGAAATCAGAGTGCCTGAAGAGTACAAGGTTAACTAGGGGCAGCCAGGCCTGCCCCATGGCCAAGACCAGCCCACCTGCAGCCACAGTCAGGGCAGCTTCTCCCCCAGGGCAGCTGGCAGAAATGCCTGTGTTGGCAGGAAAGAGCAGTTAAATCATTACCAGTCACACCACCACAGTCTCAAATAGGCCACCAGAGCTAACACCAGGGCCCTGTCCATACCTGAGTATTCATCCTAGTGCTGCTTACACAGATAACAAACAGAGAAAGTCATTTCTCCATCAATGGTTGCAACATCTCCAAAATCTGGTGCAAAATTTATTTCAAACTAAAGCACCAATACAGAGAAAGAGCATTGAAAGATAGGAGATCACCATTTCTCCATGTAGTTGCCAATGTGCCGTACGAATTTGTGGCTCCCATTCATTTTTGAATTTGTCTCCCTAATTTTTCACAACTTCTGCATTCCCTCTTAGAATGAAGCCATTTCTACTATAAGACACTAATTCCCAAGCTGTTAGATTCTCATTAGCTTCCCCTGTGTACAAGAATTTTTGCATTTGAGATATCCTCAGAAATTTGTGCTGCAGATATTGAAGTCCAGTACAGGGTTTAAGAATCTAATACATCATAAAAGGTAGTAGTTATTAATGACTCTCACTGTATTTTGTACCGTTTTCCACAGGTTTATTGGTCAAATGATCTCAGAAAATAATAGCAAGATGATAATTTCTGATTGGGTGGGTGCCACAATAGCAAAATGAGAAAATGGGAACACTGGCCAGCATAATTCTAGGTAGCCATCAATATCTGTCTTTAAAAAATTACTGTTTGAATAATCATTCATATAGGGTCAGCATTGCTGGCATCTTAATTGTGATACATTCCACAGTTTTCTTAATGGCTCTTGCCTACTTGCCAGGTTTTGTCACTTTTACAGAAGTAAAGTAGCACTGTTGGCATGGGGCAGTCTGCAATCAGAGTTTGCCACCTTGTTTGAAAAGGAGGTTGACAAAGTGAACACAACAGACTGCAGTGGTAGTGTGCATGATGCGGTACCAAAAGTCAGTACAGGCCTTAAGAGCAGTATTTTTAAAACTTCTGAAAATTAGAGAATAGAAAAGGAGCTTATCATAGGAAAATATTCAAAGCTGAAGATGTTTCAATTTATATACTGATAACATTTATAAAATAAATAAAATAAAATTGGAAAGGCCTGCAGCATGGATGATACAAGTAATTTTTTTAATCCTCATTTTCTGTGGTTACACTTGAGTATATACTTAGGCATTGCATATATTTTGTGAACATACTTATGTATTAAAATGTCTGCAAATCATTCTTTCCTTCCCACTAGTAATTTACCTAGAATCATAGAATTGTTAAGATTGGAAAAGACCACTAGTCCACTCATGTTCTGCAGCAATGTGCTTAGATATTAGCCTGATATAATACTTTACTAAACAGTTGTGTGTCTTTTAAAAATTCCATTTTATGCCTTGTGGCTCCTTTTTCCTTCTTTTATAATTTGCTGATATCCACCATTTTGCATGTCCTGTTGATTTTGTTTGGAGGGTTCGTTTTGCTTTTCAATTTTTGTTTTGTTAATCTGAGATGCAACTTGCTTTCTGATAACTGAGGGAAAATTCACATTCACATTGCAAAGAAACTGAGTCCCTCTGTCAAAAATGTAGCATGGAACATATTTCATCACACTACTCAGTCATGAAGTGTATCATTCTATTATTCTGAAGACCCTGTATTTTTCAGTTTTATCTCTGTTCAAAAAATTTTTAACACACCATAGGAGTCTGTGTCACATTTTCAGAAGTCAGCTAGGTGTTCCATCAGCTGTCAATATTGTTTGATCTTATTCATCACATTTAATATTGGGGCATATCTCACATATGGAGTAAAATTTTCTTAATTATCCATTCTTATTATATTTACTACCTAACACTTAAGTGAATTGGAATATTTTCTACAAGAGCACTACTCATTTGATATACTTAACTATTTCTGAACTAACATCTACATCCTCAAAAGTAGCATATCCTTGATAAAAACAAACAAGATGCAGGAGAGACAGTAAAGTGATAATACAGTTGCTGTTATTGCATGGTATGATATTCAGTGTATTCAGTGTACAATGTAGTAAAGAATTCATAAAAGTGACAAAAAGACAGTAGTTAGTGTATTTTTCATTGCTCATTTTTTCTCTGCTTGTTTTGTTTTTCTGTTATTTTCTTTTATGCCAGATTAGAGCTTTTTTAAGGTGAAACTGTAAGAAAAAAATTGCATAGGAAATAGCAACTCTAGCTCAAAAGAACTCTAATATAAATCATAATTTGTTATTAGATTACCTTCAGCATAACTCATCAAAGCACCTTTATACGGCGCTGCTTAAGAATTCTATAACATAGCTAAATTAAAACACATTTAGCTGAGATGCAAGCCTGTGTTTGCAAAGGAGTCCTTCTGCGACCTTGCCAAGTTTACAGAGTGTGCCAATAACAGCTCGGATTAGAAAACTGACTGATTAAAATTTTGCTCACTAGGATAAAACACTTGAAATGAATCATCTCATTTTCCAGCATGTCCTCGGGTTGCTGCAGGCACAATAAATTACAGTCATATAATAGCAAACAACTATAAAAAATTAGAGTTAATACATTTCACATATACTGTAACACCTGTCTTTGAAACTCTGAATTGTCTTTAATTTTTACGTTCATAGACAATGAAATATGATCAGTGCTTTTCAAAGTGCAATTGCAGAACCACCGGTTTGTTTGTTGTTCAAAATACACAGAATGTCATTTTTGTTGTCCAAAATACATAGAACTAAACTGAAACCTTTCTACTGACTTAGTCGGCTCCAGAACTACCACTATCTGCACATTTCTAATTAGCATCAAATGCTACCCCTAATATCTCCACAAATAATGCTCTTGCAGAACGTGCTGGGTATAACCTTGTGCTCCAGTGAAATGAGCAGAATATAAATAGAAAACAGCAACACGCCATTGCAGTGGAAAATAATCAGCAAAAGTAGTAATGGAACTAATGGCTGCCAGAGCCTTGCACATCGTGGCAAGAATGCAATCCATCATGCAGCTGTTTGTCATTTTTGCAAGGGGTTCCAAACAGCAAAGGTTCACCTGAGGCAAATCTCCTAGGTGACCCCTCCAGTAAATGCAGAGATGTAGCCTCCTCCACAGGGAGGCTGAGCTTGCCTTCAGAAGAAGCCCATTTACTCCACCTACTGTAAAGACAGCCCAAGCAGACTCACTCATCCCTGGGGTAAAAGCCTATTATTTGCACAGGTGTCACACAGAACTCTGCTTTTCTATCTGAGCAAATAGTTAACATCTATGTTTATGAAACAGCCTTAAACTTTTATCAAGATACTGAAGGAGATAATTTAGCAAGTTCGGTGGTTCACTGAACAAAGTGACCAGCAGACTGCTCTATTTTAATGTCCTTTAAAATAAAATGAAATCCTTTCACCTTGGCAGAAATACCAAAAATATCATGTTTCATTCATCTGTTGTCACTACATGCTGCAGCACTTCCAAAAAGTTTCAAGGAGGATCATTACAGATGCTTTTATAAAGATATCAAAAACCCCACAGTATCTCCTTACATAAGTTGTCTTTTTGTCTTTTTCTATTCATCTCATGCCAGAAGTAAGTGTCCTGCAATTGCTGAAAGGTACAGGAGCTACATTTTGCACTCTGTGCATTAAACAGATTTAAAAACACTTGAGCACACATACATGTCAAAATGCCAGCTATCAGGCAAATTGGGTAAATGCCAAACTTAAAGAGAAAATGTAAAAATGAAAGCACTGCTGTGGTTCTAATTGCTCTCAAAATTTATGTCAGGCGTTTGAACTGGATTTCAAAGCAAATGGGCACTCTTAAAAGGAGTATCATCATTCATCATTGTTTCAACTCCTAAAAGGCAGCTTGCATTCTTCAGGATATCCTACCTTTCCCCTACTCTGAGATCTGGAGATGGTTAAGGTGACTGAGGCAGCAGCATATCATGAAGTATTCCATCACCATTCCCAGACATGACTGTGAAGGAGAGAATTAGATTACACAAGTGATCATGCTGAAAACCAACAAGATACATTCTGAAATAAAAACAGGACAAAATTGAGACAATTGAAATTCCAAACCTCCATTTAATGTGTAGATGTAAACTGCAGTCACTTCTCAATTGTTTTGTTTGTTTTCTAAGCTGCAAACTAGAATTCTTTACATAGACACAAACTGAGATTCACTGGACAGCTATTTCTGAGAGACTTAGTTACAGAGACTCCAAGAATGCAACTCTGTTTTCTTAACTGAAACTGAGATTCAGAAGATATTTATCAGATTATTTTTATATTATCACTACAACATTAATAAATTGTCAATGCATGACCAATTGTTTTAGGATCATGATCACAAAAATATTAGGACATTAAAATTGGCTACTGAAAACATCTCATTTTTCACCCCACAAATATTGTCCTTCATTTTAAAACTGTCTGCCACTGCTAACTGCAGACAAATATGAATATAATCTTTAACAACCATTTATGCAACTACTAATAGGGCAAAAACTTACTGCCTTTAAAATGATACGTTTTCTTTTTCTGAGTTTGCTCTACATAAGCTTTAACTTTTTATGTATGACTGTACAGGTGACAAACAAAAGATTTCCTCAGAAACCAAAAGACAGACAATTATGCTTCTGAAACAGATCTCATTCACTCATAGAAATTAATGAATTCATTGATCAGTGATGAGATGACAGTTCACTTTAAAGAATATTTCTCTATTCCTTTGCTATTACTGCAGCCCTCAAGTTTATTCTAAGAATAATGTGATATGCTTTAACTATACAAAAACTACAAAGTTCAGTCCTTGTGAACCAGTACTCCTTTCTACATCTACTAAAATGATAAATATATTAACAAAAGCTCAGATGTCAGAAAGGATCTGAAGAATGATATGGAAAAAGATGTTTGCTGTGCACATTGACTGCATTCACTTTAATTTCTTATTCAGGAAAGTGTCCTTATTTGAGGAAAATATTTAAGCACTTGCTTGACTTAAAACACATGCTTTGGGCCCAGTGAAGCAAATGAGATTTAATCACATTCCAAATAATAATGGATATAAAGCCAAAAGATATTAACATGAATGGTTTTTGGATCCAGGCTTTACATTTTTCAAGTCTCAAATATACACATACAGACATGTACATACACATATACGTACACCCCCACACAGACACATGCACAGGAAGATCTGTCTCTAAACTAAGCCAAAACATGAGAAACTAGAATTGAAAAGATTATGTGTTAGGAAACCAAAATTAAATTGAAAATGCAGATCAGTGGCTGCTTCATCTTGCTGGATCCTTACAACTCAAATTTATTTCCTCCATGGTAAACAATTGCAGAAGCCTTAGATCCTGTCTAGAATCTTCCCTTCTACATTCCTACCTCAAGTTTCGATCTCACAGAAAAGAAGTGGTTTGATTCTAACAAAAATCCAGTTTACAAAGATTTTTGTCATGTTCTGATGCCTACCCCTCTTCTGAAGAGATTAGTCTCCTGATAAGAAGCTGATGTTGGCACAAGCATGGACTTTGCATCAAAGCTCACTTCATGGGTATTTTTTACATTAGATACAGAAATATCTATTTCAGGTTTAAAACAGTACGACAAAGCTTTCCAGCTAGTTTAACCATAAATTACTCAATTATCATTTATTATGGTAATCACTAATCATTGTTTTTCTGATATTGACAATGGGGATCCCTCCTCATTTTATACCTCAAATAAAGATGATTGTGAGAATCAGTTGCTCAAAAGGATGAACTTTCATTGAAACTTTGTTGCACAATAACATCCTTCTTTAGGAGTTCACCTAAATTTCATTTAATTTTTTTATAAAGCTTAATAGTAACTGAAGCTGCAAGACTTTCCTCCTAAAACACAGGACTCTGGGATGTCAAGGCTAGGCCTGACTAAGCATTCATAGGTGTCAGAAGTACAAACATAAGATTTTTATTCTTATCTGTGGCAGAAGATCCCATCTCCAATATGTAGGATGTTCATGATTCTTCTTTAAAAGTCTTTTTGTATTTTGTTTATGGTTGGTTTTGAGTTGGAATTACCGTATCAGTCATGTTATAAGAGTAGTACGAGGATGAAATGTGTTGAAAGTCACAAGGTCAAGTCTGATATCCTTTCTGTGCTTCCACCAAACAAAAGATGATCTTGTCTCACTGATTAGCTTCTAATTGGAGCACAGATGAAAAGCTGATCCTGCAATCTATTCTAATTTCAGTAAGCTCTGCAACCCACGAGATCTACTTCGTTTTTTTCAGTTCTCTCCCCCATCCCACTGGGAAGGCAGGGAGCGAGCAAAGAAATGTGTTGTACATAGCCACCTACTGGGTTAAACCACAACATTTACATTTTCATCATCATACAAACCCAAGTAAATCATTACTGTCTTATTTGCAAAGCTTCTAAGTTCTGAGAACAGTAAAGCCTTTAAAGTTAGGCACTGAGTATGCAACAAAAACATAGCTGAAAGCTGTCTAAAGGGCATCCTACACAAAACACAGAGAAGATGCAAAGATGTCTGTGCTGCTAAATTCATATATTACATACAACAATATTTTTTTAATCTGGGATTCAGAAGCTGTGCGATTTTCAGTGCTTGAAAGCAGCAATGCTACTCTATGGACTGAGATGGCTTTTGGGGATATAAAAGACTTTCTTGTTTTTACTAGCTATGATAACTCCTAATAGGAGAGATGTATCTAACTTTCACTTGTCAAGGATATTCTGTTAAGATCAATGTTACAAAAATCTTTTGGAAAGAAAAAAAGGATTATACTTGAGAGAAGAGCAAAAAGTAAGAGGAAAGTCAGCACTTCAGACAGAAATTAAAACTGTGTTTTCTGACCACAGTTATTTGAACATTCATATCAATGACTGATATACTTTGCAATCTAAAACCAAATAGTGCTGGAATTTTAGGAATTCATATTTGAAGAGCCAATAATTGTCCAAGTCCAGGACAAAAAAAAGACTAAAGTGCAACATTGATGTTTTTTATAACACCTGGATAAAAGAGGACTGTGCTTTGCATACAGATCTATTGAAACCTGATGTTAATTATCCGTGACTGATGATCTTGATCAAATTATTATTAGTATTTCCTGCCCTCTCTCTCTCTCTCCAGTTTTGAAGCAGCTGATGGTAAAATACATTTCAACTCTTTTTGCTGTATTTATGTACAGCATACATACATTGAATATTTGAGCTCAGTGAATATAAGAACTTGAACACACTGTGAATGCTTTGAAAACTGAGTACCCTGTGCCTACCAGTTGAGCAGTTGTAAGGATAATCAGAAAACCTGAACTCACAATCTCTTAATTACTTTGCTCATTCCAGTATTTGCTAGGAGCCACAGATTCCTGTGAGAGAAAGAAAGAGAAAGTGCTCAGACTTATAGGAAAGAAAATAATTCAGCAACAGCATTTTATTTAAGTCAACGTCCCCAAGGTGTTTTAAATGAGGATAGTCATTAAGGTCTTATAATTAAAGCCTTGCACAATTATAAAATAATTAGGGCCTGATCTTGTAATGTCTTTTCTCTGGAGAACACACACATCAGATTCCCTTGGAATACACATACACTAGGCATGATCACAAGTAGCACCAATATATCCAAGTCAGCATTACACAAACTGGCTTCAGTACTGAGTAGCTGTAAGAGAGCAAAGCTCAGGGAAGACTGCTATATTTACCAGTCTCCCTGAGCACATTTTTGCTGTCCGCACTGCATTCTGCTGCTGCTGCTACCCAGCCAGCAGAAGCCAACCTAGATTATTTAAAACTGCGATGGAGTTCTATATCACCTTGAGTATAGGCTGTAGTAATAAATCAAAGTCCCTAATTTTCCAGGTTGTCCAAGGATGCCAGATATAGGCTCCCATAGTATTAACAAACAAAAACATTTTAATAAAAAGAACTATGTCCAACTAATCTTTAGGGCTTTACTTACAAAATCCAAATCATGTCTAATCAAGTCTAACTCTGTCATCTTTAGTAACCATTTTTCTTACTACAGCGAATGTTAAAACAGGGAAGAAATGTTTATTTTCTTCCATGTCTCTTCTAACAGGTTTTCTTTGTAAAATAAATAATAAAAATCAAATGTCTATCTATAGCTATGCTGTTGGATGTCAGGTATCGTTTGAAAAGCTTCACTGGGCATCGAGTGCATAATCCTTACTCTACACCACAAGAACATTTGTGTGAAAACATGGCAACAACCTGTGAAATAAAATGCATGATCCCCTGAAATGCTGAGGAAATCGACAGTCTTGGCTATGGATTCCAAACAATGATATTAGAATGCAGGTTTTATAACAAAGTAAAAATATTTCTGAAATAATATTAAGGATCATTTATTTAATGTTATTAATAACATGGCTTTGAAGATACAAAATATTGTTCCTAACTAACTATTGTTTTGAACCAACCTTTCTGCAATGCTCTCCCCTCTCAAAAGAGAATAACTACCAAAGATTCAAGCAATTCAAAATGTATGCCAAGCAAAACTACATTTCACTGCCAAAAGTTTTCCCCAAGAGGTGAATAACATTTTCCATAAGTCTGTGGAAATGATTGAATTAAGTTTGGTAATGGAATACTCACAGCTACTTTCTATGTATGATTCAACATTTCATTTCTCTACTGAATTATATGGATTGCATTAATTACATAAAAGGGAAGCTCATATTTATTATTCAATGAAAAGATTAACAGCCTAAAATACAGTATTTTAATACACTAAGGAATATTTATCTCAATGTTTAAAGCATGAAATTTGGTTATCTTAACCTACTTTTCATCCTGGAAGATTATTTATATTGTTACAGTTTAATTTCACAGAATTTCAATTACATATAAAATATATCGAACACATTATGTATTAAATAGTGCTAAGTACACAGTGGATATATTGTAATTAAAATAACTGTGAAAATTAGAGCTAAGCTCTGCATATAGACCAATTCAACAGTCTCCAGTTGAAGAACTATTAATGGGTTCAGGGGCAGAATATTTTTTCAAGTTGTTCTTTTCCCAGCAAGAAATACTTCAGCAAACCCAGTTTGCTTGGTGCCTAGCGTTTCACCAGTGAATCTCTCTTTGACTTTTTGGGTGTTACTTCCTACAAACATAAGCTTCTCTACTGATATTAGCTATTCTATTGTCCCACTAGAATACAGCTCGTCTATGAGAGTCATACAAAGAGGTAGCTTTACAGTTACTGCTCGTTTATCTAACAGGAGCCCATAAGCACAAAAGCTCAACTTCTGAATTTGGCCCAGTGTATTAAGAGAAAAGAGCTATGAGATCAAATGCTCTTGGTGTTCATAGTTGCTGAGAAAAAAAAAAGCACTGTGCTTTTACATTCAACTCAGTTTGGCACTACATACACACCATGTGATTTCTGCAGTAGATACATGGATGTTCACAATGAAGCCTCCAGCTAACAACTGCCCGGTTTATACCAGTAAAAAACTGAAGCCTTCTGATTGCTTCTCCCCAAAAATGGCATTATAAAAATTATTAGTTGTGACTGGCTGGAAGGAAGGAGCAGTCCAGATAATATCAATGCTGGTGTTAATAATCTGAGTAAAAATGACTTCAGCAGTAAGTGATGTTATAAACTGGCAAATTCTTGAACTACCTGAACAACATCAACTCAGATTTTCCATGATTCGCTTCAACCAGATGCTCCCCATCCTGACTGCAGCCAAGTCACTGCATGGCTGGAAAATGATGCTTAGCGTTATGATCATCAGCGTCACTCCTATTGTTGACATTAAAACGCAACCTTCACTTTCTATTAGGAAATATATATTCATTAAAGCAGAGAGCAGGAGAGGACTCTTTCTGTCTGCCTTCTTCAGTATTCTTAGAAACGCAGTCACTGGGGGGGAACAAATTGAGACGACAGTCTGGAGGTTGGGAGTCCTAAGTGTCAACATGATGACATAGTATCCTAAAGAAATCTAACCTTTCTTCCCTCCCATCACACAATCTACATGGATTTTACTTCCAAGCGGCCTCCTTCATAACCCCTAGAAAATCAGAACAAATTGATATCTGTAGAAGTGGAGCTATACATGTGATGCCTTACACCATTACAAAGGTATAAAGTTAGTTAAATGAAGTACTTCCTCACAGGGAAAAAGAAGACCTGGAAGAATAGAGACATGTTAAAGGAACATTACAAGATGTTACAAGATGTTAGGGGCAAGTAATTAGTTCTGCTTTTTCTTTCTTTGGCTCTTAATACAATTGTGTTTACTTAAAAGTAAACCCTTCTGGGAAGATGAGCTAATATTGGCTGTAATTAAGCCGTGCTCCTCTGCCTGATGTAACATCACTGAAGTCAATAAGAAACTTGAAGGCTTCATTCCCGGCCCCATCTGAGAGCTCCATCTTGCACTGTATACTCACTCAAGTATTCCTTCTCCACTCAGTCTTTTACTTAAGATTAATCTGGAAAAACTCATCTAATTAGTTAATCTCTTTTGAAATTAATGTATTATTTATTTCTTAAAAAGAATATATTTATGATATGCACTGAAGGTTTAAAAAAAAATATATGGCAAGATTACGTTACTTAGACTTCACTGAGGATAAAGCTAATGAGCTTCAACATTTAAGTTTTACAGTTTGTAAGAAATTCTACTCATTGGGCACACCTGTATCTGTATACAGGCATCATATTAATTTATAAAAAGTGAACAGTGTCAAAATAGAAATATCAAGAGCAGCACTCTCCTGGTCCAGTTTTCTCTATGAAATATGGAACAGCTAAAGTCTTCAGGCAATTCCTCAAATTTATGTGCTGAAAGCTATTCAAATATAAAATAAGCACTAACAAACAGGCAACCTTGTCAGTTGCAATGTTAATAAATCAAATTCACTGAGGTAAGTTAGCTATATTTTCAGTACAAGTGGATATATCATAAGAGCCTGATAATGATACAACTACCAGAAAAAACAAATGTGCATTCTCTGACCTTGACAATAATTCACTAACAGCTTGCCTCACAATTTTCCTAATGTTAAGCCACTCTTCAGAGGGTATCTAAAAAGCATTTGTATTTCTGTGGATGGAACTTCATCTGTCTCATCAGCACTCTATTAGGAATTTTAGTGCAGTACCAGAACAAATTATTAAAAAAACCCAATACATTGCAAGATAATATTCTATGAAACTAATCAGGGGAAATCTGTGGGATGGGGGTAGGGTACATTATATCTTTTTGTTCTGTTTTGTTTTTCCTTTAGGTAAAGAGTGGCCTGAGGACTGACCTGATGGCCTTCACAGCACTTCTCATTGCTCTAAAACATCCAATTTTCCTGTACTGATTTGTTATTCCTTAAAATGGATAAGTAAGATTGCAGCTGAGTTTGCAAAGAAGATACTCTACACCAGTAGTGACTTCAATGACAAGAAAGCAGGGGAACATGTTTTATTTTAGACCAGTGAAACAATGGCATGTGATCTCCGTTACTGCATTACAGGGCAAGTTACAGACAGTAAAAAAGAACTATCCAAGTTAGAGGAGAGTGTTTAGCTGGCTCAAAAACAAACAGTTGGTCACAAATTGGCCAAGAAAAGACAGACTCAAAACTGTAAACAATATTCTTGTCATTGGAAAAGTACAACCCTCAAACCAAGAAATAATAAGATTGAATCTGATAACTTCATGGAAACAATTAATTGACACAGGCAAGAAATTGCATCTGATATTTCTAGAGGTCCTTACTTAGTTTTCAAAGTTAGCAAGGTTCAATGATGGGTTGAAAGAATAAAGCAGCATCTTTGCATAGTCTTTGAAGCCCATTAGATATAAATGAATACTCCTTAGTTTCACAAATATTTTCTCTCCTTTCTCGCTAAGTCAGTTAAAAAGTCAGTTAAAAAGGTCCAAAAGCTAGCAATCAGGCCTTCCGTACCACAAAGTAGTAACTACCATTTCCACTACCATTTAATGTGGTTGCTCAGTGCTTATTCGCCTGCCCACAATCCTCTGTTACCACAAGATATTTACAGAAAGGAACTTTGAAACTGAACTGTTCCCAAAATCTGTGTTCAGTGCCACATAATGAACCAAAAGAAGAACAAGCAAGTAATCAATATGGCTTACCACACCTCCTTAGGAGCACAAGCCACAGGTTAAGAAACAGTGGGTACAAGGCAAGATGTTGAGAGCGTGCTATGGGATGGTTCTGTACTCATCTCCTCTTGTCTCCACCCACAAAGCAGAGCTCTGTTGAGACTGGGAAAGGCAGTAAAATGTGATATACTGCTACCAGACAAGCCTATCAAGGAAGGATGGGGTTAGATTATCAGCATCAGTATCTCATCCTAATCACCTACAGTAATGGTACCTGATGTTAAAAATAAAACATAACTATTAGTAAATAATGTTCAATACAATTGCATCCACAAAGCAAGAAAAGTGAGAAATTAATCTCTTTTGCGCCTGGAAGAATCCATGCACAGTATATAAAAAAGAAGTTTTTTTTTAAATGTAAAGTTAACTTTGTATAGAAACATTTTTGTCTTTCTATAGAAAGTTAATTTTGCAAAGGCCAGTATCTCTGCCCTGTTTGGAAGTATATCAACACATGCAACCAGCTTCAGGGGTAAAAAATGCAATTACAAGGAAGGCTTGACTCACTTTACTATGATTTTTCCTCTGTCTAAAAATCAAAAAAACAATGGGAGACAGTGAAGAAAATACACTTATTTAATTTTAAGATTAAAAAAAAAAAAAAAAGAAAAAAGAAAGAAAGAAAGAAAAAAGAGTTAAGGAGTATTGCTTTTCAAAGGATGGCATGATTTACTATATTTTTATATACTTTTCAGCAAATACATTTTTCTCTCACAAAGTGCAATGTGTGTAGGAGTCAGCTCACGTAGAAAGTGGTTCCCTGATCAAAACAGATGGCATGCTGGCAGGGTAAGTTTTAAATGGCAGAGTGTTGATGTTGAAAGATTTCAACAGCAGCTTCCATGACAGGGACAGAGACATAAATGACAAATAGAGAATACAAAGACATTTCAATAACTTAGCAGCATATCACTTTTTAAGTTAATATTTCTGTCTTAGTTCTCAAGATGTTAGAGGGAGTCTTCCTAGGTGCAGGAACAAAATCACATTATAGCTCAGTAAATCTCAAAAAAACTAAAGAGGTTAATAATTTTAGTACAAGGAATTATGAAAACAGGTTTTACTAGCATGGGAAAGAACAACCTGGCTATTGGAAAGGTTTTTAGCAAAGCTCTTTGTGAAAGAGAGTGACCAAGTAATTCTTCTGACTTACTGCCCTCATCAAGTACTCCTGGAAAAAGATTTGTATTAGACTCTTTGACCTTTTGTCAAAATGCTTTTTATTTACCATTTGCTAATCTGACAGGCACAGTAAGGCAAATTATTCAAACTGGGGAATACAGCTTCCTCACCCCCCATTAGTATAAATAACATTTTTTATGTTTTCCAAGTTTAGAAAAACATGTAACCAATTATTTTCAATATTCAGATTCTATTAGCCTATCTTTGCTCATCTTCCATATTTTTGTATGTCAGTATTGCTTGCAAGATATTTAGCTTTTCTTCTGTTCAGTCTTTACAAATTTCTTAGCAGTACACTGATGTTTTTGCCCTCCTTCCAAATTCAATTCTGCATCCAGATGGCTGTGAAACATTAAATGTTTTTTTGTTTGTTTGTTTGAAGACAAAAACAGAGCAGTTGAGCTTTGACTTACCTACTTGCTGCAGAGAAGGATGAACAAAACAGAATGATAAGGATACTTGGTGGAAACCCTGGAAAGCAACAGATTATCAAAAGGACATCGAGAATTTTTCTTCTGCAGTGGGAAAGTTCTGCATATATCAGCTCCCTGATGAAAAGAATTAAAGTTTGCCTTGGCTATACATCAAATATTTTATAAAAATATTTATCTTAAAATAATCATGTTGAGAACCTATGAAGAGTCCTGACATAAACAGAAGTATGAAGTAACTCCTTTAACTTACTTAGAGAGGTATTTTGGTAGGAAGGAGAAAGACATGGTAGTTGTTAAATTTGTCATCTTTACCGTAATTGTTATATCTGGCAGTGCTTGTGGCCAAAAACGTATAGTGAGCAGATTCTGTGCAGTCTCTGAGGAACTATTTTTATGCCTCTGATAGATTATAAATGGCTTTTTTACAGTCTGTGCTTCATTGTGAATTACACCAAAGTTAAAAAAAAAAAAAAAAAAAAAGCAAAAAAAAGTTATACTAACTTTATAAGACTTATACTAACTTTTATAAGAAACTCAAACTGCTTTATCAATTAGATGCTAATTAAATTACATGACAAAAGCAAGGTTAAGGAAGAGCAGAATGACAGTTTTTAGTATAGTTCTTTTTCACTTCCCATTCCAAAACTATTTACCTAGTTTACATAAAAGTATGTCTACAAGTAACCTCAATTATTGCTGCCTTGAGCAATCGTTAGCAGTTCTCAAACTCTGGTGTACCCATACTAAATATATAAAGACTAAATGATATATTTATGTAAGGTTGAGTAACCTTGAAGTATCCTTGTGCTTCCCTGAGCAGGATTTACAACTGAAGGAAAAAACAAAAGATTTAGACTTCACAGTTAAATGACTAGCCAGTAATTCCATTTTTAGCAGGAAGCTTTGAATATTTAAGTCACTGTTTCCAGTTTTGCACTATTGTTCAGATGCTGAGATTTCCAAAAAACATGGCATCCTTTGAACTAGAGGGATCTGAGCCCACAAAAATGACATTTACAGTCAAGACAGCTAAAATCAGCCTATAACTTTCCTCTTTAATTTTACATAGAAAAAAAGGAAAAATGAAAAACAAAAGGGGAAAAGGGGGGGGGGGGGGAAGCTTTGCAGATGTCTTCTAGTAGCATGGCATGCAATGGAAAGCTTTATGATGCAGTTTATTTTTCTTTCTACACCAAATAAAAGACTTGTTTTATATAAGAAAAAGAGTAATTACTGACTACTCTGGATGTACTACTACTGAGTGTTTTACAAAAAGGCAAAGTACTTTCTGAGCCTAAGCTGAAGATAGGGAGGGAAATATCAAAGTTTAAAAAAAAAAAAAAAAGCACATTTGCCACAAGTTACTGAGATTTATGGTCACAGTTATACAGTTTGGCAAGGTACCAGAATATTATGAATTCCCCTTCAAAATCTGTGTCAATTAGTGTTCCACTACTCTTCAGGTTTACTGTTTGCTGTCTGCAGACCTTCCAGTACTATGAAAAGCTTAGTGACTCCATTGAGCTTTCTAGCCTCTCCCATCTTCTGCAGATCAGCTGAGTGAAGTGTGACAGTACTGAACTTGATCAAGTGCACAAAATCATGAGACACAGCCCAATGTCCTTTAGGGAACTATATCCTCTTATTTGTCTTCAGGTCTTTGGGACTTAAATGGTATTTTCAGGCATTTCTCTGCAGAACCAAAAAAGCTTGAAACATAGCTTTAAGTAAACAAACAAGCCGATCAAACAGAAATCTTAGATTTAGTTGCTTGACTTTGACAAATGTAGAAATCTGGACATCTCAAGCCTCCCACTTCTCTGTGAGAGAATGAAGAATTAAACAAAAGCAGCTGAGAGCTAACAGTAGGGAACAGCTGAAACAGCCAGTGTGGGAAAAAAAGGGAGGAATACAAGAAAGGAAGCTTGAAGCTGCAAAAGCCCCCAAACAAACCAGAAAATACAGCCCCAATATTTGCTCCTGGTAATAGCTATATATGATCTGGCAAGGTCTGACAGAACAATCCTACAACAATTTTGGGAGACCTAATAGTCCAGGGCATTAACAGAATGATATCCAAATCCCAAGCATTAAGGAATAATGTCAGGAAAAGGACACTATCTCATTAACAGAACACATATTGCTGCTTCTGACATCAACTTGTAGAGAAAGTTGATGGCTGTTTTAAATTGTGCAGCATCATTTGTCTTCCATCTAGCCCCAGATCAGAACTCACATGGGTCAAGAGGAAGGCACACTGAGTTCCTTTACATCCAACCAGAGCTACCTTACTTGACTGATTTTCTGCTACAGAGCCTTTTAAATTATCATAAGCAGCTCAGAAAAATGAGTCACTGCATTCATTTCAGTGGCATACCCCTGTTTGTTTGTCATATCCTTATCCAAAAACTCCATCTACTGAACTCCAACATTTTAATTAGCAGAACTCTGCTGATTTTGCAAGAAAACCAGAAAACTGTAATAGGACAATAGGAGGTGCCCAGACTATGACAAAGGCTAGCAAAGCCATCATCATCAAGCAAGTGTATGGTCAGTCTATTCAGCAATGAATTGAGCAATGGCGCCTGTTGCAAATTTCATCCTTAGATATTTTCCTAACAATTAAACATGATAGCATCCTGACAAACTAATCATACAGAAAAGGGACTAACAAAGTAATACTAACATGAAGAGGGTACAGTGGAGGGCAAAAATGGAATCCTAATCAACACTTGTTGCAGAGAAGTGCACAGAGAGACCTGCCAACCTGGCAGGTGGAAAAAGAATACGTGCAAGGATGTTTGTGAGAAAGTCAGTGTACGATGACAATCAAAGAAACAAATCCACTTATAAATATGCTCCTACATAACATCTTTACATCTTCACAAGAGGCTGAGCAATTCTTTGACTATCTCAAGACCTAAGCCATTTCTAGACTGAAATTCTAGCTGCAGAGTAACCTGATCCCTAGCTCCACAGTATTGTATAGGAGATACCTATACCAGAACAAATGAACTTTTTAAATGGTTCAGCTAGCATGCAACAGTGGGAAAAAAAGTTATCAAAAGAGACCAAGAATTTCTCTTATCATGTTGAATTGAGTAAAGAACATAGAGGAATAACTGCTGAATCATCATCAAGAGAACTTTGATTTTCACCTCCAAGGTGAGTATGTGATGTAAGAGATAAGGGTGCCTTAACTCAAAAATAAAATATTGCACCTGCAACTTACTTGATCAGAAAAGGCCAAAAACATACCTTCCTCTTTACCCTTTAACACATCAGAAAAAGAACTAAAATCAGAGAGCAGCTCAGTTAATACATGTAAATTCAACTAATAACCTAAGTAATCACAAAAACAGTTTTCATAGGAAATGTGATTACATGCTAGATCTACAAAACAGAAATACCTAGACTGTGCCAATGTAAAAGATGACTTTGTTTCTACATCACAGTAAAATCAAAGTTACTTATGATACTCATTAAACTACAACAACTACTTTACAAAGAGATATAAACACCTGTGCTCTGACAATCTTGCAGCATGCTTTGCAGTACTAGTGGTAACTGGATGGGCACATTTAGCATTTCAACAATTGACTCTCCCAACTCTCTTGTACTTTGTCTTAAGTAAGGCTTCCACTGGTAAACTTAGAATTTTCAGATTATTTGTATAAGACGCACTATGATGTTCCTGTTCCCATTTGTCTACCTTAGTAATCCATTCTCAAAATGAAAGATAGTGAATGGTTTGATCTACTATGCAATTTAAATTAAAAAAAAAAATTGTTATTCCACAAATCTTTGAAAAGTTCTTGTAATCCATCCAATTCATACATACAGTTCAACATACATTGACTACTTCACAAGTAGCATGTTATAAAGAATCAGTAACAAAATATGTAGTTTAGATTATAAACAATATCTGAAGAATATCCACAAAAATCTAATGATACACACACGAAACCTAGAGCATGAAAAGTTAGCTGAGGGATGTGGAAAGAAGGTTTTGAACTATAATTAATTTTAAATATATGACACTACTGGTGGACTTGATTCCTGCTGGAATTTAATTTTAAAACTTAACTACTACATGCTGATTAGAATAGAGCTCCAAGGCCAACAGACTGCTTTTAAATTAATACAGATCTTTAATACAAACCCAGCTCGGGCAGAAAGAAATAGGCAAATCAGATTTTCAAGAGCTTAGTGAATGAAAGTTACTCATGATGAACTCCTATGTCAAGTCTGCAAAATGCTTCTGAACTACCATCTTTGAGAAGTCTGGAACAAGAAGCGGTATACAATGTGATTTGGGAAATTTACAGCAGAAATGGGTAACAGACTGATCTTGTCACTCATGCTGATTTAACAACAAAATTGAAGTACTCTATCCAGATTGCCACAATCTTCTACTTGTGCCTGTGTTAACATGGAGTACCTGAAGTGTTAATTTTTCTGTTTACCAGGACTACAGCATCAGAATTCCATTACTTGATCTTGACCATGACCTCACATCAGTAACAACAAAAAGAACAAGCTTAGTACAGTACAGCACACAGATTGTTAAATACACTATTCAACAGGTAGACCAGCTCTATCTATTCAGTGACAGTAAAGAAAGAGAACATTATCATAACATAGAGTATCATGGGGACAATAAGAGACATTTGCCTGGATAATCTCTCCCTTCCCATCAGGAATGAAGAATAGAATAGCATACAAGAAGGAGAACAAATACTCAGGTTGCCAAGGCATGGGCTTGTTTTTAACCTGAAGCACTGTAGAGTCAAATCTATAAAATTTTGTGACAAGACTGTCATTGACATAATGAGTGAGCACTAAAATCTCAACAGAATGCAAGCAGGAAAAATCCAATCCTTTGCTCTCTAGGGTAGGCTTCAAGATCTCAATGTATGCATATAAAATTATATCTATTTTCTTATCAACAGGAGCTACACACGTAGATAGAGATATATTTTGATTATATGAAAAAATGCAAAGGCACAGAAGTATCAAAGTGAGGATGCAAAAATCTGAGCAAAAAACTGGAAACAGCAAAAGAAAGATCAAATGAAAAAGTAAAGAAACTTATCTGTGAATTCTGATAACCCAGCATGTTAAAATTGAAGGTGGTTTCAGAAAGAGAAAAAGGTATAGTGAAACTGATAGATGATATGTACAAAATCTTGTCATAGTATACTTTAGTCTTTAAGAATTGCTTTAGAGCAGTTTTTTTTTGGAAAACTGTTGAAGACAGGAATTGCCAAGACAGGTACAAGCAATGAGCATGGTATGAGTGAGAACAAAATCACACTGCCTTCCTGTCGTGGTAATCTGAAGATTTGCAAAGAAAAAAGAACAGGCAATTTTAAACTGTTTTTAACTGCCCCTTCTCTTCTACATTCTGTTTTTCTTTCTTATCACCCTATTATCACTTACCACCCAATGTTATAAGTAAAATATAATTTAGATATTTTAATGAGATCCAATATAGAGAATCAAAAAGAGCCAAAGCTGTGAGAGAGCAGGTAAGAAGCTAAAGAACTAACTGTCACACTGATGAAGTCTAATTCTCCTTTTAATTGCATGGTTGTGTTTCTGTGATGTTACAAGAATGAAAATGCCAAAGAATATAGCCTATGATAGGCAAGGCTGAAACCTCACAGAGAAAGAATAGAAATTCTGATTGTTTTGCTTATGATGGGAAAGAATAAAGTAAAATACACACAAAATTAATAAAAGGAACATCCAAGCAAACAGAAAATGCTAGCCTCAGTTGTGGGAGACTTCTTAATGAACAAGCTGCACTACCAAGAAAGAGAAGAAAGGACAGTAACACACAATTCTATATCATCTAAGGACAGCAAACAAAGTGAACAAATCAAAAGCATAATGTAAGTACACAGTAGCTGCATGCACTCACTTCATCATTTCTTGAGTTTGACTTCTTCAGTTTATCTTCCAAGTGACAAGTGCTAGTAGTCCTCAACATTTTGCAGACGTTAGCCTTCAATGAATCTCCTTAAAAAGTCACACCACAAAAAGCATAGCCTCAACCATAAAAATAGAAAAACAGATGCAATGAAGTAAAGAACTTCCTCCGTTATATGCATTTCTTGTACATGAGGACAAAGAGTCATTGCTCTCCGGCAAACAAACATTTCCTTAACCATCTTATGCTGGCATTAACATCACATTTAAAACAAAAACAAAGAAAACAAACAAAAAACACCACAAAAACAAGAGCAGAGAAGAGCACAGGACAGATACCACCAAGCTGGCTCAACAACATAGCCAGTTCATTCAGTGCTTTGCAGATGGAGTATGCTGCCAGTTGTGTGTAATGGATTTGCAGACTTGGAGGGGGAAAATTAAACTCATTCTGCTAGTTTGGTTTTTTTGGTAGATTGTATTTTTTTTTTTTACTTTTCCAGAAGCAGTTGTTTTTTGTTTAGTTTCTTGGTTCTGATGCATCTGCTGTATGCTTGATTTCACTGTCTCAAGCAGTTGCTTGAATCCATGGGTTTTTTCAGGTCACTGAGTGAGGATTTTTATTTAAAAAAAAATAACACAACCTTGAGCTACCTATCTGCAAATTTTGGAAGTGAGCGTACTGCCTGTTACTCCCAATTAGTTAGACTCTTTCAGAACAATAAAAGCAAAATTATTGTTATCATCTTTCTTTAAGACAAATTTGTGCTTGAAATACATATGCCTGAAGGCCACGCTCTCTACCTACCTCACTCACAAATGCAAAGACTTCATTGTTCCAAGATGCCAAAGAGAGAATTAAATACTATACTCTCCCTAGTAGACAAGTGCACATTGTGTACCTGCATGTTGTTCACATGCAAATCTGCACTGAGTAGGCTTGAGCTAGCAAGCGGACCCTTCTACAATCTCTGCACTAGACTGAAGCTTTCCAGGATTTAGTATTGACAAATCAGTCATCAATAAAATCAAACAAACCACAGCTCAGAAATGGGAAACATGAGGCTTTTTACCCACAATTTAAGCTGGCTACAATGAAATTACAGAGTAGATTTGTTCTATAGGAACAAATTCAAGTTGCAAACAGCAGGCTTGAGCACTCAGAGGTCTAACCATAGCCTACATGAAGAAATTAACTTCAATCCAAAAGAAGTTGAAAAAGTCTGCTTGACACAATCATAATATTAGTAACTGAATTCACCAGGAATATATTGAGTGTGCTGCAAATATTCTATTACACTTTTTTATTCAAAGTTAAAAAAACAACAAAAACAAACAAACAAACAAACAAAAAAAACAAACAGGAAAAGAAAAAAAGAAACAAACCATTACATACATTTAATGTATAATTTCAGCTTGTTTCCTTCGTCAATGCCGCCACCTTCTGGTAGTCATAAGTTTCATCAAGTGAACCAACGGCAAAGTTCTGGGGACAGTTTTGTAGCTGCTCCGTCCTCGGCCTTCAGGGTCGTGAACGCCAGACTCCTCCCTCCTAGCCCCACTACTTCCCGTGGGATTTTTACACATAGACACAAGTGAGGATTTGCAAGATAAGTACCAACCACTGCAACACAGCATATGAAGCATAACTGAGCTTTTTTGGGCTGGCCACATTTTTGTTCGGTCTGTCAAGGTCAGGGCTATTCAGGTTTAGGCACTGGTTCATACAGACAGAGCTAATCCCTTGCAAGATGTTAACTACTGACCTACAACATAGAAAGAAATGAATTCTCATCAGTAGAAAACCTGCCAATATGATGTGCACTCATATCTTTAAAGATTTTCAACAAAAATTATTTAATAAATTCACAGGCATTGAATGAAGCTTGAAGAGTTATAATCGAATAGAACTTTAGAAATCCAGAGTTTAATGGAAATATTAATTTGCTGGACATAACACAGAACCATGTTTGGATAGTATAAAAAGCATAGCAGTATTCAACTAAGGATAAAGAAAATAACCTTAATTATTATTATTTTTTTAAGTTATAATAGAAGACATGTCTACATCTAAAGCATGCAAGCAAACTTTATAGAAAATACTCTGACATAGCGCCTTATGTAAGTTCCCATATCCACATGAAAGAACAGGACAGGTACAAATTTCATACTTTGCAGACAAAACACAGGCAAACAAGTTACAGAAACTGCAAGATGATCTTACCCTGAATTCTTTTACTGCATTAAGAACCTAACCATAATTTTCTCATATCACTGTTAAAGGCCCCAGCCTCTGGCAGAAATAGAATCATTCTGTCTCCCTTTTTCACTCAGGGGCCTGATGAACACTTAATGCAAAGTGGAACTGCTCTGATCTGCTGGACCAAACAGATATTTTAAACTGCAGTCTCTCACATCCCAGACAAGTAGACTGATCACTAAACCATTCCTAAATGACGCAACCCATAAACCTGCCTGTGTTGTGCGTAGGCTTCAGAGAGCATTGGCCTCTAAGTGAAAAAGGCAGAGAAACTTGTCATTCTTCACAAAGCACAAGATTCAAGTAACAAAATGCCCAGGCTCATAAGGATTTTACTTCCCAAGCACCACCAGAAGCAAAAGTGTTTCTGACACAGACTTAAACTAATTCTTTGGACAAAGGTACCCAAAGTAACAACAACCAGGCTGTACCACATGATAGTGTCATATAAAGAAGGCTTCTCTATGCCATCTGCAAATCCAGAAGCAGCATTGCTGTGTCTGATGGAACTGCACCCAACAAGGGGCTGCTGAAAGGAAGGACTTCCTATTTGGGGCACAGTACTGTAATAGTACATATACTACTTCCCAGACTTGCTCTCTACACAGTGCTGTGCAGCACCCGAAATTACCTCAGCTCGATATTACCTTGGGAAGAGAGCTATTTGCATCCATTTTTCAACTTAAACATGCCTAAAGCATACTAGTGAGACTTCAGCCCGTGTTCTAATACGTTCATTTAATCACTTCTGACAACTCTATGTATCACAGGTAAGGATGTTCTATTTCATACAGGATATCTTTCTTTACAATCACTGCAACCTAGTTACATGATAAAATTTTGTCCATTCTAAAATGTCCAGTCTAATTTTTTCAATTTTGTATCAGTTTGTTGTTGACACTGTACACCTAAGCAGTCTCATAGTATAACATGGTCCACATCTTTGGGCCTAATACACAGCTGTAATGCAAAAGGATAGTTTTCTATGTTCTGCTGAAAGTAGTTTGTGGCACAGAAATCATCTTAGTTGAGTGCAGTTCAATACTCATTGATCATCTTTACAGGAAAACTTTTGGAAAAGACACAAGTCAACATGAGTGTCCTATCAATGGTGCCAGCTGGCTCACGATACAGAGAAATGAAAAATAAAACATCTATAGATTTTTAGGTCATTTAAGACACAGTGAGGGAAAACCTATATTTGCTGCATAACCAAAATTTCTCTGATGGAGAATACAGGTGCAGAGTCAACTGCTAAAAATGCTTATACTATAACAAACCTCCAAGATGAGTCATATTCCTTTTAGAAATGAGGAGTAACACCAGTTCTAATGAGATGTTTCCACAGTAGTTCTGTGCTATTGGCTGTTATTCAAGCAGTTCAAAAATGTAACCCTGAGAATTTAAATTACTGCCCAGATTCATTAAAGCTATTTACAAATGGCAGATTTTTTATTTTTTTTTTTTTGAACAAAGCCTTTCCCTTTAAATACTTTCAGAACAATTAGCTGGAGTGCTACCAAATAAAGGTACTCCATCGCCTCCATAATAGTTACAGAAAAAATAATTCTACATCCATAGAAGAAAAGCGAATGCTTCACCTTATGAGGCCAGTAGCATGACAAGTTCTTTTAAAGAAAAAAAAAAAAAAAGAGAGAGACATATACAGTATGCTCATTCGACTCACAGATGTTAATGTCTGCTGAATTAGGTCTAAAATATGTCAAACGAAGGAAAGCCAAGAGAGGCATCTCTCATTCTTGAGAACAAGTTCTCCACAATGTTCCTTAATAAAGGATTTTTAATACATTAAATTGGTATTTTTTCACTTGAGCTCTTCAGTGATACCAAGTTTTATGTCCCTATTTCAGTAAGTGTAATTAAAATGTAACGGTAATTCAGTTAAAGGAATCAACTTCAATACTAAGGTTTTATAAATCCATAGGAAAATACATCTTTGCTTCTTTAATGGTATTTTAAATTTATATTAATTATATTGTGTCCTTTAAACATTTTTCAGCACTTCACATGTGTTTTGCTTCAAGTAAAGACACGAGTTTCAAAAAAAAACTTCAGGAATTAGAGTTGACTGCCATAGCTCTAGGAGGGAGATGAATAAACCTGACAACTAGGCAATGAACCTAAGTATTGCTTCTATAGAAAAGGAACTAGGGTTTTCCAAGACTTACATATCTAATTTATCTTTTCATGTGTAATCATATATACAGAGAAAAAGGATTGTGCAGAGACAGGATTTTATATGTGATAAAGAATGGTGAGGAGTTCAGAAAACTGAAGGGAAAAGAAACTTCATTCATAAACAGAGATGGCAAAAACAGACAAAAAGAAATTGAGGTTTTGGAGACAATAAATAAATAAATAAAGGACAGACTGAAAATTTATATTTTATCAGTGCAGTCAATGGTGATGTCAAATCTTGAGTGCAGACTGTGAGCTCTCTCTCACGCTGGTGAGAAGCATCTTACAGAAATGAAACCCATAGATGTATGTGTGTGCATAACTGCTCATTGCTGCAAGGAGATCACAAGGCAGTACCAAACAAAGTTGCCCTGTGAAGACTGCTGTACTGGCAAACATATTCAGGTGCAGGACTTGGGGTTGCATTTCCTTTCTAGTAATATACTTTGAGAGATCTCCATTAGAAATGCTGTATGAAGCTAAAGAGGAAACCGCACAAGCTGTTGCTGAGCTGGAAGAGGAGTCTGGACATGTAAATGAAAATATTTGATGTAACTTTTATCTATATAGCATAGATGTCACTAGCAACTGCAGCACACATCAAGAGCCAGGCTGCATTCTCTAGAATAACTCATATTTGTGAACTACTGCAGTTACCCAAACTACTTGTGGTAAAGCCATCGCAAATAAGCCCGTCCACTTTTGAGTCATTCACACAATCATTTGTTTCTGCAAATAACTTAGCTACATACATTAGCCTCATTAATGATAAGGAAACAGAAAATTTCAGATGAGCATCTTCCTCCATCTCTAAAACAGAAATCAAATCAGCACATCCACGGGAAACAGTCTAAAAAATCTAATCATTGTTTCTGCATTGTCTGATCAAGAACAGACGTGAAGACTTTCTTACACTCTTAAGGAAGCTTTTCTATCTGTATCTGCAGCACTTGTGATAACAAGAAAAATAAGTGAGATACGCAGATGATGTTACATCATCTGCCTGGAATAGCAGGTAACAAGGCACTGAGCACACGGACCCAGCAGTTTTAACCAGTGCCACTATTGCCTCAGGACAATAGCTATTTATTGAAACTAGTACAGCTCTCATTTTTTGCAAGATGTAACAGTAGAAAATACTTCTGAAGGGTGAATGGAGAGTAAAATATACAGTGGAAGACTAACACAAAATCCTGAGAAAGAGGAAATGACTGGAAAATTAGGAAGAAAAGATTTGTAATAAACAACTTACTGATAATACTTCTGGATCAGCAAACCGAACGGAACTGCAGTGCCACTAGGTGCATTAAAAAACACAGATCCTTCCAGACCTTGAACATTTTGTCTTTATTTCTCCTCACAGCCCTTCCTTCTGTTGTGTTGTCTTCTGGTGTATCCAAGTAACACTCTCGTCTCACTCTTTGGTTTTTTTTCTTCAGCAACTATTTGTTCTTTTCAGGCCTTATGCTACTCCCCAAATTTGTTGCTTCAGCTGTTTGCTAAACCTCTGGAATAAGGAACAGCAACATTCATTATTACCAAGCAACCACCAGTTTCTGCCAGGCTTGGTTGTGATAAGACACAGGGTCCCACCTCCACTCTGGCTCCAAGGGATTCACTCGGCAAATCTGGAGCTGGCAGACAATGGCTGCACTTTGTTCTGTGAGTTGTTTTGTAATTTAACCAGGTAACAGAAATCAGGCTGCAGAACGTTGCTAAGCAAAATTTACAGCAGCAGACTAGACAAAACATCCAAGCATCGTTTTAGTAAAGTTGTTGGGTTAATAAGAATTACGTGAACAAAGCAGTACCCAAGTAATATCTCTCCTTTCAGCATGCAACCTGATCGCTTTCAGCATCATATTCAGCATATACTACTTGTTCCTTTCACTCTGTTTTTTTCAACCAGGTGTGTTGTCATCTACTTCTGCTTCAACAGTCTAGCAAGTAAGGCTGGACAGGCTGCAGTCCGCCCAGACAAATAGCGAGTTCATGGTAGTCACCATCTTTCAAGCCTCTAGTACTGCCTGTGAAAGTATTATTCAGCACTCACCATTCTCCATTCTTCTGAGTGAACAGAATTCAACTTTTTGTGAAACCATGAAGCGTAGGCTTCAGAGCACCTGTCACAGAATACTTCTTTCCTTCTTTTTAAACACTTTATCCAGTTTGTATGGGCTTAGAAAGTTGAAGAGAGTGACTGTGCTGATACAATTGTACAGCCAGTAGACATATCTGAGCCCACTGTAAGCTAATAATGCTACAGCAGCAGTCTCAACCTCCAGCACAGCCTAATTTACCCACTTTCTCATGTACTGCAGTAAAGGCAAGCCTTAACAATCCCAAATGACATAGCGTATCTTAAATTCCCATGTGCACAACTCTTTACAATCTGAAAATATCTCACTGCTTACAGAGATGATAACATATCTGCAGCACAGAAACAAGACTTCATCCTCTAGTTAAATTGTTCCCCTCCCTCATACCCCTTTGTATAAATTGCACCAGATATATTCGGCCTGTTTCTGAACATAGGCTGCAAATACTAATCAGATTTCCAAAGAGGCCTTCAGGATGATTGACAGGAAAGCTCTTAATAAAGGCTTTCTGGTTTTGGCATGCAAGCAGGAGAGCAAGCAAGAAAGGAAGCAGCTTGAGTTACTTGAAATGCTGAGGTGGAGGCGTTTGAGAAGCTGTGAAGGGAGAGGTGTTTTATGAGCCTGAATAGAGAGCAGCTGCAGAAATTCTGATGAACCTGCTGAAGTAGCCATGAAAAGTGGTTGTTAAATCCTGATTTTCCACTTTTGCCACTGGTAGAGAAGACAGTACAGAACACAGTCAACAACACACAGGTGAGTGAACTCATCGTAATTTTCAGTTGCCTGTGAAATAAAGGGACCGGAAGCCTCCCTGTGTTTTAAAGGTCATTGTGAAATTCTTGCTCTGCAAAGGTCCTGGAGACAGATCTATTTTCAAAGCTGCCACTGAATTCAGTGATAGGTTTCTAAAGAGAAGAGAGGAAAAGAACTTAGAGTCTTGCACATTGGTGCTTCAATTACTCTGCTGTATCTCTAAAACATTATTCAAATTGAAACTTAACTAGATTTCCCAATGAGCGCTGTAACTACAGCACAGAGGTTAGAACCTGATCCTGGAGAACTCATCTCAAAAGAACTTTCAGAAACATCCATGGCCTGAGTGAAAGCAAAAGAGCAGCTTCTCTAACCTATTGATTTCGTCATATAAAATCAACTTAATTGCTATTGTGAACTATCCTATCTCAAAAAAATAAAACAAGCATTTCTAGCATAGTAAGCAGAAGATAATGATTTCATTTGATATTCTTTGTTTTGTACCGAGAATTCTCACATTTGATTTTTGACAAAACTGATCTCTCACCACTTCACAAGCATATGATATTTATAAGGATTTAGTTTTCTCCTTCTTTGCTCTGTTTTTAATGTTCATATTGTTTTGAAAATTCATCCCAGTTTCTTCAGAGTAAGATGGCTACAGCTCTGTTCTATGAAAATTGAAGAGGTTAATGCTCTTGACTAGCCATTGCTAGCAAATTAAATGGTCACGCCTTTAAAAACATTGCTCTACATAAAGAACTTGAAGAACAACAAGTGAAATGAACAGCTCCCTATGTTTCCCCCCAACACACATGAGGTGTATAAATGTTTACACTGATTCCAGTTTTGCAACATTAATTAGCTGTGCCCTGGAGTGACCATGCATTTTTGTCAGTAGCTGGACTTTATGCATCACCAAACAGTAGTTTGCTTAACCAGCTTTGCAGTGAAGATAACTGATGTTTAACAAGTGAAGTTTTATTCAGACTTCATTATGCAAAAACAGATGGAATTTGGTTTTCTCACAATCAGTATGAGCTGAGAATAGCTAAATTGTTGCTATGGAAGTGGAAAGGTACAACAACAAAGTAACACACAAATGTCTAACAGTCATTACGGATCAGTCTAAGCTGATCCATAAAAACACAGTTTTCATATAGATTCACCATAAATGGCATTCTATAGTAATTCATAGGATGATTACTTATAATTATATAATGAGAATAGGCTACCAAGGCTATTCGACTGTTTTTTTCCTCCTTAGCTCCATTTTCCAAGATAAGAGTGGTAAAGCGTACATGACATAGCATTTATATCCCATGTAAAAGACATGCAGCTGTCGCTAATTGTATGCAATAAGTAACCAGTCAAGATTTTCCTCAACCTTAGCCTCTTTGCTATATCTCAGTAGTGCATTTATGAGTCTTTCCAAGTTTACTATCGGATTTCTTTGCAGCCATCATTTATGCATCAATTATAAATTATGCTGTCTGACTTAGACACTTTCTAGGCTAACTTGCTTCTTTTCAACAAAAGAAAAAGGAAAAAAATTGTAATTTCCATGGACTTTCTCAAAAACTGTTGTGTTCAGTCTCTAATTTAACTCCCAATGCAGATCCATACGCACTGCCCCAAGAAGCTCAGCCTTCAGTACATGGGATTTTTCTACTGACTTCAGTGGGGTTTGGCCTGAAGGATAGCACAATTGCTACTACTTTCACCAGAAGATAGTGAGATGAAAAGGGTAAAACAACTCATTGAAAATCAAGCAGAATCATCACTTCCAGATGTCAAATCATCACTTCCATCACAGTCAAATTAGCCCAGATACCCTCAAGCTTGCCCTCCTTTATGAGCGAGTTTAAGCAAATCTCAAGTAGAAGTCCACCTCAAAACACTCAAAATTCAGGACTTACAGAGAGGGTACTTCTTATGTCAGGGAATATATCTTACGGGTAAGAAAAGGTAGGACTTTTTCTGCTTCGACAACTAAATTATTTGGAACTTGATATTAAAACTTGCTAAGAGATGGAAAGCTTTAGCCAGTATCTAAGCTGCCTAAGCAGTATTAACTTTTTTTCTTTAGTGGTGTACAAAGGAATCATTATGAAGAGATGAATCACAGCTTGGGATCCCATTATCACTTAAAAAATATGTTTTGACTGACATTTCCAAATGCTGATTTCTTCAGCTAACAAGGGAAGTAAAAAAAAAAAAAAAGAAGAAGAAAAAAAAAAAGAAAAGAAAAAGAACAGAAAGAAAAAAAAGAAAAAAAAGAAAAAAAAAAAGGAGAGATTAAGAATCTAACATGAATTTTATGAACAGATATTTCTTCTGGAAATATCAGTTGTTAGTTAAGGTTTGCCAAGCACCATAAATCACAGTTCCAAGAAATACTGAAATATGGGTAATATTTCCAGAAAAAAAAAAGAAAAAAAAGAAAAAAAAGAAAAAAAAATTCCCCAAATCTCTATTAATCTAATTTTTTCTGAGTACATGGAAATTTTTCAGCTGAAAACTATTCTCCTCACAAAAGCATTTTCTCCTTTGCTTTTTGCTTTAAAAAAACAAAAAAAAAAAAACAAAACAAAAAAAAAAAAACCAAACTATTTTAGTGTTTATATTGGGTATAAATGTATCTTCTCTTATTCCCAATCCAGACACCAAGATTCTGACACTATAGTGTAATTCTTACTTACTTCACAATAGAACTTAGTTTATCTTTTGTACTATGTTTGTGTACATATTATCATATATATATATTAATAGTTCATACATATAAAAAATTAGGCATATATTTTATGAATGAATTTTATGAAGAGTGTAAGGATGAAAAAGAATGGAATTTGGAAAACCTGCAATACTACTCTAGAACAGAAAAAGAATGAAGGGGTTATATGGAACTGCATTTCAAGGCAATAACACATTAAATATGCTTTCAAGTGATATTAATTTTTTCTTGATTTAATATTTTGCATGTTTTTAAAAGTTTACTTTAGGAATACTCCATGGGGTTCCTGGCAGAGCTGCTCTGCCACAACAGTTTATATCAACCATCTGTAGTGTGCCAGAAGCTTCCTGAATGTTCTGCCACCTGACTCAAAATTCTGAATTTTCATGCTCTTCTGCCAATTTTCATCCATACTATGTCTGTTTCCAACACTGAAAACCTAAAAAAGCAAAATATATATCTAAAAGATGCACAAGGCAGTAAATTCAGCTATAATATCATGGCCAAAAAAAGACCAAAGATGACGTGAATCTTCATCTGTGGGCTTTAATCATCAGCAACAGTCACATACTCTGAAAATAAAGTCAAAGAACAAGAAAGGGCTTCTTATCCGAAGATGCAAAATAGACAAAACTCGCTACCATTTCCTTTTAGCGCTTAATAATGACATAAAAAGATAATTTTCCATTTTGGTAGTAACCAAAAGCTTTTTTGCTTTTTTTTTTTTTTTTGCTTTTTTTTTTTTTTTTTTTTTGGTTAGTATTGACAACTCTCTTGTTAATTATTTAATTCCTGTGTATAAATCAGAGATAATAGAACTATACTTTGACAGTGTTTCATCAGTTAGCAAAAACAGTCTCTTCTGGAATACACGCAGTAGAGTATGACATGCAAGACCAAGGCAAGCAACAGGGAAAAAAGGGATACTAAAATAATAGTACATTATGCTCACCAATAACAGCAAAGGGCATGATTTAAGAAATATGTATTTATACAGCATGGGAACAGATAACCAGGAAAACAGATCAGCAACACATGTTAAGCTTAGTTCATGGACGGGTTTCTACAGAGAAACAGACTCATCTTGAAAATGAAGTTAAGTTTTGTTTTCCTGGAGGCTAGCAATAAATTATTTAATTCATATCAACATAGGGAACACAAACAATGAACATTGTGCAGTGTGAAGAAGTTGTGCAGTTTTTAATGGTGTGGAATTATCATGCTGGTAATATGGTTGTGCATATGAGCTTTGCATTTACATTCTGACTTAAGAACTTTGAAATTCTGTGTTCAGTAAACTAACAAAAACTGCCTTGTTTGTAAAGATCACCACTTTGTTTCTGAGAAAAACATCTGCTCTCCACACTGTCCCAAAATAAATTCCCTAAAAAGGTCAATCTTCATGAAATCTGTCTCAGCAATAATTAATACCCTCATTCAAGAAAGTATGAAGACCTAGGACTACAGGCTAAAGGAGTACATAGGAGATGGATAGTATAGGAAGGGAAAACCAGTTTGCTTCTGGATGCATGAGAGAAACTCTATAAAAAGCTCTTCAGAATTGAGCCAGCCCCACCCCTACAAAAGCTAAGAACAAACAAGGATTTGGTTCAGTTATTTCTCTACAGTTTCTATGAGATTAGGCTAAAATTCATAAGTTTCTAGATTTAATTTTTTATAGCCATCACATTTTAAAGGAGATGAAAAACACTTCTTGGTTACCCTCTATTATTACCTCAAAACAGTTAATTATAATGTATCAATATCATCTAAATCTACCTGATATTTGTGCAATAATACTCGCTATTATGAGTAGCTGCACAGTAATCATTCATAAGCCAGTTCCACAAACCCTGCCCATATCACGGTGGTTTGAACAAAATCTCTGAAGTCCCTTCCAACTTAAGCCAACTTATGCTAAGATTCACTTTTGTTTTACAAATGAAGATGCTGTAAAATGCTGAATCTTGCTCACTTCAATCACAGAAAACATTTCTACAGCCCAAAATAACTCCATAATTGTGATCGCCACAACACCGACTTCAGCAGACAACTTCCAGCTGGGTGTACAAGTACAGATGCTGAGATTTCGCAGAGCCCTGACCACACTTTCCAAATCCCAGCTAATGCTAGCAACTCAAGAAACATAGTTTAAAATAAATGTGTTCTCCATGTTCACTGGAATAATTCTCTTCTAAGTATGAGTAGAGAAGGGCCACGTTATATATTTGCTTTGCCGTAGTACAGACCAAATCATCATTCCTTCCTAACCAGAATATTGGAATCTCAGGATTCATATTATGATCTCTTAATGGGTGCTGCAGAAACTTTCCAAACATGCTTTTCAGTTAATATATTTAATCAAAACAAAGATACGAATGTATATATTGGACATGTAGTTGGAGCTTATATAGTTGTTTGGTTTTTGTTTGTTTGTTTGCCTTCTGCTTTGTCTATCTCAGTTAAAGGATTGTCATTTTTCTTGGAAACCATACCTTGAGTAAGTTAAATTCTCCAGCCCTTTAGATATGCTCAGCATGTATTCTTATGCAAGACTGTAAAACTCCCAAAGCTTTTCTGGAAGATGTGAGTATTCAAAAGCTAAAGTCCTTCTTGAACTCTCCTCACATTCCCTTTGAACTTTTAAAAATGGATAATGAATTTTCTCAGCTACATGCTTCAGCTGGTTTCCTTGGATTTGATGCTGATATTAAGAACACCACCAGCTGTCATTTGCTTTTCCAGACTCTAGACAGTGAGTAAGAAATGTGTTGGCCTTCACATAAACTTTCTATCTTTTGCCAACATAGTGGTCCTAAGCCTGCACTATCTCCACGCTACAAGATTAAGCGAATCTTGAAATAACATGCAGACAATGTTCCATACTTTCCATAGGCCTTTTTCACCTATATTCTCTGTTATCATGTTTTCCCTTTTACCATTGCTTTTGTAAAATTTACTGTGGTGTCTTCGATTTTATCAAGAATTTAGATATTGTTCTACAAAAGGCTATGAGGAGCTGTAGGTCAACGCAAACAGAAAGAAAAACAACCACATTCTGCTTTTAAGCCAATATTCACTGTATGTTCCACAAAAGGAAAGAAACGAAACTAACAAACAAAGAAAAAACAACCAATCCACACCTACACATGTTCTCACTGTACAAACACTCGAGTTGCCCTTCTTTCACATAATCTTTTGTCAAAAGCAAGAAATCTTCTGCATCCAGTACAGGTTACTTAGTCCAAGATGGAAGCTACTACTGATTCTCTCCTCCACATACAAACAGCTCTTTTCTTTTTCTCTCCGGATGTCTCTCAAATATTTTCTCCTCCTCCCCCCCCCCCTTCTCCTTTTCCACCTCTGAAGAAAGGCTTCAAATGTGTACATTCCTCAATTGAATTTGTGGGAAAATTAAGGCTGACTGAACTTTGCCTTGCATTCAACCAACTAACTAGAAAGAATTTCAAATTTAAGTGAGACATTAGAAACTTACAGCACTAAATGATATTCTATGGTATAGCAAATGCTTATCAAGATATCATTAATGATATTTGTAATTGTTTCTTGTAATTTGAGCAATACAGAAGACTTTAGTAATAACGGATGTTTTGTTGCATTTCTTTCCAAAGTACTGCCTGAAACCCTGTTTAAAGAGGGTACTATAATTAGACTTGTCTGGAAACATCTTGATTAAACACTTTTCTTTTGAAAAAATTCTGATTTGTCAGAACAGCAACTTTGTGTAGAAATGTGTGTTCTAATGAAATTTTCATGAGAAAATTTTCTCAAGTCAAAGTGGGAGAGACAAAGAAAATAAACAGTCAGCGCACAGAAGTAATACCTTCTTCTGCTCTCTTGCAACAGTGGCATAACTACAAAGCTGATAGGGTTTGTGTTCCCTTGTATTTGATGCAGAATAAACTGCTATGATATTTTATATTAACTCATGGCTTATATTTCCTTCCACAACTGATCTTCTCACTTACTTCCTCCATAGCCACCTACTGATTCCTTACTGTAGAAACCTTGCCACTTTAGCCTTATCAGATTGTCCTGACTGTTACTACATTACTTAGCTATGCCTGCACTTGTTGTACTAAAAATTGAATTTTTTTCTTTCTACCAGGTCACAATCCACACAGCACCTAAATTAAGGAGAACATTTTTAGCTGATTGGTTAGCTTTGCCTAGTACATCAGAATCAATGCAATTTGATCAATTTAAATCCTACATTGCTTAGGAGTTTATGAAGACCACCTTAAAACTTAATCTGTAATAAGGAATACAGTAAAACAGTCAGTCAGTTAATTAAGACTGAAACACTATTGTGACCTTTTCAATATACTTATGAATTTCACAAAGAATTGCTCTCCAGAATGAGTAGGATTGCATGATATACTGTAGCAGCCTGAAGCCAAAACGAACATGATCTTTGAAGGTCTTGAATAGTCTGCTTCCAGTGAAGTCTAGAGTCTCCCAGACTTGTTACCTGGCACATGAGCTGTATCATCAGTTCTCATGAACAGATTGTGAAATTTGCAATTTCCTAGGAAAAATTTTGTACTGCAATCTACCCTGATATTTTTTTCTGTTGTCAGGCTGCTCACTTCTCATGCCAGCTGCTCCACCCACCTGTTCCCCTGTGTATAACTTAATAATCTACATTTTATATAAACTAGAGCAGACCGAGGAAGTGTAAACTTTCAGTGTAGGATGATTGTGCGGGGCGACTCTGGGGGAGTAGAATGTCTGGCAGCATACAAACCACAAGTACACGATTTCAATCAGCAGTAATGAATAGATCAGTTCAGCAATAACGCTCATTAAATTGGTTGGTGTTAGCAGTGTTAGATTGACTCTGCAAGGTTTTGTTCATCTTTAAGGCACAAAAGCATTTCTAAGCAAGTGGAATGCTTTTCCTTGCTTTCTTGTCTTCCAGCATTTCTCAAAAGTTACATTGAGGATTCCAGATCCGGGCAGAAATTCCAGTTTTCAGTCAGAAGGACATACATATTTTCAAGTCCTTGATTTAACAAAAGGAATTTAAAAACCTATTTGTACACCACACGTCTTCTTTAGAACTTCCCACAGTCTCATGTTGTAGTTACAGTGAGGATTTCTTACAGAATTTTAATAACTTGTGGTTTCAATCTCACAGTGTGAATTTTGTGTTTGGGAAGATAATGACAGTGTTATAGAAGAGAGAGGCCCTTCTTAAGCCATCAGTTGCTGAAAAGCAAAGAACCAAGGATAGCAACCAAGCTGCCCTGACTCCCTTACATAGACAACAGAAGGAAGAGAATGCAAATTTTGGTTCATTCCATCTTTCATATAGTGGAAAGAAACACATCTTGGAATTGCTTTTTGCCTCATTAGTCAATGGAAACATGTAACTTCAGAGTTCAGCATTTGATGTTGAAGCATGGCAAGCTTACCCTAAAAGATTATCTTGCACTCATCAGTACATACACTTACAAGTGTCCTCCTAACATTACATTAGAAATGCTGGTGTACTTTTCTATTACCTCTCTAAAATATCAAAATTTTTAATATAAACTGTAAGTATGCTGATTTTCAATATTATCTTTGAATAATTTATTGAGGAAAATGTTTTCACTTTTTAAGCTGGTGGCAAATTTTCTCCCCCTTTAGAAGCAGGAAATGCGGACTAATTAGTTTTCTAATTTTAGATTAAATGTCTTGGTTTTGATTGTACATTCATTTAATTGCCTTTTTTTTTTTTTTTTCCTTTAAGTATTGGTAAGGTTTTAGAAACTGAATAAAGTTAGTTTAGCCAACAGACAACTTTTTCTAATTGAATGCTATCAGCCTGCATCTGAAGACTTGATCTTTCTTAGTCAAGCAGCACCACTGCTTTTACTAGATTACTTAAGTAAAATGAGCAGAAGTTGCCTGAAAGATTCTTAATTAGATGGGTAACTCATCATTGAAATCTGTGGGGAAATCAGAGGTTGCGTCTGGACCATTAAATACCCTTCATGGACCTGAGCCTTCAAGTGCTGAGCCTGCTCTTTTACTGATTACATGTAGCTAATCATCTCACATCTCTGTCTGGATGCTGAACTCCATTTAAAAGCTGGTGGTGGCTCTAAGTACCCATTATCAGGAACACAGATACATGAAGGGGAGCAGAGTCCATTCAGACTGTAACAGTTGAAGCAGGAAATGACCCTTGGGGTCAAGAAAATGCATCTCAGCTAACAAGTGGAAGTAAGATACAAAGAGCAGATGAGCAGAATCTCACTGTGGAACTTTGTAGTTAGAAATTAAAAATTAAAGCCTAGAGTACACAGACAAAAAACAGGGAGAAAAAAAAAATAAGCTTATGCACAATAGGCTTAAGTGTAATATTCCAGACAGAGGTGTATTCACACTGCTGTGAAAACAACAAACTAAAGTTAACAGAGATTTCAGAGAAAAGGGACAGGAGGTTCTGACCCCTTTTAGAGGCAATGACAGACTCATGGTTTCCCTCATTTAGGATCAGGATCCATTAGAATTGTAGGTACTTGTATCTAATTTAGTGCTTCATTGTGTAGAAATACAAGAAATATTTCAACTTGTTTTTCTTAAACATTATAGATGCATTGTGCCCATGCCCTTCTCTTCCTAAGCTTCCTAAAATTCCGTTGAGTACTTTACCAAGGGAAACTACCCTTCAGTGATATTAAGATACAGCACTTATTCATAAAAACAGATAACCACTGCTACTGGTTTTCCTCTAAGCATCTAGTTCTGTATTTTAGACATTTTTACACAAGGTGGCAGACAGGAGCACTTCTTTATTTTCATAGACCTGGAAGAATTATTTCTGTAACTGAGGCATGATGCAGTGCTGAAGTCCCAAAACTTTAACCACAAACTAACGCACAAGCAGTATATTCTAATTCATTTGATAATACAACACTGGCTTGGTACATCCAAAATCCTTTACCTGTCACTTACAGCCACACTTAAATGCATATATTGGCACAGATACATTTTATGTATTACAGTTCTAATGCACCAGCAGCTGCTCTGTGTGGGCCCGATAAACACTCATTACATATATGACATACTTTGTTAAATTATTACAGTGTTATGTTTAGGAAAGAGCAAATCCTGCCAACATTTCTGTATGTGCTTGACTTCACCAGGCTGACTCCTTCTGGCATCAAGTATAATGTTCGTAAGATCAAGGCCTAAGATATCATATGCCTTCAGAAAAAATAACACTTGCCTTAGCTGAAAGTACTGAGATTTCATTACGATTATCATCAGCAGCCTGGTGAATAAACATGAGACACTTGGGGATTAACTCTGGTCAAGCATAAGGAAGAAGAATAACATGAAACAAAGAGGGGGAGAGAAACAAGGCAGAAGAGCAGGAGTTAATACTTTATAGCTTCCAAGTGCAGTAATTTATTTTGAAAGGTCTGATTATTCTTACTGAAAAGTCACACAGGCCTACAAATGAGCAAAATGCTCTTGCTGGGATAGAATTCAATGCTTAACAGATTTTCAAAGTAAAGGTTTGGAATCACTATAGATTTGCCTCTAAATTCCACACTTGGTTACAACATAAAAGTTTAAGATATCTAAAAGGAAAAGCAGATCTGAGGCTAAAGGCTCTTTCTCTGTCATTAGCATGGTGGAACACAAGGTGAAACAGGATATAAGTAATTAACAGAAAACCTTAAACTGCCCCATGCTTCCCTATCTTTGGGAAAAGCCTGTATTTAATAAAATGAACTATTTAGTACAGCAGTGGCTATATGACAGTTGTGTCAATAACTAGCTTGGAAATGCATTCAGCTTATGTTACGATTTCTTAAGTTTAGAGTACCTAAAAATTACATTAAAAGTATTCTATCTTTGCTACTTTTCATTGGCTAGTTCCAAGAACTAGTGTAGTATAGCTCACTAGCAGATTTTTTTCATACTAAATAACTCCCATTTTCTGTGAAACCCTGATTTCCATAATTTCCATAAGCAATTTGTTATTTATTTGCTGTGCTAGAGTGAAAGGACCTGAGGAAGGAACCCCATACATTTTGTCTAAATATCAAATTACTGAGGTAAGTTTTAATAGTGCTTCAGACAAACTACAACGTTATCTAGTATTTCTGCTGAAATAAACTTTTGTATCTGTTTAAGAACACCAGTAACTGTCATGTTCCTTGTACATGCTTCTAGCAGCAACATCATAATGTCTCCTGTTTTATTGTGCTGGCCCACAACATCAGATGCAGATGTCAGTAGTATGGCTGAAGAGGTTTGACCTTCCCACCAATATTTCTTGCCATGTAACAGATGGCAGCAGTGGGGCAATCCAACAAAATGTCTGACGTGAAAGCACATATAAAGCAAAGGTGTCATTGAATTCCTCTATGCAAAAAAAAAAAACTAAAAAAAAAAACAACTGAGACCCACTGTCTTTCATTGATGCTTGCACAGAGACCAAACAGTGGAAGTGAGAACAGAGAGGCAGCAGGTGGTGGATTACAGCAGTGATGACAGCAACCCGGAAGACAAGCCATATATAACTGCCACACCACAAAATGAAATGCTTCTTGATCAGCACATCCACCACATAGTGGTAACTATGTTGGAAGAAAAAAAAAAAAAGTGTTTTGTAGCTGAGAATTTGTTCTAATATGTGGTACTGTACTCTACATAACTGATGTGGTTTACATGAAAACAAACAAGGCATTATTTTCAGTGTGACCTATGCATTTTCTCACATTCAGCATTTTCCATAGCTAAACTGTGGAATTGAGGAGCCCTTCCCAGCTCATTGCTCTAGCTGCAGGCTCTAACTGTATTCTGACCCTGCATCAAGACAGGTTTTCACAAACTTTTCTGGCTCCCTCCACACTTCTTCCCACACTTCACTTCCCATAGGAAGAAAAATGGTGTGAAGGTTGGAAGAAAGCTTTGGTATGCTGCAGCCAAATCTTCAGATTGGACCATTAGACCTCTGGGTGCAGTCTAGTGCTTACATATCATCATTATTAATTCAGCATTAATTCAATACAGTCACTTTCCCCAGCAATTTAATCATTCATTTAAAAGATTTATCAATAGTATATTTGAAAGATGGATCACAAGCAAAGTAATTAACATCACTTAGACTTGCATGGAAGACATTATTTCTCGTTGATAATTTCTTTATTAACCACATTGGAATCAAACTCTAATTTCTAGTTATACACAAATGAGATGAACGAATAAGGATTAAGAGACATGGAGGAGCTCCAACAGTTATCTGCCAGGGCAACTTGGAAGGGCTAAAGATACTGCAGAAAACACCTAGCCACAGTCCTGGCTCTGAAGGAACTTATAAAGTAAAATTTAATCAACAATAAAGCTTTTCATTTTTAGATCAGAAATAATACATTTTATTCCTTCTTCTACCTTATATAACATACACAATAACTGACCAGAATTTGTGAAACTATTGAACTACTTGTTTGTTTGGTTTTTCTTTGTTCTTTGTTTCTCCATTACCATTCAGAAGGGTTTCTAGAAACTATACCACTGTTAGAGTTTTTAACTTCTTGTTATGATTTATAGATAGCAAGACCGTTGCACTCATACTTTTGCAGTGAAGAATGAAGAAAAAGACTGGAGGTTTCTTTCTGGGACATTACAGGTAGAAACAGTACAGAAGGAATTGCCTTGCAAGGAGAAACTGCAAATCCTTTTCAAACATTGATCCAAAAAAAGCAAATATAGTAAGATGAATTAATTCAAGTTGCCTTAAACTGTTAGGAAAGACAATCACAGAGAACATTACAGTTCTTAAAATGTTGATAGAATGCAGCATTACTGCAAGGAGAGGATCTGGTTTGGAAGGAGACAAAACTATCAAAAGAGTGAGCAATAGTATCAAGCCTGCTAATGAACATAAACTGAAGGCTGCTTCTTCTGACATTTGTTCGTGAAAGCAAAGAAGCCCACTGTAGTAGGCTTTAGAGACATAAAGGAATAATAGTTTTCCTTGAGTCTTTTTTTTCCCCTGCAGATACAAGATCATAAGCAGGAATTCAGGAAATTCTAACCTTATCCTAAGAGCAAAAATTTGAGAGAGGTTGTAGCAAGAACTGATAAATGTAATGCAAAAATCCCAGTATTGCTGACTTTTATTTAGGATTGTGCGTAGGATTTTCTAAACTCTTTCTTACAGAGTCGTGGCTTTTTTGAGCCACGTTAGAAGCCTTTTAAGAAGAAATCTTGCAAACAAGAGCAGAGTTCCTAATGTACTTCTTGAACTGGATTCATCTCACACTGTTCTGATGGTATTCCAAAAGAACAACCTCAGAAACTGGACAAACAGCCTGCTCTCATCCACCCCATTCAGTCAAGTACAAAGCAGGACAGATTCATTCATGAATCTGCCACTGAACAAGCTTTAGAAAGCCCAGCGTTCAAGAAGATTTGTTCCTCTTGGTCTCTCAAGTTATTTCAGCTTCACCTAGCAGTCACACCATACTACCTCCACAGTGATCTGAAATGAGGCAAGTTCCCCATTTCTACCAAAGCAACAGTACATCACCCACCTTCCTCTCTTCCTAGAGAGACAGAAAAACCTGCCTATTTCTGCAGTAAAAGCCTCATGGAAGCATGTTTTATCTGGGTCCAAAGAGCAGGGTGAAGAGCCATGCGGAATTTTACAGCTGCTTAATATAGGAAAAAGAATATGATTTGTATATTGGAGTAAAGGGAAGTTCTCATTTTAAAGAAAACACAGTTGAGTCCCTGAAGAATTCTCTTTCTCAGTAAAAAGCTGCTGAGGCAGATAGCTTGCTGTCTTATTTTAATTCAAATAGGGCAAGTAAAAATGAACAAATACAGAAATGAGATGAAAGCACAGTTATTCACATTAAAACTAGTTGAAATTGAACTTACAAGCAAATAGTGCGCTTGTGTCAAAAAGCATCCCTAGATTATCCTAAGTAGTAAAAGGCTGTCTTTGCTTTGAAAGAAAACAGTTTAAGATATTAAAAGCAAATAATTGGGCCAAATTCATTATCACAGCTCATCGTTATGACACGAGGCTCTAGTTTGCTATGCACATCCAAGAGCAGAAGCAGTTTCTTTCACATTGACCTGCCTCCTTAATCCTTGAACTTCTATCAGGCAAGTGTTCATGGGCTTGCCAAATTCAATGAAATAGGAATTTCCAAATAAGTAAGGAAGCATGAGGGCATACCTGCTGCTCCACACACACTGCAATCCCTTTCCCTTCCTTTCACTGCAATAGTGTGAATCTCAAGTTTTCAGAAATAATCAGAGACCACATCTCTTTAAAGTAGAAAGGACAACTTCACAGAAGCAGGACTAAATAAAAATAACGCTCTGCTGAAATGGACAGAGTTGGGACTTGTTTCTTGTTACTCATCTTTTACAGTACATTGTTCCAAGTTCTCTTAAGAAACCATTATTTCACTACAGACTTGAAAATTAATGGCAGATATTATTATCTGTAATTCGTTAGTTCCTGGAGATGTTTATAAGAGACATTAGGTATCTTCATACCCCTTCTTGCATTCAGAGCCAGTACATAAATGTTTTCCTTCTTCCTGCTTTCCTCAGAACACCTTAGAATTCACAACTCAACTGGAGCCAAAAAACACTGAAGAAAAAAAATTGGCCAGACATCTTTGCTAATTAAGGGCAATCAACAAAACAGTTAGAAACAGTTTCTAAATGCACTTCCCATCTACATTGCTTTGTAACATACAATTAGAAATGTATACTTTCAGTGAAGTATCAGCATACGCACAAGATTCACATTATGAAGATGCACACATTCAGACGGAGGATGGTATTAACTGCTAAGGAGGAGAAAGGAAAAAAAAAGGCATAGAAGGAGCTGTAGCCAATGACTATTAAAAGAAGCATACAACAAAAATTAGACTCATATTCCATGCAGATGACATAACGTGCTTACAATATCCAAATATACAAAGTCCATTTGCAATTGGAAAGGTTTATTCCAGTATCCTTTGCTCTGGAAGAACAACTCTATGTTACTAGGATACCTCTTGAAATATATCCAAAATGGAGTTTAAATATGATATGAAAACCTGAAATCAGAATAAGTAATCTGTTCTTCCTGAACTTTATGTACTATAAGTAACACAGAACTGTATTTTCCTTCAGTTTAAGCCACAAAAAATTCCTCCAGCTAGCCCCACTAGTTGGTAAGTTGATCAACTCCTCACGCTGAAACTTCTGTTGATACCAAGAGCAGGTTGGCCAGTACTTTTCACATGCAGAAAGAAGCCAGCCTGCTTGCACATAGCTTTCTGATTGCATCTGGGGGCCTTTTCAGCTTCCTCAAGCATGGTCAGAGTTCTCTCTGTGCCATACATAACTGTTAGAACCATACTTTGACAAATCAACAAGTTTCCTGAAACAGCATTGTCAGAGGAGCCGTAACAAGAAACATAGCTTAGCAACAAGGAAAATAATTCCTTTTGTCATTTAAAAGAAATGGTGCTATCAATTCTGCTTCTGTACCTTTTCTTGTATATGTGCATTTCTTGCCAGTTAATGCAGAAACTAGCTGAGTGAGTTGAACTCCACAGGAGATGCAGATGGCTGTGTGATTTAGTTACTGGTGAAATAAAAGGAAACTCTGCCCATGGAAAGAAGAGTGATTTGTTCTATTTATTTGTTTTTATTATTTTTGCTGAAGATGAAAGCTGCCATATAAGAAACACACATATCCAATGCATTTTTAGCTTATGCAGTCAGCAGTGACCTAGTAAGCACATGACTGTCAAATCTAGATTAGACATTGTAAATGACCATAGCATTTTCCTCCTGGAGCTAAAGCCATGATGTGATCTACTGCCTTTTTTTCCTTCTTTGGCAAGTGCAGAGTTCATTCTCCGGACACAGAGAAAACACAACACAGAGCTATCAAGCAAAAGTAATCCTCTTTATTTCAAAACAGATGACTAGCTATTTGCGTGGTTAAAAATAACCGAGTATTCCCTGGGTAATCCGCTAGCCAGTCTGGTCTACTTCTCCCTACATCCCTAGGTCATTCTTGGATTAAAAAAAAAAAAAGTCATCCTGACTGGTTTTCTCTTTAATACTTTCATATCAAACAGACTCCCAAAACAATCACCTATACTGTAAGAACTCATTTACAATTTTTCTTTCATTATTAAAAAAAAACAACAAAAACATGCAAGAAACATCCAGAAATGAACATTCAATACTGTGAACTTATTTTCTTCATCAGTTTAACTTTTGCAGTAGTGTTATTAGGCTGTTCTGACAGAAAGCACAAAAATGAAGGTTTCAGCAAGCATAAACTTAACAGAAAGATGTCTGATACTGAAACTTCAAGAAAGAAGATGAAGCCCTCCCATTCCTTTGTGAACTGTAGAGAGCTCATACCAACTACAAGAGCTGGTCCCACTGGCTATTAAAGAGCTGTCCACATACCACACCTCCTAGCAGTGCCCTAATCAATGGTTATATCTCCTGTCTACTAAAAAAATAAAATAAAGCAAGCTCCTATGGACATGGTGACAGGCACTGATTACTGTGCTTGTAGCACACAGAGCAAAGATCTGGCACAGAAGTCCAGCTTTCACTGTATTGAATGAGAACCAGTGAATCTAACTGTGAATATTCAAGTGCTCCGGTTGGGACAGTTTAGATAGTCACTGCAGGAAGAGATGGATCAGGACAGGTAAAATAAACCCTCTTCACAGTTTTACAAGTTTTGATTTTGCATATCAGAAATGAAAAAGGAAGATTGGAGGTGGGTTCAGAAGTCAGTTTTTAGGATCCAAGCCATCAGATGGATGGCTCAAAATAAATGGATACTTAGGGAAATGACAAGAGAATTTTTCCATCAGTACTGCACAAAGACTTATCTTCCCCCACCCCCTACGCTCTAAGAAATAACAAGACAAAAGAGAAAGGAAAAAATTTCAGCCAGCATCCAAATGTATCTAAAGTAAAATGGAAGAGAAAAGCATTCTTTGAAAACTCAAAAGGCACTCAACATTAGCTTTCTGAGAAATTTCATGCTTACTAGCAGCATCACTCTTTTTAAAGAAAATAAGTATATACAACTTTCATCCCCATTTTAAGACATAACCACCACTGAGAAATTACTGGCAAGCTATCTTTTCTAACACTGCACTAATATAGATCTCTGGTAGCAGCCTTACACAGGCTGTCACTGCGTTTCTGTGATGTAGGAGGGAGACAAGTATGTGAGGCAGCACAGACTGGCAGCGCAGGCTATACACACAGTGGTTGCCAAGAAGTGCAGAGCAGAACTGTGCCATTCAGCCAAACATGGAGCCTGGGGAAGCCTAGCAGCGATAAATAGCGACACCAGGTGGGAACAATGAGACAGAAGAAAAAGCAGTATCCAAGCAAATCCCATCAAAATTACCATTTGTCCTCTGTGTAGAGTTGCAAAACTTCCTGCTACCCAAGACATTTTTCCAATTCCAAGAACATTATAAAAACAGGTTCATTTCCCCTATGGAAGAAATTATATTTTCCTCTGGACAAATACACTTCTAACTTCATATGGTTCAGAAACAATGCCTGCACATTCCCTAGACGGTCTTGTTGATAGAAGGGATACAAGGGAATAAGCCTGCACTCCTATTCTGCTGTCCTACAATCTTTACTTTCTCAAGAACATGCATCTTAATTTTCTCCTATATCTTATTAGGAACAGACACCCAGATTTGTCCCACTTGGCAACCGTAATGCTTAAAGATGCTGACATCTAAAAACAGAAAACTGTAATGACAAAAGATGTATATAGGCTTACCAGGATAGGAGAGAAATCTCCCTTTCCTTTCTTGCTTTAATACTTCTGGGCTTAAGTTTAGCTCAAGCAAGTACCTACCAATACCAGTAAAATAATTTAACTGAGAGCGAGACCTCAGAGATTGCAGGAATTCAACTTTTAAGTCACAGCTCCACCATTCCGACACGTATTCCATACTGTACTGTCATGTTCTTGTTTGTCCATGCCCCGCAATATAGCATCTGTGTGTTTCTCTAGCTTAATGTCACCAAATGCTAGTTTACACAGAAGGGCTTGCTGAGGTTCTAGTTAGTTGTATTCTGTACAAACACAAATTAGCAGCTTACAGAATTTATTGTGCAGGCTTCAATATCTATGAATATAAAACCCACCAGCTTACTGTCTCTAATATATGCTTAGGGAAGAGCGTAAGAACAGAAAAAACACAATTATATGAATCTCATTACTCCTCCAGCTTCCATCAGCCTGTGCCTTGGGAAATTATCTTCCTTACATGACTTCAAACCCATGCAGCATCTTGGCATCTACAACATTTTTTGACACTGAACTTTACAGTTGATGCATACTACGCAACAACTTATCTCCTTCTGCTTCTTCTGAAATTCATGATTATTTCTTCTTACAGCCTCCACACACTGGGAAACACAAAGATCAATTGGGCCACACCTGTATTCTGAATATTGTTATTTTATAGATCCATTTATATCCCTCCCATCTGCAAACTCTCATGGACTGGAGAACCGTTATGTCATTAGCCACTTCTCACAAGGAAGTCATTCTGCAACTTCCATCTTCCTTGCTACTGTTTCTGCTCTCAGTTTCTTTTAACACAAACGTTGTGGTATTTATTTTATTCTCTGTTCCACCTTGATCTATCTTCACACCCATCTGCATTTTTTGCAGTCACCACAGATCTGACATTTCCATAGAAATGCCCCTAACTACAGCATATCTTTCCTGACTAGCGATAGGTAATTCAGAACTCTCTATCACATATACATGGGAAAAAGTATTTTCCTCTTCTGTGTTGATTTCACCTACCATAGCAGTGAATTTCATTTTATACACAATCATTCACTGTCATGAGATTCTTCTTCAGGTCCTTGTAGCAAGCTCTTGTTTAACTACTCTACATAGCTTAAGGCCACCAGCAAGTTTTGTTGCCTTCCTATCATTACTCTCTTCCCTAGATCGCTTATAATAGTGTCCTCATGAAAGAAAGTGAAATTTGCCTGGTGAAAATCCCACAACTGAGAAAACTGAATATTTGTTCCTACCTTCTGATTTCTGTCTTTTCAGCTGTACTTATTCTATTTTGGCTTCTTCAAGCAGGAGGGAGGAGGGAGGAAAGAAGGGAATCTGAGGGTTTTTTAAAGTCAGCATGAATTACATCACCTTTATTGAATACACCAGAGTCATTCCTTCAGGGAACGACAAGAAAGTTGTGAGACATGACTCCCTCACAGAAGCTGCACAGTGTCTTCCTGATTATATTTATCTACAGCTTTGCTTCCCCATGGAGACATAAGAATTACCAGTCAGGAATTTTCCACATCTTGTCTAAAGTCCTTTCAAAAATTGGTGACATATTTGCTACCCTCTGTGGTACTGAGGCATTTTTAAGTGATAGCTTGTATAACACAAGCAATGGCTCAGCAGTATCTAAATATAACTTCAACTGTTCACTCATCTCTGTTTCACATATAACCTTTCTCAAAATGTCACAGTAACCTTCACTTTGCATCCTCTAAGGAATAGACCAAATTTACATTACCAACAATTTCACTTTAAAAGTTTTTAATTTGGTTTTGGGTTTGTTTTTATTTGGTTTGGAAAAAGATCTCCAACATGAAGTGTTTGCTAACACAAGTTTCTGTCCTGAACAAAGCAGTGGATTACAAAGGAAAAATAATTAGGAATGATCAGATATGATCAGCTATAAATTGCATGTCTTCCCTGCTTTTTATTGTTGTTTAGGGTTTTTTTTTTAAGAAAATCTGAGGGAAGAAGAGAAAATTTTCAATGGTGTAACTTTTATTGGTGCTGAGGCATCAAACTGCGATCCTGTGTACATGAAAGCTCCCTCCTTTCAGTAATCTCCACCATTGCATATAACATAAACAAAAGTGAAAAAAGACTTGCTTGCACATATACGCTTCTTACAAGACACAGCACACAGAACCAACAGATTTACAGTTATGCAACAGAAGTAGCAATCAGATCACATTGCTACACTAGGTTAAATGATTTGGTTCTTTTGTGGTATTACTAAGAAATACCTACTGATTAATTCAAATACCTGAATGCCAAAAATACTGAACAATTGAGAAACAGGAATTTTTAAGACCTTACAGAACATAGACCAATAAATAAATAAATAAATCAGTCATAGTCATCTTTTCAATTCTTCTGTAGCATAGTATTATTTGAAATAGGTTTATTTTGAAGTCAAACTTTAAAGTATAATAGAAAATAATAATTATTAAGTTAATGCTAATTCATTTCACTAGGCTACCTCCAAGAAAATCAGTACAAGAAATGCTTCCTATTGAAGTTCTAGAGTTCTTTTACAACACACTTAGGAACCAGTCCAATGGAAACATGCCAGAAATAAATCTGTTCTTCAGTGTTCTTAAAGACAATGCAGCAGCTCAAAAAAAGAAAAAAAAAAAAAGAAAAAAAAATTTTTAAATAGATATATAAGCTGTTATGTATCCCAGCCAAATGGTAAGTCAAATGACTATCTTCTGCTAATAATCCAGAGCAGTTCCAGCAAGAATTTGTTCTTAGGACACATGCATAGTAGAGCACATTGATCACTGCCTACTCCACAGCAAATGGCTGTGGTCCACATTTGGTATGAGCACATGCAGATGATTTCCATCCAGCTCATGGAATTCTTACGTGTTTTACCACCTTATGTAATCTTTGCCAACTAACCTATCTCTAGAGTGCCTTGTTGTAGCAGTTTGACCCACACAGTTTTTCTAGCTAAGTGTTTCCAGATTTCCTTTCCCCAGGCATCTTCCTGGGAGCCTGTTTATCCAAGGTATAACTTATGCTGCCAGTACAAGACCAGCAACAGTATCCTGGAGAAAGGAAAAGAGAACTGTGCTACATTGGAAAGACAGGAAAGTTCACATTTAACAGGTCTAAGAAAGCTGTTTCCTTCCTTACTGTAAAGCACCTTACTTAAAAGCTACCCTCCTATAGAATATAGCAGTTATCAAATTAATTTGTTTGCTAGAGTATAAATACTGCACAATGACACTTTAAATGATAACAAATTTTATTAACCCAGTCTATTTATATAATTTCATTATATAAATTTCCTGTAATCAACAAGATTATAAAGTATAGTAGAAAGTTATATACTAGTCTTAAATGATTAAGAAAGTCTGTTTCTATAAATAAGAACTCAAACAGTTGTAGAGCCGCATTTTTTCATACTTATTCAAACCTACTGTTTTTTCTTCAAGGTGTAAGAAGACAACAATACAAACCTTTTCATAATTTGTCAGTTTTTAAGGTCATGTCCCTTTCTGTAGAAATGTTAGAAGCATAAATAGAACCTCTTTAGAAAGGTCTCCCTCTGGTAAAGTCCCCCATATTCCTGTTTCTCATGTCCTTTAACTTCTGGTAACAGCTGAAAACAGGCGTGTGACTCTCCAGTAGCTACCTAAAATGTAATCAAATACCCTATCCTGGGATGCATATAACTACTTCCTTTTGCCTGTGAATTGCCAGATACAAAGCTAAAGCAACCTGACTTTACAGGACAGAGATGCTAAAGTATTTTCCTTTAAAATAGTAAACACATGCTGGCCAAGTCCTCTTTAATTGGAAGTTCTGTGAAATGAAACTCAAGGAAGCCTAAGCTAAGCATGTTCATTCGAACAGAATTTCAGGGGCTCCCTTTTCATCTATACTGCTAATTTATATTCAACTTTCATTGTCATTCTTCACACACAAAAAAAACAATCTTTGGAGGAAAAAAATAAACCTTCCAAGTTGTTATTGGTTATCTTTGACTTTCTTAAACTCTAAATCCAAAATCTTTCCAATCCAAGAGCACAAAATCCTCTCAGACAGAAAAAATACAGATGTTAAAACAAATCCAGTAAAGAGGCTCAAACATACTACAAGTGCCTCTCCAACACAAACATAAATGCTAAGTTGATCTCAAGAATCTTACTACTTTCTGTTTTGCAATAAGCCACACTACTAATGCTTCTCCTTATGTTACCCTCAAGCATACCAGCTTCCAAGAGAGGCTTTCCTGAATTCTTGACTCACATGCTTGTGATAGTCCCTTGCCTTTCAGTTTTACATTGCCTTATCCCCTCTACTCAACATGTCACGAGAACCCGTCCATTGAACTGATACAACAAATTAAAGTTTCAGTATGCAAAAACAACCACACCTCTCCTAACAACCCACAGGCCTGACTCACCTTACACCTTAATAATTATTACTGATAAAGCAGTCTCGACAAAGAGTATCCCCATGGAATTCTAAGATCTGATCAGTCTGGAATCAAACATCATGAGCAATCTCAGATCTCCCAGCCAGTCATTACACCTTTTCTGAAGCTATAGGAATGTTAATTCTTGCTAACCTAACCACTGTGCTACTGCCTGGAACAATCATGCAAGAAACAAAGTAGAAAAACAGGATTAAGGAGGAAGGAAAGAAAATATGGAAGAATTAGAAAACAAAATGCAGTCTCACTGGGAGAAGATTAACAGTTGCTGTTAGATCAGTGAAAGTCAACTCATAACTCCTGTTAGGTTTTAGGATCAGCTGGAGACAAACTGTTCCCAGCTTCATTATTTATCACAGCATAGACAGTTCATCTAAAGGAAAACCTAATTCTCACCGTAGACAGGTAGTCTTGATCTGAAGAGCAAAATCTTCTCTTATATGTGATAAAACACGTGGAAAGAAGCATGGTAGGTTCACCTTTATGAAGGTGAACACTGGTTGCAGAGTAACTGCCCATCTGCTCTGTTAATACTACCTATGTTTCAGTTGCATACAAGGATGCTAAAGCTGTTTAGTATCAAGCAATGTGAAGCTTACCTAATTTAACACATAATGCAAAAAGCAGCAAGATATCATTACAAGTGGTAAATGCATTGGGATGCATTTCAAGGAAAAACAAAGTAATGGTTAATAGGCTAACTGCAGTGCATCTAGTCAAGTATTAGCATCTTCCCATTTCACTTGAGTTTTAAACACAAAACACTGATTTTTATTAACCTCTATTCAGTCTGATTAGAGTAACTTCTACTCAGAGTGTTCACCATTTGGAATTATTGACTCCTATTAACTTGTCAAAAATTATCATTTCTATAACTTCTCATTTAAGTCATACAAAAGAATGAAATATTCTGTGAGTATTCCTTTTCAAGCAGAGATAATATCAGCTGTATAGACACATTTCTGGAAAAGAATGAAAGGAATTAAAAACAATCGGGGACTAATTGTGCCTCTAAGAGTAAAAGAAAATGAAGTACTGGAAGCAATAGAATAAATACACAGAGTACATTACTGCAGCAAAGAGAAAGGCAGCCAATACACAGACTAAATTAGTGCCATCAAATCAGTTAGAGAAAATTGAAGGGATTTTAACAAATCATGAAAAGAATAAAACTGGAGACAATGAAGGACTTTTATTAAATGAGGAGGCCGCTGAAATTAACGAGGCACATCTAATAGCTGAGATACCACATTGCTCTCTTCTGAGAGGCAAGTAATCAAGTGGTAGAGAATGTAACGCACTGTATTGACTGTAGGTAAGAGCGGACTTTTAAACAGAACAGTATGTACCTAAGAAAAAAACTATAGAGGAAATAAAAAAATAATACAAGAATTCAATTTGTGTTGGTTAAAATGGTAATTATTATCAGTAAACCCAGCTTCAGATACTGAATGAATAATGGAACTGAACCATAAAAACTTCTGTTTATTGAGCTGAGGACATCTATCAGGAAATGTGTTAAATCTACACTTAAACACTTGCTTTACTGTAGGAAGCATAAACCTGACATTCCTGACAATTGTGACTTATTCTGCACACCTTACCCTAAAAGAGTTGCCAAATAAAAAAAAAACAAACAATTGAAACTACGAGAAGAAAATGAATTAGGAAATACTGATAACAGAAAGAACAAAAATACCAAGGCAGAAAACAAACAGAATAAAGGCAAGAGGGAGAAATGGAAAAATCCAGAAAGGAAATTTAAAGTATCTTCCAGAACTCTGATTTGTCACAAATGAATTGCTGCTGAGCAAAACTGACAGCGAGTAGAAGATCACAGAAACATAGAATTGCTCAGATTGGAGAAGACCTTAAAGCTCATTAAGTCCAACCACAACATAACCATACTCCCCTAACTCCAACAACCCTCTGCTAAATCATGTCCCTTAACACCACATCCAAACTGTTTTTAAACACATCCAGGGGTTTTACAAAATTCCCCCGCCCCAATAGTCATGGAAGTGGGCCAAATCAGCCCGTAAACTGTTGACAGTAGTGCTTGCCTGTTTTCCTAGTATTTTCTCTTTGGGGTTCAAAAATCTGTCTGAACACAAAAATAAAACAAAAAACCACCTCTGAGAGAATGAAGAAGCAGTTTAGGATTGGTGGAGTACTTCCCCATTTACAGCTGACCATGAATTGCAGGTCATCATTCCTTCTAGTCTATGATCTTTAGGACTGGAGCACATTTAATTAAGCAATCATAATCCCCTACCATTTCCTGCCTGAGATAACCCCGCCCATAGTAATCCAGGCAAGAAAATCCACAATACTCTTCAAGTGTCACAGCTTCCTTTGGGAAGGGAAACAAGGCACAGATCTTTCTCACACAACATATCTCTAACATCTCTCCAATAGCAGCTACCTTGAGCTACTGCCTATACACTACTGTTCAAGAGAAACCATAACACACCATGCACTTCTGTAGTATACACTTTCAGTTTTCCACCAGAGAAAAATTATCCCAAGGAACAGTAGCCTGCAAGGCTAAGCTAACATGCTTGTAAGGCTCAACAATCAGAGAAGGTTACTGTTGGTTTTAAACTGTATTTCAGAGCTAAGTTTCTGACATTCCAAGGAAAACCTTGCAGTTCTTTTATTCTTAAAGTTCATTCAAGGGACAAAATTAACAAGAAGGAAAGTATTGTGGGAACAAGCTGCCTGTAGTAGATGTTATGAAAACTCTTTCTGCACATATTCACAACCAAATGAGGGCACTACTCCTTGCATTAATTGCTCCTTGCATTAATTCCAAAGCAACTGCTTTGGAATATCTGGACAAAGGATCCATAGATAGGACATATGCAGAACATCAGCTACAGTTAAACTGTACTAGGTTGACTCAATTACAACAGCGGTGACCAAAACTGTATACAGGAATCCATAATGCTTTAACATGATAGAAAGTGCAGCAAAGTCCAAGGCTGAGGCAAGTCAGGACTCACTCACACACACAAAAAAAAAAAATCTGCTTACCTTCAGAAGGCCTCAAGTTCACAGGGATCTCCAGAAAAGCACCCTTGCCTCTACTGCCAACCCTTAAATGAGGTTTGGGAAGTGGTGGATCCTAGCTTCTCCCCTTCTGGTCACTTAAGTACATTGCATGCACCTGAGCTCTCCTGGGTTGGCCTTGTTTTCCCACCAGGTGCTCAATCACCATTTCAAGTCATAATTTAGCATTTTCACTGCAGTGACCTCTACTACTTTTTTCTAAGAGATTCAATCTTCATTAAAAACCTGGCAATAAATAATAAACAATACCAATCTGACATTTATTCAATAAAATATTTGCACATTGCTAAGTTACAGGCTTATTTCATCTCCTGTACCTCAAGTTCTGGGGGCTAGGATGTCCTTTGCTTTCACTATCTACCTTATTCTTTTTCAAAACTACAATTTAGTTTACCTCAGCTTTTTTTTGTTCTATTTTCCCGTCTCAGATCTAAAAAAGCACTGTGATATATTCAACAGCAACAGTAAAGTGCTCGACACCTGCAGTAAAGTATGAGCGCTTAAGATGTCTGAAATTTATTGTTCCCATTCTTCACATTCATTATTATATTCAGGCATATATTATTCATAAAAATACTGCAAAACCAACACACTCCTAACAGTTTGAACCTGTAAAATAGCTCTACTGTAATGACTAGAAACCACAATACTCTCAAGAACTTCACCTTGTCGTGCAGCTTTCTCTTCAGTGGTGCAAATTGGTAACTTCTTTTTTTTTTTTTTTTTTTTTTTTGTAACCATGCTTAACCACTATTTTCATTCAATTGTTCAACTACCTTGCTGTACAACATAAGGTTTCTAAATAAGGATCAAATCACAGGTTTTATTTTCTTGTTGGTCTGCTTTCATTGTAAATAGTTCGCAGTATGTAAAAGTGTGAATATGAAAGGGGGCTGGGAGAAAGGCTATACAATTGATTTGTAGCTCTAGGAGTTTTCTCACATGATATTGCTATACTCCTCCTTTTCTCATAAGGTGACGTCCTTTCTACTTCTTATGTCTAGGCTGCTCTAAAAGTAAACTCTCTAGATACTGCACATGTTTTGAAACTACCTATTACAGTCCATTACTCCCAGCATAATTGTACTGTGTTATAGCAAGAGAAAGTCACCGGACATCTTCCAAATGCTATTTTTCTGAGTTGTACAAAGAAATACATCTACATTATTAAGGTTTAGAAAGCTATATTGATGTCTGTATAACCAAATATCTTTTTCACATGCCTCTTTTTGGAGGAATGAGCATGATCAGCAGACTTGCACAAAACAGAGCAGTGCATAGACTGAGATACAGCTAGCAAGAGCTGTGCAGCTGCTTAACAGAAATTTGTGAGCTTCAAATGCCTACAACAGTGATTAGTCTCTTCCTAGATCCCTGTTAGATAATATCCAGTAATTTGTTGTGAACTAGTCTAGTTAACAATAGGACTGATACCAGGCACGTCAACAATAGCTCAAAGTACTCCTCTGTGATGGAAATACAATGAAACAGTAGTTAAGCAGTCTGTTATAAAAGGATTCATGAAGACACTGTGTTGTTGTTTTTTCTTCCATTCCTCCCCCCTTCACCCATTCTTTGCACTACTAAAGAAAAGAATGGTGCTCCATTATGAGTGATTTAAGATTCCCTTTTGTTACTCTAAAATGCCATAGGCAGCAAACATGTTCCTTTGCTTACAAAAAGCAACAAGAGGAAGAAGAAACCAAGCTTTATAACACAATAAAAACACATAATTAACTAAAGAATAACACATTTCGTCCACTAGCCTCAGAAATTAAGTTCTGTTCACATGTTCCTTAAGGACAATGTTAATGTTAATATGTAACAATACTAAAACTTACTTTCTGCAAGCATAACAAATGTTAAAAAATCCAAAATTAAGTAAATACACTTAGAAATTTTCCCATCATTTTAGAAAGTTTTACGTATATTATATAAATAGCCCAGAATTCTCCACATCCTCAGATCATCCACACGATGGCAGTGCTTGCACCATACGGAGCAATATGACCTAAACGACTGTCAGTACAGTCTTTTCCTGACTGTGCACAGCTCTCAGATGGCATTTTCCTCATATCCAGGCAAAATCCTCGCCAATTTTCAACTGGCTCAGCATTATTTAACATGCTGTAATAACACATTTTATGGACTAACAGTTGGGTGACAGCAAGTTTGGAAAAGCTATCACAGCACTGGCTCTCCTGTGAGTGTACTGGCCTCTGCATCTTATTACACAATAAGTAAGGAATTACAGGCTTCAGCTCTAGTGCAGTGAGTAATGCAAGGGCTGCTAAATGGGTTGGTTTATCTCCTCCAGACAGCTGGCCAGGTGTCCAAGAACCACTCAACATCTTAGTCCAAACTGGGGATGAACTGTAATAATCAGTTATCATCCTGCGTATGCCTATGCAGCAAAATAAAGTCACAGTTGTGTAGGTGTTACAATGCACATACTAGCTTTATATAGCTATTACAGTGGACAGCAGTAATGAATACAAAATAGCATACTCTTTTAACTTAAGTATGAACTCCTCACACAGCCTTAGTTCCTATTCATCTTGCTGCTGTCACTCATGTTAATAGTAAATGTATACAGAACACCTGCACATCCTACACTTGTATTTGCATTTAGCTGCACAGATTTTCACTGTTTATATTAAATCACATCAAAAGGCAGGGAATCATCATTGTTTCAGACATGAGAGCAAAACATGAAGAATATTTCTGCTATTGTGAAACAATCACCACTCTGAAGACAGATAGGCAGGTAACAGAAAAAAAATCTAATGCAAAGACGATAATACCATTTTCAACCCTAACTTTTCAAAGAGCTCCCTTTAAAAAAAGAAAAGTTTAGTCAAGGAAGAATGAGACCACTACCTTTTATCTGCAAAAGTTTTCACATAAGATATACTCTACAACCTAGACAACAATATGCCATTCTCCTGGTTTCATCCACAACATATTCTTAAAATAGGTATTTAAAGGCCAAACAATATTACCTACAAGGTAGGTAATTAGGAAGTTACTACAACTGAAAATTTCCTCTTCTACAATAAATGAGCATCAGAGGAATAAAATTTCTATCATGTCCGCAGCACAATTCTTTTCCTGCTATTCAAAACAACACAAGAAAATCAGCATGCTATATAATAGTTCAATTTAAAATATGTATGATAAATCCAAACTATAAATATTTTCATAATATGGCAACAGCAGATTCTCATTATTAATTTGCTAGAAAAAGACCAGACAATAGAACAGAAAAACAGATGGAATATCCTTCAACATATGTAGGTTATTACACCAATCAAATATATATCATATCCTAGCTTGTATTCATCCATAAATTTGCATATGAAAAACTAAAACAATGAAATGGGACAGTTACTGCATTTGGATTTGGACTTTGAATGAACTTGCATGCTTATACTCTTTTCACCCCTGTATGTCTCGCTAAATTAGAATTCCTCTTATGTAAGAACAGAATTACAAACCAGCACAATTTAAACTACTTTGGCATATGTCCTTGTTAAGCAGTTTAATAGCTTAATCCCCTGTTATCTGCTCTGGCTAACTACTAGTTTCCAGGTGTTACTATTTTCTGTTCTATTAAGTAGTACGCTTGCTGAAACTACATCACTTTTTACTTATTTTTTATGTGTAAGAATTATCCTTCCTAAAATTTCTCTATGCATGATTTAGAACTAATCCTGGCATCTGACCTTTCTACAAAAAAGAAAACAACAACAAAAACCAACCAACCTTATAACTCTTGCTTTTTTTTTTTCTCCAAACTCAGACCTCAGCAAATACCCTGAAGACAGTAACAGCCCAAGGTTACTTCATGCCTATTGTCAAGCTTGTTCTTATGTCAGCAGCTAGCTTCTCCTGCCCTTCAGCTAGAAATTTAACTGAGAGTTATTCCTAATTGATTCACAGCTGACCTTGAAATCATTTAGTTCAAAATTTTGGCTTCTCAAAACTAATAGTTCATATTATTTCTAACTCTTTGTAAAGCAGCACAGACCACTACCGCTTCTAGAAGAAACATTATTATCTTTGCAGAAAATTATTCACTTCCTAGCCCATTCACACTACTAGAACTTTAAACACACACACACCAAATTTCCCTCAGTTATCTTAAATGATTTCTTTATTTATTTGATAAATCAGACTTTTCTCCTCTCAGCTGTGTCAGAATGAGTGAAACTAAAGGCAACAGTCAACAATTAAGCCCTAAAGGAACACATTATTGTTTCACCGAGGCCAAAAGTTCAGTTTGGCAAAGCACTGGTGTAAGCTTTGACCATTTTGGCTTTAGCAGTTGCAAGATGTGACTCTGCTCCAATGTAAATGGCTTTGCTAGTAGCAAACAGTCAGATGTATGGATTTGTTCTCAAAGATGCAAAGAATGCCAAAACGTACAAGCTAAAGAATCGCATGTACAGAAAACTTGAAGACCTATTTCACAGAATGATATCTGGTTTTTTTTTAAAAAATTAAGGCAAGATTCTTCTAAAAATGAACGCTAAATGTCTATCTTCTTTTCTGTACAGTACCTGTTGTCACTGACCAGACTTCATTTTGTATTGTGCTTCAGAACAGACAAAACAGTTTTGTTAAATTTAACCGAAACTTCTGCTTTGATTTAAAAACAAAATAACAGCATGGCATTCTACAATAAATCTGACAGCACACATCAGAACATCTACATCATAATTACTAGAGCACTCACATAAACTTAGACATTCAGGAGTGGGTTTCACCTCTCAGCTCCAAAATAACATTTCTCTTTAAATGGAAGAGTTCTCTAACAAAAGCTGCAAGAGCTCTAAGCTGAAACCAGTCTCCAGTAGGAGATGCTACACATAAGCATATGTTAACACGAAAGTGTGAAGCCACTGTCCTATGAAGATATAATCACAGTCTCCCTCCATAATCATCCAGATGATAAAAATAATGCTAGAATGTTATCTTCAGTGATTTTCACAACTCTTCTTGATTGTTTCCATCACTATATTGTTAGAGTACAAGTCCATCATAACCAGTTATAGCACTACAACCAAGCAAGAATGGTAAGGGTCACATAGAGACTTCCAAAATGAGATGTGTACATACACAACCCAGATCACCTTAGAAATAACAACGCATGTTAGCAACAGTGATTTGTCTCCTCTCAATGAATAACTACACCTTCATTCTTCACAACAATCTCTTTTATACTCAGACACTGTGTGCTTGGAAAGAGGCTCACCTATCTTTTTTTTAATCCAAAATTAAGTACCCCACCTGCTATTCCCAACTACATTTGTCTTTCTCACAGCTGCATCTTGTGAGCAGCTCAGAGAACACTTCTGATCAACAGTTTATTCCACTTTCTTCATTTTTGTTATTTTCAAGTGATGCACTCATATTATGAAGTAGAATATAATCTCTAAACGTATGACTTTAGAATTCTACATTTCATCCCACTCCTCCAACATTCAAGGTATTCAAGGCACCATCATTATGTGCATTAATTATGTCTTTGAGAATCCTCAAGAGAGTTAAAAAATTCCTCTGGAGAATAAACCTGAGAAGTAAAATTCCTGATTCTACTAGACATTAAAATTCATACATTCAATAAAGGTTACTTTTTTACTCACTCTGTTCTTCCTGATGTCAGTTCCTCATTATGAGTCTGACTCCTAAAAGAAATAGTTTTACTCCTTGTACCACAAGGCTAGAAAGCTTACTACCTTTTCTCCTGCTAATAAGCCAGTCTGATCTTAAGTTTGATTAAAGTAATTAAAGCTTGGCACTTTATTTATTTATTTATTTTTCTTTGAAAAGGCACCTATTGCTTCTCTTCTGAATGTGAGTAAGGTTGTGGCTTAAAAGCTCACCCTTTGTAACAGATTTGGCAACTGTTGCAAAATAGATTCTGTTCCATGCTGTTTTCCTCCTCTAGTTTCCCCAACTGATCAGACAGGAGTCAGCAACAAGCTCCAGTCTTCTTTGCTGAAGTAGCCATGCCAGCACAATTAATTTTTAATTTTAAAGTATACTGATAATTCATTACAACAAATAAAAATACGACAACAGCAACTGGGTAGCATAATTGCGTAGCTCAGTTCTACACAGGACTGCACATCACACATGATAATTTACTCATGCATAACAGCAAATGTAACTCAGCTCCAAAGTGTACTGTTTTGGAATTCTGTCCCTCACCTCTGAAAGCCTTTCCAAACATCTGTTCAAGTACATAAAACTCTTTAATGAAAATGAGATGGCAAAGAAAAGGCAAAAGCATACTTAAGAATGGTGCTTCTATTCATATATGGAAATGATAGAATTTATTAAAAAATCCAAACAATACCTGCAGAGAACCAAAATGGAAGAAAAATGTGGAGGAATACACTTTAGGCGTCACCAAGAATTTCTTCAGCAATTATACTAATGTATACTAATGTATAATTGCAACCTCTCTGTAGAGCTTTTTTATGTAAGAGTAGTTGAGACTTACAGGCTAGAAGTCAACTAACCTTTTAGCTTTACTTTACTAAAGAATTAAAAATTCTTTCCCCCATCTACAGAGAGAAGAAGTCAGAGCAAGTCCAGCACATAACACACAGCACCAGCCAACAAAACAACATGAAACCTTATATGGTGTCTATCCTGATCAAATAATTCTTTAACATAAATTCAGTCACCATTAATATATTAAATTCATACCAACATTTCATTTATTACTCCACATGAGTCCTCTATGCACACTCAAGCATTGTACCAGAGGAAATTATTTCATCACCTGAACCTCACCAACACACCAACAATAGTTAGCAGCTGGAAGGACAAAAGTCTGTAGTGGGGGAAGGTCAAATGATCCTGACCTTTGTGACCTGCCTCAGGGCACCCTGAAAAAAAGAATAAAAATAAAAATATTGGCACAAATATCACCCAGCTGAGGCTTAAGCTGAGTAATTTGATTGGTTCTGCAAAGATGAAACATGCCCATGCAATCTGGTGCCATTAAACTACATTTGGAAAGCTGGAGCCTCACAGTGGTCACCGGTCTATTTTGGAGCAAAGTTAAGTTACAAAGGTGGGTTTTTATTAAGAGGTCTAGAAGCCACACATCAGAAGCAGTCTAGAAAGGAGGGTCTGACTGTTTTATGGCTTCTAGGCAAGACTTGTATTTCTACTCTAAGTTGTGCATTTGTGCCCTGTAACAAAACTCCTTTGTTTTGTTGACACAACCTCTAACGTTTCCCTCTACACATAAACCAAGTATCATTTTTTAACATCTACAGAATTACAGAATTGTAGGGGTTGGAAGGGCCCTCCAGAGATCATGGAGTCCAACCCCCCTGCCAAAGGAGGTTTCCTACACCAGGTCACGCAGGTAGGTGTCCAGTTGGGTCTTGAATATCTTCAGAGAAGGAGACTCCACCACCTCCCTGGGCAGCCTATTCCAGTGCTCTGTTACCCTCAGTGTAAAGAAGTTCTTGTGCACATTCGAGCGGAACTTTCTATGCTCCAGTTTCTGGCTATTTCCCCTTGTCCTGTCAATGAATGTCATCCTACTAAATGCAATTCTGTCCTAAGCATGGAAAGGACTTTCATAAATCTATCTTTTATGTCTCCTGGTTCCCAAATTAATTTTTGCATAGAGCATCTCCATGTGCGTCAGAGAATCAAACCAATTGCCTCCCTCTGACATGTAATGAGTAAGCAGTGGTGAAAAGAACATACAAAGGTTTATATGTGCCTTGGACAGAAGAGTGGAAATGGTGATCATCTCTAATGATCTCCAAAAACTGGAATTTCTCAAAGCAAGATAAACATCTGAAAAAAAAAAAAAAAAAAGACATGAAAACTCATGACCAGGTGCAAATGCTGTTTGTTTGTTTTTTAAATATTATGTTAAGAAAGGATATTCTGTGTTGCTTGAAAATGTTTATAAAAGGTGAAGCTGAGTCTGCTTCAGTGCAAATGCAGGCCATGTCTGCCTGCAGAAACCTTGAGCAACCTAGGTAATATATAAAGGTCACTTGGAGAGCGTGTGGGTTACAGCCAGTGTAGGAGGTGAGGGTGGCGAGAGCCGGGCTACTGCTGATGTGGTTCCTCTGAGAGTGGGAAACCTGCTGGGTAAGTGAGTGATGTTGGGGTGGTATCCTATGTAATCTACTGTAGGGATCCTGCTTTAGGTTCCTTCCAAACCCTACAAATATGTGGTCCACAAATGGAAAACGGATGATTTATTTATTTATTTATCTGGGAGGGGAGGGGGTAGATTTATGTCCTGAGGAACCTTTTGGAGAGACTCCTATAGAAAGAATCCCCGAAGGCAGCCTGAGGGTTTCTGCCGAATAACGGAGTGCAGCAAGGCTAGGGCTGGGCAACGGCATCACTGCTGCACCTGAGGCACGGAGCCAGCTAGAGCCCGGGGGACACAGCTGCGCCCAAGGGGCAACCAACCTCCCTGCGACCACTCCGCTTCCTAGAAGAACCACTCTCCTCGGTTTCACCTCCTGATCCCCCCTCCACACCCGTTCCTGCAGCCACTGCGGACCCGCAGCCACCGGCGCCCGCCCCCACGCTCTCAGCAGTGGCGCACGCCCGGCGCTAGGGCCCTGCAGCCGCCGCCCCGCAGCTCGCTCCTCCCGCCGGGCCGCCGCCGGTTGTTGTCTCTCCGAGGCGCGAGCCGGAGGCGCCCTTGCTCGCCCGCGGAGGAGCCGAGAAGCCGCGCCGCTCCCCGCGCTGACCGGCAGCCGAATAGACGCTCCGTCCCCACCCCATTCTCCGCGGCTGGGAACGGGCCGAGGAGGGAGCGGCGTGCGGCATCCTCCGCATTGTGCGAGCTGCGGGGGAACGGCGCGGAGGTGCGGCCGCGGGGCTCCCCGGCGCCGCCGTTAGCCGCGAGCCGCCGAGCAGCGAGGGATGCTTTTGTGTGCAACGGCGGGCAGCGGCGGAGCCGGCGGGTGCCATCGCGGGGCGAGCGGGCGCAGCCCTCCCGGAGCGAGCGGCCGGGTGCGATGCTGAATTAGGCTCGTGTAGCCCGAGGGCGGGCAGCGGTCCCCATGGCGAGCAGCCGGAGCATCGAGCTGGAGCACTTCGACGAGCGGGACAAGAGGCAGCAGCGCGCCGGGCCGCGGCGCGGCGGATCGGGCTCGGGCGGCGGCGCGGGGCCGCGGGGCAACGGGCTGATCCCCAGCCCCGCGCACAGCGCCCACTGCAGCCTCTACCGCACGCGGACTCTGCAGGCGCTCAGCTCGGAGAAGAAAGCGCGCAAAGCCCGATTCTACCGCAATGGGGACAAGTACTTCAAGGGCTTGGTGTATGCCATCTCCAGCGACCGCTTTCGCTCCTTTGACGCTCTCCTCGCTGAGCTGACCCGCTCCCTGTCGGATAACGTGAACCTGCCCCAGGGCGTTCGCACCATCTACACCATCGACGGCAGCAAGAAGCTCACCAGCCTGGACGAGCTGCTGGAAGGTGAGGGGATGTGGGGGGGTCTGCTGGCACGCCAAGAAGCTGAGGGAGACCACAAGGGCGAGTGGGCTGCAGCATCTGCTGCTAAGGCCTTGCTTTGGCAGCAGGGCATGTCCACTCGTCCCATCAGAGGTGGGCTGGCAGTAACAGTGGGTAAGCAAAAGGTGCTTCTCATCTTTAAGAACCTCAAGGAAGTTCTCGGCTGCCCTGCAGTCAAAACCGTTTGTAGGAAAGGGAAATGTTTTAATTTAGTTCCCTAACTGTTACTATGCTGTCACTGGTGCCTCACAGCAGATTGAGCTTTCCTGGGTGCTGTGAAAAGGGATGTTTATAGCTTCCCACTTACTAAAACAAACCAGTGTAAAGCCCCACGTTCAAATACAGCTGGTGTCCATGCTCTTAAAGGAAGATAGCTACCTAAATCCCAAAGCATTTAAGGAATTGAATGCGATTCAGAATTGTCTCTTAGTAACCTTTGATAGTGAGAGTTGCTGCAGTGGTTGCATAGACCTTGAGAATCTGAGTAGAGCAGGGCTTCACTACTTCTCACAATCATACAGTACCCCAAATTGGAAGGGTCCAGAAGTACTTCTACTGAATGAAATATACACCTCTTGTTTGTATGGAATGATAATTGCTAGGACAAGGAAGAGATAAGCCCGTAAGTGCTTTCTATAGCTTAACTTACTGTCAGGTAAGCATGTTCTGTAGCTTCCATTTTAGCCTACACCATCTTTTTGAGTTTGAAAATGTAAACAATTGTCAGGTGTATTTTGTCATAAGCCCAAATCTGGGTACGTGAAAAGGCACCCCAAGTTAGATGTACAGATACGCTACCATACAATCATTACAGAGTTTGAACTCACCTGTGGTGTCAGCTGGGAGGCTCCAGCTTTCCAAATACGGTTTAATGGCACCAGATTGCATGGGCCTGTTTCATCTTTGCAGGACCAATCAAATTACTCAGCTTAAGCCTCAGCTGGGTGTTACTTGTACCAACTTTTTCTGTTTGCCCTGAGGCAGGCCACAAAGGTCAGGATCATTTGACGACCCCCCCCCCCCCCCCCCCCCAACAGACTTTTGTCCTCCCAGCTGCTAACTGTTGTTGGTGAGGTTCAGGTGATGAAATAATTTCTGTGGTAGAATACTCAAGTGTGCATAGAGGATTCATGTGGAGTAGTAAGTGAAACATAGGTATGAATTTAATATATGAATGGTGACTGAATTTATGTTGAAGAATTCTTTGATCAGGATAGAGACCATTGGCTGGTGCTGTGTGCTACGTCCTGGACTTGCTCTGACTTCTTCGCTCTGTAGATGGAGCAGGGATGGGGGAAAGATTTTTATTTCTGCAGTATAATAAGAGGGAATTCTCATACATTTGATTCAGCAACTTCCCTCAAAGGGGATCCCCCACTGCTACAAAGATTTTGACAGAATCAAAGGTTTGAAGAAATCTCTAAGAGGTTTCAATCAAGGTTTCAAAGAGGTCCAGTTGTCAACTCATCACCCACCCTGTCCACTAAACCATGCCCTTAAATGCCACACCTTCACATCTGTTGAACCACCACCAGAGAGGGTGACTCCACCACATCCCTGTGTAGTCTGTTCCAATGCCTCACCACTCTTTCTGAGAAAGTTTTTCCTAATATTCTACCTACATCTCCCCTGCAGCAACACAAGGCCAATGCCTCTTGTTGCTTTGATTGCAGAGTGCACACACCTGCAGAATCTGTAAATACATGCACATTCCAGTTAAGACAAACTTCCTCATGATCTCTTGAGATGTCTTACAGTGTTACAAATGCTAAATTTAAACACTATTATAATGTGATGGAAAGCACAGCAATAGTAGAGTAGCAAAGTCCTAGACTACATCAAGTGAGGGGCTAAGCCCACATGCAGCAACTGTAGACAATAGAAATGGGGGTGGGGGGAAGAAAGAAGAAAAAAATAAAACTGTTTGCCCTTGGAAGGCCTCTGGTACACAGGGATCTCCAGCAAAATATTCTTGTCACCTCTGCCAACCCTTTAATGATGTGTGGGAAGGGGTGGATCCTAGTGGTTAATTTAGAAATAACTTTAAAAAAAAAAAAGAAAGAAAGGAAAAGAAAAGGAAAAATAGGAGCTGGAGTGTGGATGTGGATGGTGGGAAAGCAGATAAATGAAATCCTGGATAATCTAATGGTAAGTTTGAGTGACTTTTGAAAAGTTGGAGAAAGAATGAATCTTAAGCATCCATGCTTAAAAAACATAAAGAACAACAACAAAAACCTTGCTGTATAATCATGTAAATTCAGCTTATTGTCTCATAACTACATTTAAGTTAATAACTGAAAGCAAAAACTGACTTCCTGTCTCTTCAAATACTCATTGAAAGCATGACCTTTGTCATTGCACTTCACTGGAAGAATAAAGCAAAGCAAGTATCACAATGAAAATGCCACTTCCTTGCTTGCTCTGTAAAATGAAAGGGAAAAGAGTTTCCCAATTGCTTTGTCATCTATCCGTGACCAACACAATTCTCAGGAATCTTAAGAAAACCCTGTAACATCATAATTGGATTAGTAAGTTCTCCAATAAGCCTGCCAAAAACTTTACCAGTATAAGTCTAATCACAATACAGAAATAGGGAGCAACATACAGTGATGGGGAAAAAAGAAAAGTAGTAGTGAATTCATCATTCCTTGAATTTCTCTGAACTCTTCTCCAGCTGGTTTTTGTTTTTAAGAGGCTTGGGAGATTATTTATTTATTTATTTTCCATCTTGCGTTTCTCTTTTTCTAGCAGAGCAGACTTGATCTTTTTGAATAAGCAAAGATTGGTAATACACTGAATCTTGAATTGCAATATACCACAAATAGTTTTGTATGGTGTTTGGTAGTATTACATTTTTAATCTTTGGAAAATTAAAATGCCACTGTTCATACCAGCTACAGGCTGAACATCAGCTCAAACATAGCTACTTAATGTAATGCCTAATTATTTGACTAGCTTGTTTGCATACCATCAGTGTCACTGAAATACTGCATGGAGTCGCAGCAGTTGAGGTTCACTAGTGATAGCTCTCTGAGTTCAGTAGAACTTGAGGCCATGGTCACCCTTACCAAGTCAGAAAGATGTGCGTTAAGCTTCCTTTGACTCCAGCCTGTACATTTAGCTCTTGGACGCTGACCTACCCCAAAGCAAGCTCTTTGTGGCCTAATTGCTGTTTATCAGGTTAGTGCCTATTTTGGATAAAAGCTGACAACATCAAATTCTGTGCTGCAAGAGTCCAGATTGGCTGAATTGAGTCATCAATGCATGTTCTTCAGGATTTGGGTGTATTTGGTTGTCTGTTTTGAACGAAAAACAGCTAAAGCACAGGCATACTGTCAAATTCAAATATTATGGTCACAGGTTGAGTCACCTTAATAAATGTGATCTTGGCACAATTTTATTGAAATCTGACAAGCTCTATTTTCAGCATATTGCTTTTCTTAACTGGATCTGACAGGCAAAAACAGCAAAAAAACCATGCTTTGCAGGACCAATCCTCAGCAAATTTCATTTATATTTCCAGCCCCTGTAGATTAGGAAACATTATGGATCATGAGTTTGACAGCTTTCAATGCTTTCTTAAGCTGAGAGGAGAGAAAGATTTCAGTGTCTGCTGATCTCGTTTGAGTATAGAAATCCAGAGAGATGATGGATTAGGGAGTGTTATGAATTTCATTTGGCTTTGTATGTACCTTTACTACCTGATGCCACTCTGCTTTACTTTTGATTAGTAGATTCAATGTACAATTTTTAAATTATCATTAACAATAATGTTAGTTTTGTTTCTGTTCTCTTCCCAAATTAGCTGATTAAACATTCATCTAAACCCTTTGTTGTCTTTAGAAAAGCAACTTCTCTAAAGCATAACACAATGGTAGTAGAAAGTGCCGTGCAATTCTTTATCACTGAAGCTTCTGTTTGACATCAGTACTGGTTATGCCCTGTCTTTTCTCTCCTGTGCTTTGATGTGTGGAGAGGTGGAGAATCAGTGTGTTTCAAAAGCAGACATTGCACAAAGTACTTTCTGCCTGCGACTGTTATTGCATATTACATAAGAAGTAACACATAGTAACCTAAGTTGTAAAAAGATGTCAACTGTTTACAGGTTTGTTGTAAACCTGCAAACCCACATCCCAGGAGATGGAGGAAGGGGAGATGGGGAAAGGGAAGGGAGATGGGCCTAAAAAACAAAACAGCAGCAACAATCTGAAGGGGAAAGTTAATTTACTAACTATAATATCAGAATGCAAGATAACAATACAATATAATTGGAATTGAGGCTGATAAATCAAATAAAATGGGATACAGTGTCCAAAACCAAAGGCCTTACTCTAATGCTGAAGGTGAGACAGCTAGGGAGCACACATACAGAGATGAGCAGAAAGGGAAAAGGGAATGTCTTGTAACTTGAGAAATTTTATCTTTCCCTCTGAACAGAAAATGGAAATGCAACGTCCCCTGGGGTATGCAGTTGTTCTTTTCTCATAACCAGGTACCCAGAACTACTGGCAGTTCATGGAACTGGAGTGTTAACTCTTTAACTCGCAGTGCACTACATTATGTTATGATATGGATTATCAATAACAAACAACAACAAAAAAATCATAAAACCATGACATTCTACCTCTTATTCCACATCACTATATCATGCTTAATATATATACAAACAATAATTAACATGCATTTATATACACATATATATACACATGGAATTACTGACTGCACTCCTCCAACATCAAATTCCCTTGTAGTACACACTGAATGTCCCCATTTTTCTGCATTTTACCCACCAATTGGATCCAGGTACCTGGGCAAAACAGTTCCATGGAGAGATTTGCCCTTTCTAGAAGCTAGAAGGACCCAAACTGCTTTTTCCTAGCACGCTCTCTGCATGTACAACAGGGTTCATATCTCTCTGTATGGTACATAGGGAGCTGGATTGGATAGGACCATCTCAGTTTATAAATAAATACTTGAGTACTGACCAACCAGGCGTCTTCTGCAAAATGCTTATCCCAATGCTTAAATGTTCTGCCACCCACTGCTTTTATCATGGTCTTTAACAACCCATTGTATTGCTTATTTTTCCAGAAGCTGGTGCATGATAGGGGATATGATAAATCCACTCAATGCCATGATTTCCGGCCCATGTATTTACAAGGGAACTTTTGGAGTCCCATTATCTGACTCAGTTCTTTCTGGAGAGCCATGTTGCCACAGGACTTGTTTCTCAAGACATAATATGGTGTTTCAGGTGGTAGAGTGGAGTACTGCTTATGTTTTAAGCCACCCAGTAGTTGCCTCCACCATAGTAAGCACATAACATGTACCATTGTAAGTTTGGTGCAAGGTGATATAAGCCTGCCAACTTCCCCATATTTCTACTTTTGCCATCACCCTTCCTCCCAGAGAGGTTTCATCCTCTTGGCTTGTTTAATTCTGGCATATATTTCACAGTCATAAATAACCTGTGCAATAGTGTCCATATAGTTAAGTCCACCCCTTGGTCTCCAGCCCCTTTATATGTTGTATCTCTTCCTTCATGGCCCAAGGTTTCACGGACCCACCAAGCTTGAATAATTCACTCTCATTTTGCCCGACCAAATCTATTTGAACCATCTCAATTTCTGCAGCTCAATCTATCTGATGATTATTGGTTATTTTGTTCTTCATTAGCCTGACTCTTGGGTACACGAGCATCTACATGATGCAGCCTTACAACCATATTCTTTATTTAGACAGCAATGTCTTTCCACAGTTCAGCAGCCTAAATCCGATTTAAGTTTCTGTGACTACTCAGTGAACTGATTAGACCAAGAATATATTTTCTTGTCAGGGCAAATAGATGAAACGAGTTACAAACTAATTGCCTAATTGTTGTTACCAAAAGGTATAATTACCTTCCTGTGCTAAAGTCCAAAGCTATAACACTTAAAAGAGGCAGGAAATCTCTAAAAGGTGTAACAAAGAATGATAAAATGGAGGAATAAAAGGATTTTAAAAGTAAAAAGAATTTATTGAGTTTATGTAGTTCCACAGTCTTGAGGCAGTGTGTTGTGGATACAAAATACTGACATAATTGTTATTTCCAAGCAAAATAAGTTAGTCCCACCACTGTAAACCAACTCATTTCCGCAAGAGAAGTGTAATCTGCCTACAACTTATTTACTTACTGCAGAGGAAGCAGTCAGTACTACGTAGGGTTTATACCAAGATCCCTCAGCTATTTTCCTAAAGCTTTTTAGAAAGCTTGGTCTGGCAGTTGAGGCCAGAAGATGTTCAGAGGTCCCTTCCAACTTGAACAGCTCTGTGATTCTAAGATACCTTGTAGGAAGCTATTACTTGTACCTTCTGGCTAAATAAAGTCAAAAGAGAACTATAAGCAGTTAGCCGTCTGCTATAATTCTTGTCATTGCACCAGGTTTTAAACATTGCAAGGGGAATATAAGCGCTTTATACAGCAAATGCTGGTAACTCATACAGGATTACTGGAGGTGACATGAAAGAACTGTTAAAAAAAAAAAAAAGTATGAGGAAGGAAGTTCTGTGAAAGAAAGGAAGCAAAAAAAAAAAAAAAAAAGAAATCTAAATAAAATGTAACTTTACATAAAAGGATTGGTTTTACTTTTTTATACATGCTGTAAATACACTCAACTTTGTCACAGAGGATGCTCTGTCACAGTCCTTACATTGGAAGGTTAGTTGTTTTAACTGCCACACTATACTGAAAAAGTGCCTTTTGACACTCTTAAAGTTAACGAGTTCCACCAAAAGAAGATGGATGTGAAATGCATACAAAGCATACCAAGAACCCTGATTTGTCCTACCTGCTTCAAAGTGGAATGTGCTTTCAAAAATGTGGAGAACAATGCGGTGCTGGTGTTTTTTTCTTCCCCTGTAGACATGCTACTGCTTGTGTCAGCTGTATCATTCTCTGTTACACATTGTGTCATTTAAAATGCAGTGCTCTATGTGACATGCAGAAGATAACAGTGCTTGTTAACACTTTGCAAAACCTAACCAGAAAATCTTGTCCAGGCACTTTAGTTTCAAATATCCTGACTCAGATTTTTGAGTGTTATGTATTTCATTTCTTCTTCATCTCTTTTCCTATGCATATCTAAAGATGTATGGCTGAATTTTGGAGAATTTGTGTATGCTCCAATTCCTCACTCATGCAGTTTTGTTTTAAGAGAAGCTAAATACTTTCCCCATTAATAGTAGTATTGAATAAACTGATGGCAAAAGAACTCTTTCATTAAATGAGTTTTTGAGCAGACTAAACAGTATTTAGACAACTAATGTCTTCAGCTATTTATCAATCGGATTGATCAATATGATCTTGTTTCCTCTTTTCATCAGTTCTCTCTTTACCATGGTGGGAGAGTGGTGAATATTTAGTTCAGTCTGTGCTCTCAGTAACCGAAATCCTGCAGTGTGCTTGAACACGCTACCAACATGTGGGTCTTCACGAACAGAGTACCTGATTACTAATGCAGAACAAGTTATTGAGAGGCAGGTAGCATTTCCTGAGTAATAGGCAATATTTCACATCATCTATTTGTGGCTTTTTTTTTTTTTTTTGGTTTTAATAAGACATAGAGAATCAGCAAACTTACTCTATTTGTTGATTATATTGTGACTCAAAATGTCAACAGATGTTATTCATTTTATGCTAGCATATGGCCCATTTGAAGAATTTCTGGTGGTAGCAGAATTTCTTCCTTGAAGAAGTGTCACTTTTAGATTGCTCTGGGTACCGTTGTGAAGTGTTGGATGGATGACACATATGTTCTGTTGAAATTATCATGCCAGCTTATAAGGAAGTTGCATACTTCTGCCAAAACTGCTCTGCAGGCTGGCTAGGCTTCCCACTGAACAGTTTGGCTGCGTTTAGGGCCCCAGCTTTAACCTGTGCTGGTGATTCTTGCTTTTCGTTTTCACACATACATACATAACAGTATAAAGATGTAAAACCACTATTAACACTATATTTCATATCTTTACCTACAAATTCCTGTGTGGTATTGGTGAGTAACTTCACAGTCAGGTTGAAAAACTAGGGAGCTGTCTGACTCTTGTTAATGTTGTAAGTCAATGACACTCTATTAACAGTAGTGTAACTGCTATGAGTACACACTGGTTAAGACTAGCATGTATTCACTTCAAAATATTTTAAGATGGTTTCAAGTGGAAAGTGAGCCTTCAAATCTTAAAACTCACAGTATTTAATTCAATAATGAAAATATATGAAGCATTGTTTATGCATGCGTTTGAGTTATGTCAACTTTATGTGGTAGATTTACAACTTAGTTTAAAAGCAACAGCACAATCAAAATGCCTACTGAAGTCTCAGAAAACGATTTTCTTAGTGAGTGTAACACTATAACACAATGGAAAGCAAGGCAGTAATAGCAAGGTAGCAAAGTCCATGGCTGCCACAAGTAAGGATAAGCCCCAGTGCAGTGGCCATAAAACAAAGGAGGGGGACATAGAGAAACAAAGGGAAAAAAAATCTGATTAGCCTTGGGAGGCAACAGGTACACAGGGGTGCACCCAAGCTTTAGTTTTGTTAGGATGTCAGCCAGCATCCAGGAAAAGAGGCTTGCTTCCTCTTCTCTGAAAGAACAACTTGGTAAAGAAGCAGTATGGAATAGAGCTGTTGTTGTTTTTAATTTAGCTGTGTTTTCATGATTATCTCATTTGCCTTTTAGCAAGGACAGTGTATCTTATGATTTGTCGAACATCAGGGGTTTTGCTGATCATGCTTAGCATCAACATTCTTGTTTAATTGCTGCTTTCTCTGCAACATTTGCAAGAGGTACTCTAATCCCTGCAACTGTAGCTTTTTAATTATTATTTTAGTTGCCCCACCTCCATCCAAAGGCACTTTATGAAACTTAACATAAATTGTACTGTGTTTAGCAAGTAGTAGTGACATTTCCTAGGAACCAGATAGTTGCTTAATTGTTTTGCATCTTTGCTTTTTTAAAACCTACTAGTGACAAGATGGCAAGGCAAGGGATAGCCTGTTTGGGTGTAATAGCAGTAGGTGCAAAACAGAAGGGAAAGCATCTGCCTATCTTAGAAAGGTCAGCGAGGTCCTTGGGTAGGCAGTGGTCTCCAGACAAGACACTTTTATCCCCACTGCCAACCCTTAATTGAGGTTGGGGAAGGGGTGGAGCCAAGATCCACCCCTTCTCTGGCAGCTCAGGTACTTTGCATGCTGCTGAGCTCCCCTGGCTTGGCCCTGCCTTCCCACCAGGTGCTCCATCACTGATTCAAGCTATGACCTAGTGTTTCCTACACACTAATATTTTAGTAGTGCTTGCTTCACTTCCTTGTATTTTCTCTTAGGGGTTCAAAAAGTTGTTTGAATGCAAAACTAAACCACAAAACCCACTTCTGAGAGAATGAAAAAGTAGTTTAGGATCCGTAGAGTATTTCCCTATTTACAAGTGAATATGAATTGCAGGTCATTACGCCCTCTAGTCTATGAACTTTTGAACTGGAAGGCATTTGATTAAGCAGTTACCATCACCTACCATTTCGTGCCTATAAGATTTTCACCCCCCCCCCCCCCCCCAGTTAACCAGTACTGGGTTGACTCAGTTGCAACAATGGCGACCAAAATTGTATACAGGAGCCCATAACACTGTAACATGATAGAAAGTGCAGCAACAACAGCAGAATAGCAAAGTCCAAGCAAGCGAGGACTCACTCAGATGTAACAGGTGAGGGCACAGCAACAAAAGAAAGAATTTGCTTACCCCACAGAAGGACACAGATAGCCAGGAACCTCCAGAGAAACTCCTTTGCCTCCACTACCAACCCTTAAATGAGGTCTGGGAAGAGGTGGATCCTGTCTCACCTCTACATGCACCTGAGCTCTCCTGGGTTGGCCCTGTCTTCCCACCAGGTGCTCAATCACTGGTTCAAGCTGTGACTTAGCATTTCCTCTACACTGTGGCTATATGTTAAGGTTACACATGTGAAAATGTCATAAAAGGCACATAGAAAAATAGCAAAACTTATCTATACATGTGATTTGATTTATAAAATTATCTGATTCATTGTTAACAATGTTGGACTTGGTTTGACTGATTTAAACAACAGCAATCAGACAAATTAGAAACAGCCACCAATTAAAAGAAATAATTGGCTTTGTGTGTGTGAATATCATCTGAATTAATCCCAAGAAGATTTAAAATCGGTCCACATGTGAAAGCTATAGACAAATATTATATACAACGTTACAGTTCTACGTTTCTCTACCTACAAAATAAAATGAGGTAGTATTTTCACAAATGTCTTGACAATTCTTGCAAATAGATTTGTGCAATGCATTGTTTACTTAGAAGGATGGCTAAAACAACAATTCAAACAATATCACAGTGTTCCAAAACTAATGGTGATTTTTATAGGCTTACTTCCAAGAATACCGTTTTCTAGGAAAGTTGCCTATAGTGAACTTTATACCTGTGATTTAACTTACCCCTGCCATTTTTTATTTCTTTGTTAAGTATGTAATACAGCTGTATAATCAATTGGATGCCCTGTTAAGCCAATCACATTGACAGTTAATTCCTAGAATGGCCAATGTATCAGTCTTTTTGCAGAATGTAACAAGCAATTTGTTTGCAAAAGTCTCAGTAGAACTTAGAAACTATGGGTGAAGTCCTGGCTGCAGTGAAATATTAGAAGCTTAAGCACTAACTTTAGTAAAATAAAAACATCCTTTGTCTTGTCTTTCAAATTATGAACAAAGGAAGTCCGTGCATGCATTTTTCTCTCTTGTGCTATTGTGCCATATATACTACATAGTATACATATACTATGCCTTGCAGGTGTAGTAAAATTTGTTTTTCATGTAAAAACCTTAATTACCAATTTTAGTTTGTATGACTGAAACGAGAAAGCAGCATGCAGTTTAAAACACTTAATGAATAATCTGTGACATGCTACAATTCTCAAGTGATTATTTTGTTTCTCTATCTGCCATGTATAGGAAATCCTGCAATTAGCTTTGTCAGATACACTTTTTGGAAAGTTAGAACAATTTTGCTTCACATTAAGACTTGTTTGGATGCAGGTGAAACAAGTTATTTGAAATTCATTGTCATAAGAGATGAAATTTTTTTTGTTGTTGTTAAAAGCACTTCCTATTTTTTTCATCTAAAGAGGAAAACTAATGTGTAAGGACCAACAATAAGAAATCGTTAATAAACGAGTATTGAAGCCAGTTCAGATCACTAGGGAGTAAACTGGTATGAACCACCAGGTTTTACACTGCTGTTATAAGTGGATGAAGATCTGTTTTGTGTATACTGAGTGAAGGATTTTAACAGGATGAATTCCCCTCTTCTGATGCAGTATGACTACACAGGTAGCATAGGTCATGTTCTGTGACAGTGTAAGGAAGATAATCTGTTAAGGAATCTGAAAGTTAGAATAGGCTATTGAGACTTCTCTATGGTAAATCTAGCAAAGGGACCTGTGTTCTCTACTTCTGCTTCCGTGTGTGTAACAATTTATTTCAAGTTGCAGATCCTGCTTCTGATAAGTCTTCAGTTTCTTTTCCAGATTTGTTAACTTAAGTTTAAATCAGACTTATCTTGTAAGCATTCATTTTTGTGTGTGTGTGGTTTTTTTTTTTGTTTTTTTGTTTTTTTTTGTTTTTTTTAAACCTTCAGAACAGAGTAACTGTAGAGATAAAAATGTGGTGTTATTTTGAGACAGGGTGTTACAGGAAAAGGCTTTTCCTGCTTTCCCATTGTAATGACAACTGCTTATTTGTTGAGTGTTAAGGTTTTTTTTATGTGTTTATTTCAGTCTTTTCTATTTGTTTTCTGAGGAGAGGAGGCAGCAGTATTTTCTTTTAATGTTAATGATTTAGGGTGTGCCTTCTTTTCTAGCTTGAAAGGATAATTGTTAACATGTTCAGTGATATTGAGTTTTGAGCTATCTTGTAGTAATTTTTGCGAGAACTCTAAACTTCTACATATGGTTGCACAGGCTGTACTTCAGAGATTACTCTGAGGTAGGAGGTATCTTTGTGTACTGATGCTTATTTAGAAACTTTGAGATGCTAGGGGCACTTGGTGTGCTTAGAAAATTATCCTTGTCCATAGAGTGTTGTCAGGTTTATTTATACATAAAGATTGTTACTTGATGTTGATTAAACTTTACCAAAGACTTATACAAATCAACTTGAAATCAAAAGGTCAGGGACTGTCCAAAGTTTAATGCCTGGTATTATGAACCTAGTATAACAACTAAGTTCTGTTTATATGTTGTTTTCAGAGGAAATAATAGTTAGCATTCTTAAATGTCTTAAAAACCTGTGAGTATGCACACACACATTTGGAAGACAGAAAAAAAACCAACCCAAAGCTAATTCCTAGGTGCACTGATAGAAAGTTTAGCATATAATATAATAGTGGAAAAATGTCATCCCAAGGGTTCTGTATCACACAATAAGCTAACAGCAGAGAGGAGAATAACAAAATGATTTGAGGTTTTCTTTTCTCACACAATACATACTATCAGAATCTAATATCCGATTATCATCTTGCATGTAGATTCTGCATCAGCAATATGAGGAGGTTTGTTCCTGTTAACTCCCTGTAAAGTAAAAAATAGATGTCTGTAAGAATTAAAACTTATAACTTAAATGAAAACAAGAGCATACTGCTATTGTCTGTGCAACTCCGTAGCATTTATGATATTAATAACAGTATTTGCATGAATGAGAACTACCAGCTTCTTTGAGATACCTTGTATGTGGTAGCTCTGTGTTTAGAACTAGAGAGCTCATTAGAAATCTCATTAGAAATTGTTTAGAAAGTAACCATGGTCTTTCAGAATTTAGTATTATTGGATGTAGTGCTATTTCAGGCTAACAGGACACACTAATGAGATATCTCTGGAGGCTCAGACTACCAAAAAAAAAAGCAGTTGACCCATGTAGAATTGTAGGGTAATTCAGTTTGGAAGGGACTTCTTAAAGGTCACCAAATCAAGCATCTTGCTCAAAACCAGTCTGATTAAATCAAATTTCTCGAGCCTTGTTGCAACTTAGCATGTGGTTCTGTGGCAATGCAAACTTCTTAGCCACCCCAGTTCTTCCTAAGCTGTGCATCTGTAGATTGGTTTTGTTTGTTCATTTTTTGTGTGTGTGTGTGTTTACCTACCACAAGTGTGCATGCAGCTACATGGGTATTCCATTCCAGAAGCTTGTGGGCTGAAAACAGCTCATTTTCCTCTGTTTATTTTTTGGAAGAAGAGATCTTTATATCAGTTGCTGTTTTGTGCATATTTTCATCTATGAATATAAGGAAATATAAATATCTAATAAGTGGGAGCAAGTGGATGGGGCCAGGCTCTTTCCAACGGTGTAATGGGCTCAAACTGGAACATAGGAATTTCAATATGAACATAAGAAAAAAAATCACTTCATTTTGAGAGTGACAGAACTGGAATAGGTTGTCCAGAGAGGCTGTGGAGTCTTCTCTGGAGATACTTAAACCCCACTTACCTGTGTAACCTACCATAGAGAGCCTCCTTTACTAGAGAGTTTGGACCAGATGTTCTCCAGAGGTCTCTTCCAACCCCTATAATTCTGTGATTCTTCAAGTTCATATTGCTGTTTACAGAAACATCCAACATGCACAAGAAAACTAAGACTCCTTAGAACCGCATCATGGCTGGTTTCAAGTACTTTGATGTAGTTGTCCTTTTATTATTCCTATAGTCTCAGTCTTGTTTTTAGACCAACAACCTCCACTGAATCCAAAAAGAGTTGACTACATTTCAACAGCATATCCTTGGTGTGAAGTCCATGTATACCTTCTGATGGTCAGGTCAGGGATCTTAAGATGCTCACATTTTGCTCACTCTGAAAAGAAATGGGAAATATTTTCAACATCCTTGTTACCCGTCATTGTATTGCATTGCTTAAACAGAGGTCTTTTGAAACCTACTGAAACCACTGCTGTTGGAATACAGGAAAACCACTGTTTCTGACAAATCTGTCATTATTTAAATTGATAAAAATAACTGCAAAATCTAAATTAAGAAAATGTCATCTTTTTTTTTTTTTTTTTTCAGGTGAAAGTTATGTATGTGCATCAAACGAACCATATCGGAAAGTTGATTATACCAAGAATGTCAATCCAAACTGGTGTGTGAACATAAGGACCGGGTCCACTCGATCCCTGACATCATTGTCCTCCACAAAGAGTGAAGTGAAGGAGAGTAAAGATTTCATTAAACCCAAATTGGTGACTGTTATTAGGAGTGGAGTAAAACCACGAAAAGCTGTGAGAATTCTGTTGAATAAGAAGACTGCTCACTCCTTTGAACAGGTCTTGACTGACATCACTGAAGCCATTAAGTTAGATTCAGGTGTAGTCAAGAGACTCTGTACGCTGGATGGAAAGCAGGTAGGAGATTAAATTGCTGTGAAAATCTAATAATTATGAATTACTCTAATTAAGTTTGTTTTTATAACTAAAGCTCTTATTACTATATAGGCTTTAACTTGCTTCTGAATAAGGACAATTAAGTAAACAGCATGTTTTTTTTAATTTCTATTCAAGAGATTGACTACTTTAAGTAGAAGAAAAAATAGTTTTTCATACACTGTGTTGTATTGCTAAACTAAGTGTTTATTATTTTCAGTAATTTAGTTTCACTTGAAATTTTTGAAAGTAAACTTGTTTAAAATACACGTTTTCAGAAGCAGTCATATTTTTAGACTACTGCATGGTGTCATGTTATATGAAAAACATTGCGGTCCTCTTCCATTTCACCTCTGCAGTTTGTTATTTAATAAACAAAAATACTGGAATGTCATCCTCAAAAGAGTAACTGAGATTGCAAAGGTCAAGAATTTTATCTGAAATAGCATTTCACAGGCAGTGTTTGTAACTTGCCTTACTTTTAGTTTTCAAATGGCAAAAACATGCTGTTGAGATTAATGATACAGTAGGTCTTTTATTCTAACCCAGAAATACAAAGGAGTGACCCAAAAGAACATTGTGCTGCACATGATAAAAGTGCCAGTAATGCATTTGCTGTTGATTAGTCTGGCTAGTGAGTCAGCTTTTTGTGTAGCAGGACATTGACACCTAATGCCATTATTTGACACTGATAGGAATTTTGACTGCTTTACAAGTCTAGTAATGCAGAGCAACATAGGCTGAAAAGTAGATCATGTTTGATACCTGATACATGGACTATGGTACTGTTGATTAAATATTGGAATCCTTGCTCATTCAAAAGATATTTATGCATATCTACATACCTATCTGTTTGCACATGCTACTTCTAAAGGTTTAAGTTTTGTTTAAGGAGAGCAGGAAGCTTGTTTTCCTCAGGCTTTTTATAATAGTAGTGGTCCTACAGACCACTGAAAAGCACCTGCTTCATGTTGCAAGTTGCTAGATAATGCACTGCAGGAAAAGTGCACTGATTCAAATGATCTGGCTGTGGGGTCTGTCTCTCTGGTTACGTTCTGTGTACTACAGATAAACTTTCTATAATCAAATGCTTGTAGAGAAGTACTTTTATGTATTTGTCTCACTATTAATACCAAAGAACAACTGAGTCTCTGATATTCAAGGGCACTACATATTTTTAGTTCTTGAATAGTTGTATATTGTGCGTTTTTTATTTGTTTGTTTGTTGTTGTTGTTGTTTTTTAAACGAGATTTGTTAATGAGATTTATTACAGGAGAATCCTTTCTAAGGATGTGCTTTGCTTTTTAAAAGTCCTGAAATGTGATTTAGTCATGTTTAATTTAATTCACTGCAAAATGGCTTTGAGGATATTTATTCTACAATAATTATTTTATGCCTATGAAGCCTTCTGTTACTGTCCCACATAAAAGTAATGTTATTTTCACAGGAAAATAGTTCAAAAAGATTCGGAAGAATTGGAAAGGCAACTGCTACAGTTTGGAGACACAGATCAGATTATATTCTCCTATGATTCATTGACACAATAGAAACTCACTAACCTGCATTTATGTGGTAGTTGCAGTGGTTCATCAGGGAGCAATAAAATTAACCAACTTGCAGTCAAACATTAAATTTCACATATGTTGCTTTCATATCAGTGTTAACTCATGGTGGACAATGACTGCCTTCAATGTGCAGTCAGAACAACTAATCATAAGTAATGCTTCAAAATAAGTGTAAGATTTCTCAGTGCTATGGAATCTCTCCTCCTGCCTTTCCCTGGTAGCCAGATTTAGACTGCAGATGTAGTTATTTTCAAGCAGAATAGAGATATTTCTATGTCCTGCAGGAAGCAGGCTGCACATATCCTTATTGCATGCTTGTTACTACTTCATCTCCACATAATCTGTGTGCATTTGGAAGAAAGGACTTCTTCTCTTCCAGCTGAGCTTTGGGAAGGAGCCTTTCCTTGCACAGCCACAGTACAATTATGATTTAAGGGATTATGCGATATAGTGACTCAGGTGGAATACCTGTGACTTTAGACACCAGGGTAATAAAAACCACCTTCTGTTTCTCTAGGCAGATAGAGATGTCTGGGGGGCTGTTTTTGGGAAAACAACAATGACAAAGCAAAGGGCTGACCCTGGTTTGAGGCAAAGAGAATTTCTTTCTTTCTTTGTTTAATACTGGTATACAAAGAGGTTGGTGCCCAAGGACTTTGTAGGGTTTGGCAAATAAAGAGTTGCTTTGCTGCCAATTGGTGGAAATTTCTGAGCCTATTTTCTCTAATGTAGTAATTGCTTATTCTTCTAAATCTGCAACAGAGGCAGATCTTTTATGTCCTTCCTATTGTTGGCACAGCTTGAAAGGCAACCATTAAAAAAAAAAAAAAAAGACTCTGTAAATGGCTACTTTCTTATAAATGTAGCTTTTGTGATTCTCAAGGTTCTCTCCCCACCCCCCTCTTATTTTAACTCTGAGGAAATACCATTTTTCTTCCTTTTTTTTTTTTTTTTTCCCCATCTTTAAGAGGCAGTAGGTAGTATGTGGAACTGATGCTGAAATTCAAGAGTTCAAAACATACATGTATAAAATTTGTATCCTTTTGAAAGGGATTGTGCGGTTCTCATTAACTATGGGACAGTTTTGTTTTCTGTCAATATATGGGTAGTAAGAAATGGAAATAAAAACCAGTGATCTATGAAGGAACCTTGTTTTTAATTTTGAACAGTATGATGGAAATATCTACAACACAAGTTTTGTGTACTCATCTGACTTCATTAATTTTTGCTACAGCAAGGCCTGATAATAACAGAGAACAACATTCATCTCACTTATTTTCCTTGATTACTTTGTAGGAAGGCAATTACCTAGTTTTAAATTGTAAGATTTTATAATATCTGGAAGGATTTCCTTTTGTCATCAGATGTGTAATAAATGCGTGATGTGATTTGGAGTATTAACACTGGGTAGTCTTAAGTACAGAATTTAGTCTACCTACATTTGTGCAAAACTTGTCATTTCATTTTTGTTAAGTAGCTAACATATAAAAAATTAATTTACAGAACTTCTGTGATTGGTTTTGAGGAAAAATAATCACATGAAATAACTAGGCTTTTACTTTGGTGTGCTGGCTTCTGCCATTCCACTTTTTGTCCTTCCGACATGCAGGTTTTCCTAATATATTTGTCTGAGCAGAGTGCTTTCCTTATTTGGCTGGGTTTTCCTTTCTCTATTCTCTGCTGGAATCTGTCACTTTCCTACTGTGAAGCAAGGACAGTCACACTGAAGCTTCTGCAGTTGGGAAGTTAACCCTTTGATATCTCTAAAGGCAGTGGAGCATTTCCACCTTGCCTTGGAAGCTTCAAGTAACAATTCTTGCAAAGTAGAAGGTAGCAACATAATAACATACAAAACATGGAAACATTATTTGCCACCAAAAAGAAAATGGAAAACTTTACTCCCAGAAGTCAATAATTTTTCAAGTTTGCATTGTATTTCAGTTTCATGGGTGAAAGTCTATATGCGAATTGAAAAGGTGGACGAGACATCTATACTATACTCCATTCTTAAAAATATTGAGAACATACCGCAAGTAAAACACACAAGTACACACACCTGCACGTCAGAGTAAAATCCATAGAGCAAGGTTTACCCAGTGCAAGAGTAAACCCAGTGCTAACCAACTTCATCTAACATTTGAAATAAAATATGACTTTGGGGAAAGATGGTCTTATACTAGAGTCTAGTATTGCTTCAGAGAACAAACATAGAGAGATGTCTGTCTATTGGGTGTAGAATAAAAATCATGTGAGTGTAAGAAAAATAATTAAAGTAGCCCAGTTGTTGAGGAAGTCATATGACAGGAAAGGAGTTCATCTAGGGATACTGCAAGGAAGTTTAATTTTTATTTTTATTATTTATTTATTTATTTTTTGTGCTCTTGTGTTTCTTTTTCTCTTCAGATTTTCAGTTGGTAGGCTCAGAACCGAAATCAGTGGTAATTTATTGCTAGAGGGAAGGAGGAAATTGTGTACTCAAACAGGAGATAATCTTGGCCTCTATCCATGGATATAGAAGTTTTCCTATCTGTGATTATTTATGGAAGGTGGCATTATATGAAACTATCTCAAGATTAACTGTGCCCTGATATAGATGCAGAGATCCGAAAAACACCCTAAATTTGAAAATGCACCTATACCACTTTTCCACCTAGAGATCTTCTAAAGGAACACTTTCTAAAGTAATTCCATTTAATATTGTCATACAAATGCCACGGGTAGGTAGTGTGTTCAGGATTTACCTCAAATAAGTATTTACAGCTTTTACCTCAGTGGTCATAGACTCATTACCATTCTGAGGAGAAATGAAAGTAAAATGAATTGAAAATGCAAGTACTAAGGATTTTGCTTAAAAGTATCAAAGTTATGACACTGAAAGTATTAAAGAAGGGGAAAAAAAATAAAAAAAAATAACCATCTAATGAGTCATCTAAGATGAGAGTCTTAAACTGTCAGTAAACAATCATGCTGAGAAAGCTCATTAGCTTTGTTCCATCTGCAAAAAAAAAAAAAAAAAAAAAAAAATTGAGGTCATGGCTTTCTGAAACAAAAGTATTTGTAATTTATTTGGAGGAAGAAGGTAGATAGGAAGGAACCTGTGTATCCTTTCTTTCTGCAAATAAAAAACCTAAAATAGAGTGCAGATAAATGGAGAACATATACCTCCTTCCTTTTCTTACTCCCACAGGGATACATAATTCTAGCTTTGGGGATGTGATGTATCTGTACTCAAAACATCATGGCTAGGGTCCTGTGAGTGCAGATTTAATCTTTTCCAGCAAGGTAAGGCTTAGATAAATAATCAGTAATACCAACTGCGATCAAAACAACAGATTAGTGAAGAAGGATGTTAAAATAACAGAGTATTTGTCAAAAAGAATATAAAAATCAGACTCTGATAGGAAGTCAGCACTTCTAAAGTAGAGAATGGTAACTGGACAAAAAAACCCAATAAACTGGTATTTTAACTAAAAGCAAGCATATGTGTACTGCTACAACTGGCATCCAACTTGCCAGTCTTTCTGGATCCACAGAGAGGATAAATCCTGTCGGGTTTTCAGTTTTTGTCTGCGCGCTCTGAGAGCTGACAGCACTTAATACAAATGACAGACTGCAAAGTGTGGGAAACAATCACTGCAAAGACAGTGGTGTCACCAACAGAAACACTGAATCTTTGCTGATGTATGATTACAATAATTTCAACACTGGTTTACAGTGTGTAGATGTTAGAATAAATGAAGGGTATGCAGTCATTGTCTGCCATCTGCCACACTAAGATGAAATCACATGACTTGGAAACTAAACCTTGGGAATTTGTTGTGTCCCGCTGAGCCTGGCCATTAACAGATAATTAGTCTGGTTTCAAAAAAAAAATCTTTTGAATTCATTCTGCAGCTGTCATATGCTAAACTAGAATTTGTTTCACAGGTCTGTTCTTACTTGGAGATCATGAATTCTTTTCCTTTAGCTAAATTATCTTTTTTTTTTTTTTTTTTTCTAATTCAGAAAATAGTTTATGGATTATCAGATCTAAATATGCAGACTTTTCTTAAAGAAGCCTGTGACACCTCACACTACAACTGCATTTGAAAGATTTAAGACTGATTTTTCCCTGTTCCTCTTCCTGGTAGCCTATGATCAGACTTTCTAGTTTTGAGATGCGTCTTTCAGGTTGTCACACTGATGGATCTGTTCTACTAGCTGCTGCTTAGTTGGCTGGAATCAGATTATCAGTCTCTTTAAGTTTTCTAAAGCAGTAATAACAGAATGCTAAAATAAAGACTTTCCTACTAGATTTATACCAGCCTTCAATAAAAACTCTATTCTCACCCATACAAAACTAATGGCAGGAAGCATGGGACAGACAGAAAGGAGAATATTCATCTTTAATTTTCAAAATATTAGTACCTGTTTAATTTGCGGCAAACCTCTAAGCACAGTAATCTGAAAACTGGTGGGAATGTGATGTTGAAGTAAGCAATACTGGCCAACCTTTTAAATAAAAGAGCTTTCCAGAACTTAAATGGAGCAATAACCCTATTTGTATCTTGAAATCTGTAAGCCTTACAAAGGATGATAGTATCTTTCTGTGGAGGCAGTGAAGTTTAGTGTTCTCATAGCACCTGTGACACAAAGTTGGCCACAATCATCTTCTGTTTTTTGAAAGCATACCATTTATCTTACGTTTTTAAATACTTGTTTGGTCTATGTTGAAGTCTAGTTTATTGATATATGGCACAGGGACTGTGCAATTGTAAGAGACTTTTAATGCTAAAGAATTTCAGAAGAAAACAAAGGATATAAAAAAAAAAAACAAACAAAACCCTGTAAGCTACTGAACTAAACTAGAATATGTTTAGAATGTTTCCAAAGAACATCCACTGCGTCTTTATCATTTACGCTGCTTGCCACAAATCTACCCTCAACACCTATATCAGATGGAAGACAGCCTACCAGCCATTAAGATTTTGTGACTTTGTGTATTACAGAGAAAGAGCAATCAAGAGTGTTGATGAAATTCTTGCCCCCTTCGATGCCACAGTTTTATATGGTACAATACCATAACACGATAGGATAACTAATCACATTAAATTAGGCACACTAATAGGATAGTGGGGTAACAATGCCCTAAGGTACAACAAATGAGGATAAACCCAAACACAGCAGCCAAGAACACAGAATCAAATGGAAAAAAAAAAAAAAAAGAAGAAGAAGAAAACAAACAAAAAAGCTACTTACCCTTAGAAGGCCTCAGGATCACAGGAATATCCAGCAAAATACCCATGCCTCCACTGCCAGTCCTTAACTGAAGTCTGGGAAGGTGTGGGTCCTGGCTCCTCCCTTGCTGGTTACTCGGGTACATTGCATGCACCTGAGCTCCCCTAGGTTGGCCCTGCCTTCCTGCCAGGTGCTCCATCAGTGGTTCAGGCCATGACTTAGCATTTCTGCTACAGGTGGACTTTTCCAAAATAATCCTGGAAAATGGGTGATGCTCTAGCTTTCTGAGCAAAGAGAATGCTGTACCTGATGTGCCTCAGGAAAAACTAGATCATGTTCACATACTACACTTGGCTTGATGCTTGATGAGTGTGTGAAGAAGCATAGTGCTAAGAAGTTTCCTGCTGCAATTAAGTGTCCCTGAAGCTCTAGGGCTTATGTAGGCAAATGTGTCTGTCCTTTGCTGATGCTCATGAAAGCTCTGATACATTATTGTGTAAATACAGTAGAGCAAATTTGTAATATTTGTGTAATTGGATATTTGAAAACTTCATATAATTATACTTTTTATTATTTACAGCATAATACAGTAAAATCAGTTCTATAAGCAGGGGAATTCTAAGAGTAAAAAGATGAACAGCTGATGAAGTCTGATTCATAAAGTGTCACTTGCAGTTCTGTATTCATTTTTCACTTTGTTTTCACACGGAAACAAAAAAAAAAAAAAATCCATGCAGTTTCAACATCAAGGAGGCTGCTGGTATAAACAGACAACTTATTTCTTTCAGCCCTGGAGTCTTTACTAAAAGGATTTGTTCTTAGTTATTTGAGGGTTGAGAATCTCACCATAGTCTCCATTCATGTACTATCAGAAAAACCACCATGGGAAATGGTGCAGACCAAGATGCAAAGGTGGTGTTGAGAAGTTTTGAGGGGGCTTCATTTACTATTTTAACTAGAAGCCTTGCTATAGATTTATTGACATTTTTTTTTAATTTAGAACTTTATTTGCCATTGCAGTAGATGAACCTATTTTAACTATGTCATTGATATATGTATATTTTAATGTCTAGGAGATATAAAATAAATGCTAATAGTAGGAGTGTGCCTTAGTCATTATACTGTGGGAAAATTTTCATGGTTAAAAAGTGTATGAAGAGATGTGCAGATGATAGGTAGGCAAGGCAGATGAACATTTAAATCTATTTTTGTTGGGTTTTGGTTTTTTTTTAGGAAATTTTTCATGCTCATTGAATACCTATGTATTTCTCTTAAGAGAAGGAAAGAGATGTCCATGATATCATTGTATGTAGGATGTACAAACTATTTTCTACCAACTGTCCTAGTTACAAAAGATAACATTATAATTAAAATTTTCAACTAGTAAGCTAAGGAAAACAAGAAGCATACATGCTCTGTTTTTTCTCAAGTACTTGGACACAAGTACTCAAGGAACAGTGAGGTATATTTACAGGACAAACTCTTGAGAATAAACTTTTGAATATCTCTATTAAATATGATTCCCTGTTCCCCTACTGCTTTCAGGTATGGAGCACGTATTTGTAATAATTTCAAAATCTTTTAGTATTTTTTTCCTCCTATTTATTCCCCTTCATCTGTAACAGCGTATATTGATGACAGTATCTTGAAATCACATCTGCATTAGAGGAAGAATATGCCTTAGACTCATTACACAAAAGAGGTTGAAAGTGGATCTTCCTCTCAACTGGAATCTTTTCCCAAAACTTTTCCAAAGTGGTAGTCACTGTGTTTCCATCTTGTCTCAAAAGCCAGTGGCTATTGGTTGTTTCCTGCTAACAGCAACTATTGCTGCTCGTTGCTCTGAGTTTACAGTTTTTGTTGCTGTAAATATCAGGAAAGCAAGGATGGAAAGCTGGAGTCCAATATTTTCACATTTGGTCTCTACCAAGAATCCTTGTTAGGACACTGGGTAAGAACTGCAACATTTCTTCATTTGCTTAAAGGAAAAATGTGCTCTGTGGAGATCAAAATGACTTGAAGTAAAAAAGCCATGGCAGGTGTGCAATGAGATATTAATTTCAGCTGTGTAAATTGACTTTGCTAGGGGTGAATCTGAAGTCAGATGCTCTATGTGACCTTTATTTTTTTCTTTAGTGTATTATTTATCTGTATATAATTATTCTCAAAATGATTTAAATGATTCACCCATTCATACTATGAGTCATTTTTAGACTAACTAGCCTACTTAAAAATATTTTTTACTAAGGGCTAAATAATGAGTGTGTGATTCCTAGATGTTTCCGAGAGATCCTTATCTGTAAACTATCCTCAGTTGTCAGGAAACAAGTTATAGTTTTGTCTTATTCTATAAAATCATAATTTTTAATCATAATTTACTATAACAGAAAATGTAGGTTTTCTGTGAAGTGGAATATTTAGGATTTAGTGAGAAAAGTGACCTTTAACAATTACGTTCTTTATCATATACATACACTTGTGTTTGTCTGTATATTTTGTAAAACACATTAAAAACTGTTTTATGATTTGTACACTCAAAACAACAAAAAAAGTTAGATATACTTTAATAGGATTTAAGCAGATTGTTCACTTCCAATATCCAACTGCAGTAGATTCTTTGATGGTTAAATCTGGCTGCTAGTTCTTATATATTAAGCTGTACTTAAAATCTCAATATTCACAAACACATACCCAGCTATTTTAAAGACTCAATTCTCACATCAGAATTTCTACTCTGAGAAATTCATTTCCAAAAATACCAGCACTTATGCCAAGATAAAGTTCTTGGTAGCATCTGGGCCATCTCCAGCTGCGTTGTTACAGGGAATAAGTTGAAGGTTATACAGCACTAGACAAACTAGTCATTTTTGAAACAGCTATTATAAAAGCTCTGGTTGCACACTGCTAATTCTGCCTCACTTCTGTAGCATAAATGGGATGTCTGCCTTCCCCTAATTAACTGTGACCTTTCTCCATCACCTTATAGATGGAACTAAGAAGTCATAAAAATTAGTTTTAGACCTCAGTACAGGACTTTGGAGAAAGTTCCTTTCAGTCCATACATAATAGTAATCAGATTTCAGGATGACTGATGTTATTAATAGTTCTCACTCCTTTAAAGGCACCATTGTGTAACCATCACATACAGAATGTAAATATTTGTATAATAACTATACAAAGGATTGTTTTAAATTGATCCTTTGAAATTCAAACAAGTTCAAAGGATTGTTTTGACTACAAAGTAGACTTCTAGTGCTTTAGTCCCCTTTCAACAAAGGAAAACCTGTCAGGAAAACATGCATGGAATATGCAGCAGATGCAGTTTGAACCATGTATTTCTGGACAGCTGCAGTTGGCTTTTCCATACAGTACCTGAATCAGCAGTTTCAGCACAGTGTTCATGGAAATCAGATGGTTTCTACAAACCTAACCAGGAACAGTAAAATAATACGTGATCACTTTAAATTCAGGTTCAAATTTCGCTTCACTTATTAGGTGTCTGTACCTCCACCAGAAATAGTTCTGGTGTCTCAGGAAAGTAAAAGAAAGAAAAAAGAACCAAAAAAACCAAACTTCACTTCCCTGATCCATGTGTGCTTTCTAGAAAACTTTTAGGATTGTGCCTTTATCTTGAGAATAAGTGAGCCATGCTGCCTCTTGTTCTTGAGATCTTCCACTTGCAATTAAATTAAAATGATTTGTTAATGAGACTCCTTGTATCAATATAAACCATGTTGCTAGACATCTTCCTTAAGGCAATTTCTATGAGTGTTTCTTCTTTGGGAAGGCTTTGCAAGCCAGACAGGTATCTGCCAGCCCATTTTAATGTACCAGTACAGGAAATGTCAGGGTAAGTAAAATCAATTAACTATGATCTGATATGCTCGTGTAGATAAGAATTAGGACTCCTGCAGTGAATTTGCCTAAAGTAGCTGGGCTTGTGTTCTAATTTCGAATACTAAGTCAGTCGATCACTGACAGGGCCCCACAGAGACCTGATTGGCACACGCAGTGAAACTTTACCCAGAGCTAGTAACAACAACATATGTTCCCAGAAGCTGCTTAGGAAGCTCTTTAAGCACTGGCGAGTATCTGTGAAAGCTTTAGACCTTGAGAGTAGAAATAAGGACAGCAGTAACCTCCCAATGGAGGAGTAGTGGCAGAACTATATGCCTGCTTTAGCAATAGCTACTAAATGGATTAAGGCTAATACTTCTGTATACAAACGTAGGAGTGGTTGACATTCAGACCAGAACTCCAGTGCATACAGGAATTCTCTTAATGGGAGAAACTGTAAGGGGAATGAGTGTAAAGGGAATCTACACTAATATGTACCACACATAACTAATATGTGAGATTCAGTGATAGTATCCTGACATGTCTTTGTGAAATGCCCACTTTCCGCTTTTATGGTCTGTATTCTTTCAAGACTGTGGTGCAATAGCTGAAATATCAGCATTTGAAAGGAATGTCAGAAATCATCACCGAAGAAGCATTTCTGCTTTTGCAGAGCATCAGATGCTCATGGCCAGAGGAGGAAGAAAATGACAAATTTTATGCTAAATATTTGTCAAAGGAGAATTATTATTATTATTATTATTATTATTATTATTATTATTATTATTATTATTAATATTAATATTGATATTTGTAATGCTTTTTTATGATCAGAGAGCTGGTAAGTTGAACCATGCATGTAATGAAAGTTAGCAGAAAGCAAAAAGATTAATTGTGTTATATGCCTCTTAAATTAGGACGCTGCTTACCTTTTGGAGATGAGAGGAATAAAATCTTGACCTGACTACAGAAAACTGTAGGAATGGAATTAGTGCCACATTGTTGCATGTGGGATAGGCAGTAGTTGGTAATGACAGCCTTGCCACAGTGTTACTTAAGTAATTTCTCTTCAGAGCAGATGTGGTATCTGCTCCTGATGTGCTGCTAAGTAGCACTTCCTGGCACTGCTGCTAGTTGCAAAGTGTGTTTGTGCTCTTGAGACAGCCTGTTCTTTTATACCAAGGTACTGCAAGGTGAGTCTAGCGTATGATGTGCATTTCTGTACAGTCGCATACCCAGATGCAAGCTGTGCATTGGTTTTGTACTACATGCCTCCTTTCTGTGTGGAGCAGGCATGAACTTACAGTACATTTCAGTTCCAGAAGGATCACTTTAGAGAAGAGATGCAATTGCAGCATGACTTTAAGTTGGCTGTGTTACAAACAGCAGTGAACTGGCAGCAGCCCAGTCTCAGTTGCTGATGGTGGGACCCAGAATACTGATATTTTGGCTTATGTAAAGGTTTATGCTAGATCACTGCTACCTTGGATTTGAGCAGAATCCCATTTAGAAATTGCTTGTAGATTTATATTTTTGGAAAGCAGATTCTTGTTTCAGGTGAAGTACCAGTGAAACAAATAGATCTTTATAAGCATACAGATAGAGCTTTTTGAAATTCTTGCATTTCTTTCCTCAGACTGATAACTACTCGCACTACAGTTTTATATTGGTTCTGCTGGTGACTGAACTGGAAGATGTTTAAGCAGGCAGAAACAAGGAAGGGAAGGGGAAGTTGTGTGTGATGCTTTCTTCTTAGTCATCACTGGAATATAAAATTTATCAGCATTGTGTGCACCTCTGTCTATATGGATAAATGAGTGCACCTGTATCTTAGTATTTATTTAACTAATTTACGTATTATTTTTTAAGTGTGGACGGGGGTACCATGCTGTTAATTATATATTATTTATTATCAGTATTATATATTCTTCTTCTTATTATTATATATTATCTATTTTAAATAATAAAAGAAATCTTCTGTAAGAAGAAATCTGAGGAGGAGAAAAAGTGGCTGATCATCAGCTGCAGCAATAGGTGCTTTTTGAGCCAAACTGAGCATCTTGATGCCAGCCTCTTTAAACCAGAGCAGAGGAAAGAACAAAGTCATGTAGCACTGTAGTTCAGATTCAGGCAGACTGAGTTGAACCTTGATTAATTCTGCATGTTGGAAGCTGTAATAGGAACATCACGAGAAATGCCAGAGAGGTGCTGCAGCCAGAGTAGCTCTCTCAGTTCTGTGCAAAATAAAATGGTTGAGTTTCACTGTGGTTGATTATAGGACCTGCTCACAAACAGCAGAAGCCTGGGATTGCAGCAGATTATAGCTGTGTGCCCCAGCAGCACTTCTCAGCTGAAAAGTCAAAGGAATGAAAGTGAATTTCATTCTTCTAAATCCTCTGCAGTACATAGGACATGAATTCCATGTTTGTCAAGTAAGGTGATCCTAGCTAAAGGTGCTGATTTCTTCAGTAGTGCAGAGGAGCTAGTATTGTGGAAAAAAAACCAATATAGCTTATAATTTAACGACATTTGCATCACTGAATCCATATTTTACTGAACTAAGCCAGCTGTCTGTTCTTAGGTCTGCTTTTTCTTTTAAAATTATTTCTCAATACAAGTTGCTTTTATTTTTAGACTAGCTACTCGGGACTAAGATGGAAGGTTAGCTATATGAAGTCAGGTACTATTTTTGGTTCCGCATTAGTCTTCCCAGTTGTGCCACTAAAGGAAAGAATCTGTTATGCTGACTTATTTGAGCTGCTGTGATTAATGCCTCTGTGTGCAAAGATATAATTCTGGTAACTGAAAATGCTGTGTTTTCCTCTTCAGACAGACTGGATTATGGTCATGAGTTTAACATCAGTTAATTCTGCTTCCAGTTTCCAGTTATTTCCAAGTTTGGTAGGGCTGTTGTTTGTATTTCTCTTTGAATTGAGAAGTGTGGTTTGGAACTTCACTGTCATATAATACACTGAAACAATCAATTCCTTTTTCAAGTAGTGGATAATACTGGTTGTGCCGGGGTATTTTTTGTTACAGAGAATGATGGCATGTTTTGAATAGTGTGAGTGAAAATTATTAAAAATTTACAGAATTTTAATCCCTCTCAACTGTAATTGTTCCTATATCTAAATATCTGCACATAATTAGTGCAGTATCTGAAATACTTCTTTGCAGAAAGAGGTCAGGTCTTCCCTTTGGAAGACTAATGAGTGGGCCTTGCCAAAAAGTCCTACAGTACTGGAAGATACATGATAGGAGCACACATATTGTGCATATTTCTAGAGCTTATTTTTCTGGCAGTCATTTCCGTTGCAGTGAAGCTGATCCATCTGTTTGAAATGCACCCAACTGCAATCTCCCATTTCCACATGTATTCATTTTCTGAATAAAACTCTAGAGATATTGAAAAATAGATGCAAAAACCTGTTTACATTTAAAATTAAACTTAAATGTGGTATGTGCTGTATTCTGTCATCTGTTCCACATAGCTGCATGAGCTCTGGTGCCCTGACCAGTCTGTTCACGCAGTCTTTCTGCACTGTCATACTGTATTAGGCGTTTCCTGGGCTTACTGCCAAACTTTTTCCATTTACAAGGCAGCAGGCAAATACTTAACATTTGTTTTCTTTTTTACTCTTCAGATTCCCTGTAGGACAGAAGGATTTTGTCTCCTTCATTTTCACTGCTGTTCCTCATCACAGGGTATCTGTGAAAGAAGGTTCATTTTCTGATTACGACTTTAAGAATGTGTCACAGTCCATGATTAAATAGTTATTTAGGATGCTGGCCTAGGAGCATTATTCTTCTTTTCTTACAGTCTTTGTTTCAATATCTTTTTTTTTTTCTTTTTTTCCCCCACTCAATATTTACAAATTCTTTTAAACACATATTCAAGAAACTTAATTATTTTCTCACTGTCTATTGAACTTAGTGACAGAAAAGGCAATCAGACAATGCCTTCTGGATACTGTAACCTAGAAATCAGATTATAACATATAGCTTTATGGCAATGTCCAGCAGCTTAGTGAGGGGACGCTGCTTGATCCATCCATACAGAGAAAGAAGATGTTTTCACAAACCAGCTAATTGAGGTTGTTAGGTTGGTATTAGAGCATCTGTGTAATTGATAAAAATAAATAATTTTTAAAATACTCTTTCTTTGGTACAGAAACATAAGAGATTAGTATAAAGGAAAGTCTTTCAATTGTAAAGTAAATTTGCTGGTCTCAAAGTCACCAGCATGCACAGGCATATAATAAATCAGGTAATGAACTTTCTCGTTTTGTAACAGTTGTTAGTTTTGCATTCTTTCTGTGTGACCTGACCTAGTTAAGCCTCAAAGATGCCAAGTGCTTCTTCTTTGCCTTATTATTATTTATTCTCTGCCTTATTATTTATTATTCTGCCTTAGATTCCAGATTTACCACATGTTCAGTCTAGCAGTGTTTTTGTTGCTATTCCTGTGTACTCTAATGTGGGCTTCCATGCTTGCCTGGGTCTTGCACAGTTTATTTTTCACCTGTTTCTAATTCACTTAGCATGGTTGCCCTTGACACTGTAATTTCTGCCAAGTGAACATGTTATTAATTAGAAAGAATACTGGCAATTCCAGTACTTTTTTTTTTTTTTTTTTTTTTTTTTTTTTTTTTTTTTTTAAGAAGGGTATATCAAGGATTCACTGGTTTATGACTTTTCTTTGTATGTGTCTTCTTCCAGGATGTATCCTGGCTACTGGTTTGGCTGTTCTTTCACAGTTTACTGAAGACCTGTCAGGAAATGTATTTCAGTATAAACAGGCAAACATCTGCCTTAAGCTAGTGCTGAACCTCTTTTGTTCTGTTCTCAGTTTCAGTAGTGAAGGACACTAATGGTTTAGTTACTAGTTAAGAACAGTGGTTAAACACCTTTATCTCTTTTGGCTTGGTCAAGTTGTTCGGTGGAAATGCAGAGACTCAGGGGAAGTTCCAAGGTATGAAAAGCTGTGTTAAAAACACAGTGCTCAGTAGGAAGGGGTGGAACTGCCCTTTTCACCTTCCCCTTTGAGTTCCTGAGGATGCTCGGAGGAAGTACTTCCTTTTGAAAGTTAGGTCTGCCCTGGTGAGCCCTGGTGATGAAACTGAAATAGAAAATGGACAACTGCCCTATTCCTGCAGGACTGCTTTGCTTGTACTTTGCTCTTTAGAACATACACAAACCCTTGAACTGTGGCAATGCTAACTTAGTTTGAAAAAGTGAAACAAAAATGCTGATTAGAAAGCTAGCCTGTAAAAATAGACAAATATTTTACTTTTGCTTACTCAGAAAGAAAAGTTGATGCAAAAGGCAAAACTGTCAGGACAGTACAGCTGTGATCTGGTCCAGTCAAATAGGAGTTGCATTTCTCAGGAGAAAATCACACACACAGAATCACACAGAATTACCCGGGTTGGAAGGGACCTCAAGGATCATGTAGTTCCAACCCCCCTGCCTATCAGGGCCACCAAACATACACCTTTACTAGATCAGGTTGCCCAGGGCCCCGTCCAACCTGGCCTTGAACACCTCCAAGGACGGGGCATCCACAACCTCACTGGGCAGCCTGTTCCAGGACCTAACCACTCTTCTAGTAAAGAACTTTCCCCTAACATCCAACCTAAATCTTCCCTCCTTCAACTTAAAACCATTTCCCCTAGTCCTGCTATTATCAGCCCTTTCGAAGAGTTTACTCCCTTCCTGGGAGTAAGTTCCCTTCAGGTATTGAAAGGCTGCAATGAGGTCACCCCGCAACCTTCTCTTCTCCAGGCTGAACAAACCCAACTCCCTCAACCTGTCCTCATAGGGGAGGTGCTCCAGCCCCCTGATCATCTTTGTGGCCCTCCTCTGGACCCTTTCCAAAATCTCCATATCTTTTTTGTACTGAGGGCTCCACACCTGGACACAGTACTCCAGATGGGGCCTCACAAGAGCAGAGTAGAGAAGTCGAGACCTGTCAGACTGAAGGTAGTAGCCTGGAGGTTATATCTAGTTCTGTCATGCTGACATTTAATATGCTTTTTTTGGTATCAATTCCTGTGGGGAAAAAACAAACAAAACAAAACAAACAAACAAAACCAAAACTACACTGCATTTCTTTAAGAGCTTCAGCCTTTAATGCTTGTTACTGCCACTGAGCTGAAAACACATCCACAAATCCAGCTGCTTCTCTTAGCTTTTCCTTTGCCTCATATCTTAAGCACTTCCTTTTTCAAATATTTATACCATATCCATACATACTTCTTTTCCTGGAGTAAGTAAGTATAATTTTTTCTTTACTGTTTAAAAAGAAATGAAAATAATCTTGTCTATCTTTTCCAGTTTGGATGTTGTAGTTCAATTTCCATCTGATGTGGGGATTTTGCCATCCAGAGCAGATTTCCCCTGATGCAGGGTGTGGCTCTGCAGGCTTAAACTGAACAGTCCTGTTGCTGATGCTTCAATTGAATCAGCCATGCTAAATTGAACCAGGCCATTTGACTTTACAGCTTATTGTTCTATGTTTAGAATGAAACATAGCTGTGCAGCTGCAATAAATAACAATTTATTCAGTGAACTCTTGGCTGGAGGGTGTTGATACTGATCTGCTGTGTGGTGTTTTCTTAATTTGTCACCAATTGTATTATCTGTGTTTCAAAGTTACATCACAAGTGCATGTGTTAAAAGCTTGAATTTTGTCATATTAGAGCTTGAAAATAGTTAAAGTCCCAGGTAATAGTTAAGGAACACAATACTATTTACTTCAATGTGTAAAATTCTTTCCATTCCACATATATGTGTCTGGGACAACAGGATACCTTAAGGATATCTTTTCTTTGTGAGCTGTTGCACTGTTATTTGGCATGAATAAAGTAAAAACAGCATTGTCATAATCTGCAGATGAAGAGGTCAAATACTGTTATGCTTTTTATCCAGTTTTGCTACGTCAAGAGCAGTATTGTTGGCTGGGCCTTGCGCTCTGGTTGCCAGTCATTGCTTTCTGCCCATTACTTGTCCTTCTTCTGGCTCACAGTGTGACACTGGATGCTCTGACTTGGCTTGAATGTTACTGGTATAACATTATTTCTCCCATGGAAATATATACCATTTCTTTATGAAATAGACAGGGGAAAAAAATAGATAGATGATAATTATTTTTTCAATTTCTACTATGTATTCTTGTGCGAGGAAACTATGCATAAATCTATGGAAATAAATACCTTTTTTCTTTTTTCTTTTTTTTTTTTTTTTTAATTCCTTTATTCCTTGACATTTAGAAAAGGTTTTAAAGCACACTTCCAAGGCTATTCCAGTCATCTTTTGTGCAGATATTTGTAGATTCATTGGTATGCAGAACTGCTCTATAAGCAGCAAAAGGATGCTACCACACATGATATCATACATCCCCATGTACTTTCCACAATCTGACATAAGAGGGAGAAGCTTTATATTAGAACCAGATTCATTTTAGCACAGCATTTAAGTGTGACCAGCTCAAAACAGCTAATACAGGGGCAATAGAGGCACATGCAAAAAAGTGATGGGTGTACAGAGCTTGTGGGAATGGCCCCTACTTTGGGACTTCATATGTGAGCTTGTGCTTCACAGAGTGCTTCCTTCTGTTTCCAGTGGTGCATCCAGGATGACTATTTTGAACGCTTTCTCATAGCTTTTCTTATATTGGTGGGTTTGAGTTGGCTGTTGAGTTTTCTGCCCTCCTGCTCCTTTCAGGTGGGAAGGATGTCTGGTCTTCTTTTTCTAAAGCTTGCTTCTGCTTCAGTGGTAATGCATCTGGCAAAAGGAAGAAAAAATTCTGAAATCTCTGGAAATGGCAGAGTTCAGTTATTAGTAGAGAGGCTTATTAAGTAGAGGGGAACACATCCCATGTTAGCAAAACTCTTAAATTTGTGCAGCCTTTTGAATCAAGCTGACTGCCTCTTTGGTAGCAATTTCAAGTGTAGCTCAAAATGTCTCTAGGCAATGTGAGTAGATCATTGTCGAGAAGATAAGATAAAAATAAAAGGATTTTGTCAGTGGCTGGAATCCTTTGTCTCCTTAACACAGTGAAAGAAATACTCAGTACTGCAAGTGGCACAGCATGAGGATGGTACTGGAGGGGCACCTGCTGCTGTTCTGGGTAAGCTGCCATGACAACTGTGCTGCTTCTGGCTGCCTGGTCTCTTCTTGCAGAGCACACAGGGTCATTGGTATTCTGAGTGCTGCCTGCTGCAGGCAGCAGCAAACCCTCCCTCCAGATCTGCCAGCATTTGCCATTATCACCCCGAGTAAAATATGCAAATGGTGCTGACAGGTAGCTGGAAAGGAGAAATACCCGTTTCCATAGAAACAGTTATTTGTTTCACCTGTTTAATTAAATGGTTTTGCCAAATAGTTCCATCTTTCTTAGCTCCTGCCTGTCTTTTATTCCCAAATCTCATTCACGGTATGCAATGTTAAAAATAATGTTAAAAATAACAGAGAAGGGGTGGGGAAGACTGGGAGAGGATGTAAAGCAATTACACAAGAAAATATTGATCAGATTAGTTTTAAGAATTATCTTGCTACTTGTAATCATTTTTTTATTTTTATTTTTTCTAAGAGTATATTAAAAGCAGTTCAGTGGGATTCATTTTGTGGCATTATTGGTTTTAATTTGTTCTAAAGTAGATATTTACTCCTACACAAACTGACTTCTTGAGGGTTGGTTGTTTTTTATTTTTATTTTTATTTTTTCTGTGATCTTTTCTTTTGTTCCCTCAAAGAAACTAAAGCATTTATCTTTTTTAAAGCCTCATCCTTCTTGAAATAGATTTAACATTATTACTTTAACAGTTAAAAACAGAATGAGCTGTAAAGGGCATGGAAGGAACTCTGCATTTTGTTTTTTCTTGAACACTTTTAATAGAAGGGACAAGTAGTGGTTTGGTTTGTTTTTATGTGACATTTAAAGATGAAAATTAAATGCCTTAAAGCGTTAAAAAAAAATATTACAGAAGCAAAAATTTTATCAGTTTGCCCACAAGCCACTAATGCAAGAATACCAGAAGCTTCAGTGCTACCACTAGGGTTTCTAGCTGCAAAGCTATCACCATGCACATGTAGGGAAAAGTACAGGTATACGTGGAAGAGAAGGTTGTCTTGGAGGTAAGGAGCAGTAGTGTTTACATTCTTGACTGTGAGTTTTCCTGAATATGAGGAATAGCTGAAGTACATGAGAACTACAATGACTGTTATTATAGAAGAACATTACAGTGAAAAGGAGTACACAAACTTATTAAGAGTTGCTGACTACTGGAAGATTTAGCATTTGAAAATACTATGTTTGTTTATTTTACTCTATGTTTTTTGCCATTAAGGTTACGTGCTTGCAGGACTTCTTTGGAGATGATGATGTCTTCATTGCATGTGGACCTGAAAAATATCGGTACGCTCAGGATGACTTCGTTTTGGATCACAGTGGTAAGACTGCGTTTCCTTAACCCATTAGAATCAGTCAAATTCATTCACACCTCCTCCCCTAACCTCTGGTCACTTTTCAAGAGCTATGTGATATAACAGAATTGCATTTTAAAAGGTTCACTTACATTTCTAATTTTTCTAAAATGAGTTATAAACATTTTCTTTTGACAACTGTGGTCTACAAGATGGTCTCCGTGTTATTGTCTTCATGTGAGTTTTGAAAAATCATATACGTCACTGCTAATTTCATGTCTCAGATTGTCCTAATAAACAATTCATATTTAGTTCTTGAATGCTGTAGACCAAATGTGGAGCTTGTTTATACTGTGAGAGTTTTGTGGGTAACAGTAATTGCCCTGGCAAGAATCGTCAGATTATCTGAGGGTGGTTTTGGATTTTGTATTTATGCTGTTTTTTCCAATTGTTATAAACACTGTAATTTCATTACAAAATCTTCTGTTATATTAAATAGTGCAGTTACATGTCTAACCACAGTGTTTTGTACACTTGAATGTGTTGGCAAAATCAGCTCTTTCCCATTTTGCTGTTATTGCCAGCATGCTGTTCTTCTAGAACTACCTAAGTACCTTGATTCAAATAAATAGTATTTTTTACATAAAATTTTAAACTAGCTGAGATCTTGTGCAGACAGAGGAGAACATGACTGTACCACCTCACACTGCAAATTCTAGTCTGGGCAAAAATATAAATACTTTTGTAGATCTTGTGGGTATAAGTTTGCTTTTCCCATTCTAACATGCACTAACTCAGTATACTGATTTCCTTACTGAGAAACTAGCGACTGGGGGTTTCTTACTCACTTGGTCTCTTCACCTTCAATGGTCCTTGTTTTCTATAATACTCTGGAGGTCTTAACAGATAAAAGTAATTTCAGTAAAGAGTGGATCATGGATTGGGCATACTGCTTTATGTGTCTTTTTTGATGATGACTTGATAGCATAGTAATGGCATTGCCATCATAGTGATGAATAACAGAGACAAAATTAAGAGGTAAAATGATAAGATTAGATGGGGCGAGATTTGCAGTAGATGCTAACTGTAGGAATTTAAAATTTTCAAATATGTCAATACATATATGATTATTTACTCCTTTCCTATTTGGGTTCTTTTATTTCACGATATATAGTTGATGGTAAATTACAGTAATCTGTTGTCTCAGCATTTTGGAACCAATAGGCATTTTTCACCTCTTCAAAAACTGTTCAGAACATCAGTTTCTTGCAAGAAAAGGTAAAATAAGCTTGCTGCGCACTTACCCTATATGAAGCAGCCATTACAGCACACAGGATTTACTGAACTATCAGAGGAACATTGTCATTGGCTAACTGCCATCATTCAGCCGTGCGTAGGTACAAACTTGAATAATGGTCATAACCCAAGTTCAAGACTTCGAATATGACATGCAGAATGTTACATAAAGCATTTGGCTCAGAAATATTTTTATGACAGGTGGGTCAATCCTGAGATTGACTGTCTCGTTTAGTTTGGCAAGCATATTTGGAAAATACTGATATTCTTTTTCTGGATAATAATCAGAAACTGCAGGGTTTGCAGGAAGCTGGTACATTTAATTTTGTTTGAAATTCATCTGCTTGGTTTGCAGAATGCCGTGTTATGAAATCATCTTACTCCCGATCATCTGGCATGAGGTATTCTGGGTCCAAAAGTCCAGGACCTTCACGTCGAAGCAAATCACCTGCATCAGGTACAACTTCTAGGATGAGCACATAAAATACTCTAGCAGTTGCTTAAAGGGTTGAAAAAGCTACTGGCTCTTTGCAAAGTACAAGTGCTGTGCTTTGTTTCCTGATAAAAATATTTTATCTGTTTCTCACATAGATGTAATCATAGAATCACAGAATCATAGAATGGCCTGGGTTGAAAAGAACTTCAGTGATCATCCAATTTCAACCCCCCTGCTATGTGCAGGGTTGCAAACTACCAGACCAGGCTGCCCAGAGCCACATCCAGCCTGGCCTTGAATGCCTCCAGGGATGGGGCATCCACAACATCCTTGGGCAACCTGTTCCAGTGTGTCACCACCCTCTCTGTGAAAAACTTCCTCCTAATATCTAACCCAAATCTCAGCTGTCTTAGTTTAAGACCATTCTCCCTTGTCCTGTAACTATCCACCCTTGTAAACATCCATTCCCCCTCTGGTCTATATGCTCCTTTCAAATACTGGAAGGCCACAATGAGGTCTCCCCAGAGTCTTCTCTTTTGCAAGCTAAACAAGCCCAATTCCCTCAGCCTTTCCTCATAGGAGAGGTGCTCCAGCCCTTTGATTATCTTAGTGACACTCTTCTGGACCCACATCCTTTCTGTACTGGCGGCCCCAGGCCTGGACGCAGTACTGCAGATGGGGTCTCACAAGAGCTTAGCAGTGGAGGACAATCACCTCCCTCTCCCTGCTGGCCACCACTTTTTTAATGCATCCCAGAACACAGTTGGCCTTCCAGGCTGCAAGCGCACACTCCTGGCTCATGTCCAGCTTCTTGTCCACCAGGACCCCAAGTCCTTCTAATAATACTGGTTTATAATAAAATACAAATTTATTTTTTAATCCTGATAAGAAATGTTATTTCTATTTATTAATTAACAGGCACAAAAAATTCCATTTTAAGAAGATTGGAATAATTTGTGCCAACAGTTTGCCTAGGACATGCTTTCAGCACAGCAGTCGATTTGCTTGAAAACTTAACTGTAGAATGGCTATGTGTTTGAATTGATGTTTATAGGTGTGTTAATATAATTCAAAAGCTTTTTCCTATATAAACCAAATAATGTCAAAATACAGGATTTTGTTATTTGAAGCAAGTTTAGGAGCTATTCTGGAATACAATCACCTATTGACAGAGATTTTTTTTCCTGTACTCTGTATAATTTCAAAGTAAGGTTTGTGTTGTGTATTTGACAGAAGTTTGACTGACCCCCATCCGTTCCAAACACTGAGTCTTTTATACAAATAAATAGAAGGGAGAATCTTGTTTTTCCTATTTTAGTTCTGCATTTAATTTCTAAATATAATAAAACTTAATCGATTTCCTTCTCTCAGACCTGGAGAAGTAGCCCTGAAATCAAACCACTGAATATGTAAATATACTGTGCTCTGTTTCAATTGTAATTTTATGTGCATAAGTTCCTGTGTGTGTATTCAAAACTGCAATATGTTTCATATTCTCACATCCATATCAGTATTTATTGCTTAACTAATGCTGGTTAAAGTCATTTTATGTCTCTGAGATCTTTAAAAGTGGAATATTTGTCATCTATTTACAAAGTTGGGATATTAATTGAAAAGCCTCAAACAGTGTTTTTCACAAATGATTTGTATTTCATGTAATGCTGTTAACTGTGATGAGATTACACGGAATATATAAGAATATATAGAATGTATATATAGAATATATTCATTATCAACAGGGAATTTTAGGCAAAATATTTAGAAATCAGCACTGTCATTTCCTTACTTATTTCTCCATTGGCCTCCATTAATTAACCTCCATTTCAGGTTAATCTGAAAATTTATCAAAAGTGTCTCCTGTTTATCCTTCTATTTACTTGCTTTATTTTTTCTCATGTAGATTTTAGTTATCTTTTTTTCCCTTCTTTCTTTCATGCATGTTCAGGGCTGTTTAATAACTTCTCTCCTTAATGTCTTTTTCCTTTGTGTCAAACATATGAGTACAGTTAAGAGGGGTGGCCACTACTCCAGTGCTCATTCTTCAGCAAAATCCCCAGGTGAGCCATTACTGTTATGGCTGTCTATCACTAGCGTGTCTCCTTCCTCTCCATTTCCACTTTCCTCTGCATCTGTGCGTATTTTTAAGGTTGAAATGCACATTTTGCATTTACTGAGCCAGAGCCATAATGCATCCAGTGTTTTTGTGAAAAGTTGGTCTTTGACTGGGATAATCTAAATGAATCTTTATAGTTGTTTGTTGGACATCTACTAATGGTGTCAGTGTTAAAATTATAAAGGTATAATCTAACTACAAGTAGACAAGCATTCTGAGAAACAGAATGTATGTGTATATCACAATAGAAATGTTCAGCTAGTGCAAAAATACAGGGGTAAGATCTGCTGACAAGAGAGGTGCAGAAATGCATATGACACCTTTTATTTGCAGTCTCTTTCTCTCCTTTTTTTCTTGTGGTGTTTTAGAACTTAGGCTGGAATGACAAGAAACCTCTTTCAACCTTCAGTTCCAAGTGAAAGTTTCACCAGTATTGCGCTAAAACACTAGACTTCTTACAAGTAATACATGCTTTCATTAGCAAATAAGTTGTGACTTTGGACCATATTAAAAGTTAACAATTTGAAAGTTATTCATAGGCTTCACAGTTTTCAGCATCCCAGTACAGTAAATTGTCACCTAACATGTACTATTTAAGGAAAAAAAGAAGATCTTTTTTTTTCTGTATATTCAGGCTGCTTTATATGTAGAAATACCCAGAAGTACTTATACTTAGAAAATAGTTAAGAAAGGTAAGTTTTCTATATACATGAAATAAGTAGCAAATCAACTTAGCAAAGAAGCTAATTGTTGAAAATAAATACAGGTTGCTTGTGTTTTCTAAGTTAAATTAAAAGAAAAAAAGAAGAAAAAAAAGAAGAAAAAAAGTACAGCTGTCTGCAGGGGGGTTGGACTTGATCTATAGAGGTCCCTTCCAGCCCCTACAATTCTTTGATTGTGTGTTGTATAATCACAGAAGGAAAATAGTTGGAAGGAACCTCAGTAGGTCATCTAATCAGACCTCTGGCTCACACTTGTCCAGCATGCACAGCTAAGATACTAGTACAGAGATGTATTACTGCAAGTGTATGGTGGGATATTGTTCCATAGAAGAGGGAAGATTGTTAACCAGCCAAACTCACAAGTACAGTTTAGTGGTGGTTCTGCCCTTGCTTAAAAGGATGACAGTGACATAGAGACATTTAGAGATGACTTATAGTGTAGGCTTCAATTGTTATGTTCAGGGAAGACTGTCTTATCTGTGAGTTTCATATAAAAGAATTTGTGAAGAAACAAAAATTGTTTTGCTTCTGTGGTAATAGTTGGTCAGTTTGTTGTTCACATACTTTACAGCTTGGAACTATTTCTAACAGCATTTACTAGCCCTTCGCATTTTCCTGCTTGCAAATTCCTTACAAAACAAGGAGGTGCTGACATGCCCAGTTCAAAGAAGTTTATGTAAAACGAACTGATAAAAAGTACCAGATTTACAGATCTGCGGGAGGGACATATGCTTCTAAATTCATTTTACTTCTTTAAAAATGCACTTAAGCTGAACTTACTAATCTATTGCTCTTGTGTGCAGCTCTTGTGTGCAACCTGTGTCAAGCTCAAAACTATATACTAAATATTGATAATTTAGTATTGAAATACTATAATATCTATTGCAGAAAAAAAAATAAACTTAGTCCTGCAAATGGTTTGGGAATCAAATGAAAAGATTTCGAGGCAGACTTATTCCGTAGCTAAATAGTTGTACCTTAACATCGCACTTGAGAGAGAGATATGGTTATGAACAAAAGGAATTTCTGGAAGTTGCAGTGCAGTCAGCCTGGTCTACCAAGTAGTAGACTGCTGAAGTTGAAAAAATAGTACTGAGATATGCTCAAAAAACCAGCAAAAACAAACAAACAAAAACCCAGCAAAAATGTTCTGCGTTCTGCTAAATGTTACATCTGAAAAGGGAGAAACAGACAGCCACGTGTTTCCACTTATGAACACGTTTTCTCCCCATATTTTGTGCTATTTCACAGTAAATTATGGAATGTAAAGGGATTATGTCTATTAAAAAAGCTCTCACGCTTGCAAAGTACAGAGCTGACTTTTTAAAATCCTGGAAGAGCAATGTGATATTTGTGTATTCTCTTAAACCCATATCTAGCCGCATGAGTTTTGGGCAAATAGTTGTGCGGCATGTGATCACGTAATTTATTCCTAAATGCTGATGAGTCTGTTTTGATCTTTGTGTACAGATTTTAGTGATACCTAGTCAGAAAGAGATATTATGTTTTAAAGCTAGTTAGGTGGGTTGGTTTGTTTGTTTTTAATCTTCTTCCACTTGTTTGCGTGGCAGTTAATGGAACCCCAAGCAGCCAATTATCCACTCCAAAATCTACAAAGTCCTCCAGTTCTTCACCAACAAGCCCAGGCAGCTTTCGTGGACTCAAGGTAAGTACCAGAACGATAAAAATACTCTATTCTCTATTAATTGATGTATTAAAATAACACTGAATAATAGTATAAATAAATAAATAAATAAATAAATAGAAGCTATAATTTTATAGAGCAGTCTTGCTAGTATGAGATTAAAGTTGAGGTCAGAGTGGAAAAGGGAGCTGAAGAAAGATTCTTGTATTTTGTCTTTGGTTTGCAGGATGGAGAAAGCTTAAGGAAGACTGAGGGTGGTGACAGTGGTTTGAATATGCCTATTTATCCTTCAGTTTTTGCACTGTTTTATAGATGGCATAATTTGTCTGAGTAACTTATATCTCCCTACCATGTATTAATGTAGTAGCCTCTTCTGATAGCTTATCATCCTGCAGCACTGCTCAAAATTTCATCAGAAGCACCCTTCCTTCACCTGTGGCACACAATTTCACTACTTAATGTGATCTCCTGCCAGAAAGCATGAGAGCGATTCCTTTGAGAGCTGCCTAAAGTCTGGCAGATTTTTCTCTGTGCTGCACCAAGAGAATTCTCTGCCTCTCGTATTTAAAAACAGAAAAATATACAGTTCTTAGAGGCTGCCTGCAGCCTTTTTCTAGGTAAAATAAAAGGAATGGTCTGGAGCACACAGCAGAGAATCATACTGCTGCATGTGTGCAGCTGTCCTTTCAAGGAGAATTTTCTTATGGAATTGTGAATTGCAGCTTTTGTGAAAACACACTAGATGGCTTTGTCTCTGATTATTATGATCAAGAAATAACTCCCTTTGGTGAACACAAGAGTTGTGAAGAGGCTGCATAATTCTGTGGAGAACTGTTGTCTGAATTAAGGGTCTGGCAAAAGAAAGTCATTTGAATAGTATTTAGATCTGTTTTTTGACATGCTAATTGTTACCATGTCTTTGTTTTGCAAGGAGTAATCTTTTCTCTAGATACTTGAGAAAAGACTTTGATTTCCATGTTAAATTTCAACTGTTTGGTTCATTGAGACAATTCATGTTGACGAGCTGTACCATTCCATAACGGCTTTTTGTCCAATGCAACATAGATTGATCCTTGTTCATAAAGCAGTTTCAAGAGCTGCAATAATTCAGATACTGAAAATTGTAGCTGTGGTGTTAAATTTGTCTTGAAAGCTCTTACCATAAATCTATGGTAAAGGATGCCAAAACTAGCAGACATGAGGCTCTCAGCCGGTCAGTGCAATACTTAACAAATGCTCATTACTGAAATTACAAGTTTAGAAACTGGATAATTAGGCTTTTTTGTTTTTTTCTTTTTTTCTTTTTTTCTCCTCCCAGTAAGTTGTTCAATAGATTAAAGCTCTATTGAGAAGGAGATAATTCTGTTAGTGGCAAGCGTTTTTCTGTGACGTGGACATGTCTTGTTTTCCCTTCACTGTCAATTTCAATGAAGTAGGTTGCTATACCTTTTCATCTAGGAATTTAATTGATGCTATATATTAATGAGTTTTCCTGTCATGTAAGTCATTCCTATGTCTCCATAGAAAACAGCAACTATAAATGAATAATCTCAGACCTTATGTATTACTGAAGTAACACATTAGTGGGTAACCCTTGTTTTATCCCATCGAGATGTACCTGTTCAGTAGAGATTCCAGCTGTGTTCCTGAGACTAAAGATAGAAAAAATTAGGGGGTGGATCTCTGGATAATTTCCAAAAGGATCAAGAATGCTGTGCAATTTCCCAGTTATGTTCTAGTATTAATGACAGTTTCAGTGGTAAATATCAACATAAAACCAGTAACAGGGAAGCATTTTTAATACAAAACAAGATTATTTTAAGAAACCCATTGCTATTATTCTAAGATTGATCTTGGCCAATCCAATGACGAAAACAGCAGGAAAGCACAGACAAATTTTAGTATTTTGAGATTACTGATGCACCTTATTATTGAAGAATTCATTCTTGCTACGACTGCATCACTGCACAGACAAGTAATCTGGTTTCCTGCATGTATTTAAAGGCACCGTGACTGCAGCAGAAGAAAAAATGAGGATGTAAACAAATACTTTGGCAGACAGTGAAGGTATAAAGAATATTTCCAAGGATTTCTTGCCTTTGGAAATGCAGTATTAAAGATGCCTTTTCCTTTAAAATGAAACCTTCCCAGTCAACAAGGATTCCTTCTTCTTTGCAGTGCTTGATTAGCAGAAGTGCAGAATCTCCTTGCAGGAAACACAGCTTATCTTTTAAGGGAAAGTTTTTACTTCTGTTCCTTTTCATCTCTCCAAATAAAGCGCCCATAAGCTATCAATTGTTCACTGCATACATTTAGCCAGTGTGCTCTACAGTGTTCCAATTTTGCAAAAGTGTTTAAAAAATTTTCCTGGACTGTGAGATGACACTGAAATCACAGGAATGTCTGCTATGGTAGCAGAATAATAAACACTACACAATTTTCCCACAGCCTTAAAAGCCTTTAGTCTAGTAAGTGAAAAATAAAGATACTGCACTGTTGCCTTTCGACTACAGCTGCATGAATAAATAAGAGCAAACGTTAAAGACGCACACAAAGTTGTGTACTACTGTCCTTTTGTTATTATCTATTTTTAACCTCACAGTTTTATCCCATTACTAAGCATTTTACTTTGTAGAGGGTTTGAGTCCTGTTCTGTAGACAGGTCATATTTGATTTCTTTAGCTCTTGTCTTTGGCTCTCAATGTGTGTTTATAGATTCAGATGTGTAATGCCATAAAGGGTACTTTGACTCCTAGCTCATCTGGTACATGTGTTAATAAACATGACACGTATCATAAAAATCTCCAGAGAATAGAATAAGAACAGTAGTGTTGTAATGTCCTTACTTGGATGTGTTTTGTTGTTTCCTATTGGAATTAAGTACCATGAAGTCTTACCTTTTTATTATTATTATTATTATTATTATTATTATTGTTATTATTATTATTATTGTTATTATTATTATTATTAAATTAAAATTATACTTTGCAGTTGAATTAGATTTAGAATTGCAGGTATTCTAAATAGTAGTGTCTGAATTTGTATATTACTTCTTTGACTTACTGAGCAAATGATCAAAGAGAAAGGGCATTAAAACCCAATCCAGAAAATAAGTTAAGCACTTGCTTAACTTTAAGCTATTGATTAGTCCCTTTTACTTCAGTGGGAGAGTTAATTTACTTAAAGTTAAACATGTGCTTAAGTGATTTGAGAGATTAGTACCTATCTTCATCAAGGCAGTAATCTTTCGTATTGTACATGTTTATCTGTTAGCAATTGCATATTAAGGATATATGCAAGGAAGTATACAGCCTAGACAACAGCAGTTCTGAGAGAAGTTCTTTAACTGTTCCTTTTGGTAAACTTACAACTAAGCTTCTTTCTTGTTCACAAAGTAGACTGGACTAGTAGATAGACTTGGCTATTCTGCTCTGGGAGGAAAACCAATGTTATCAGCTCCATTCCTCTCATCTCTGCCTCAGCTTCTCTAAAAGCTTTATATAATGTGGCCTAAGTCAGAATCTCTTTAAGAGAAACAATGTTGCCAGAGCAGTGCAACAAAATGTATTTATATTGTTTTTATCTTAGATATTTTTTATAGTATTGAGCACTGTAATAAAGCACTAGCACATGCATGTACAGCCATGCCCACCAGACCAGGCAATTTGGAGACATAAGTTTTCCTTTTCTATCCAGACAAGTAAAAGACAGACACAAAGGCACCTTTAGGTGGGAAGCTGTAACACTGCAGAAAAAAAAGCCCCATACTCTAGGAGGCACTATCTCATGTAGCTACCAAGAAGTTAGTTATTGAATATGGAGAAAAAACACCAAAACATTTCCACAAACATCTGTATCGTAGACAGTTCATCCTACCTGCGTGCAAAGGTTAGTCAATTAAGGTACCATTCTACTTCAATCAAATATGAAATTCAATCTGTGGATCCTTCCTGAGACTCTTGTTAGATGAAAAGTAAAATCCCATCAGTTGTACAGTTATCTCAGATTACCTTTTTGTTCTTTCCACCTTTACCTTCTAAATACAAACACAAAGTTTACATAAATCTTACAGTACTGTATTGGCCATTTGTCTGTTATATGGTAGAAAACAGGTGTTTTACCATCAATGAAGTAATAATATTACCAGGGTCTGAATTTTCTGGGACTTGCATATGAGTGAGAAGGTGGATTTATATCCCATGCACACTCTGCATGGTGTAAGGGGAGCAGTACTGAAAGAAAGCAGTAGTGTTGTGTGGAGTAGAATACAAATGGAGGAGTTGCTGCAAAGTCTAATCTGCATGGTGATCATAGATTCCATTTGTATTCACTAGTGTATCAGTGTGCATCCTTTTCTTTGTGCAAATACAGTCATGACTAGTGAACCAGTCAAGTGGGATATCAGTGGTGCAGCATACTCAAAATACCACGCATCACTGGGAAGCTTAAATGATTAGAAAATATCTTATTAATAATTGTTACTTAACCGTGAGTCACTTGTTATTAACTCGCACCTCTTTCCCACCTTTTTTGGCTGATCTGATGTACTTGTACATCATAGACAGCTGAAGGATTTATGTCTACCCTGACACAGCAGGGAAAGTCTAGACTAGTTTTGCTGCTGAGGAACTGAGACCCATAGACCCAGTTCACAAAAATGGATAGAATGGGTTTGACATCATCTCTAGAGCCACGAGGTAAATTATTATTGGCAGATCTATGGTTAAGTTGCTGTTTCAGGATCTGATCAATCAGCTCAGCCACAATAGCAGCATTAGACTTCTTCCTTTTCCTATTCTCTTAGCTTTTTTTCCTGCTCCTATTTGTTTCCTTCTTGTAAATATGGTGGTAGGAAGGCATATGCCTAGTCATGCTCTGACCTGATTATAAGGATGAAGGAAGGTGGAAATGTGAGCTAGGTATTCATTTGTATTTTCACTCATTCAAAAGCCCAAATGGATTACTGATGTTCTAGTTTGACTGATGTCTATGATTTTGTAGGGATCTCTTCTGTTACCCATTTCATACTTGAAGATGTGACTGATGGGATAAGAGACTGACTCATGATTTTGCATCAGGGTCAATTAAACCAAGTGTCCTTGTTCCTAATCCTTGTTAAACAAACAGCTCAGAAATACAGCTGCATTAACACAATCTCACTTTAAGTTATTAGCAGTGAGTAGTAGTAGTAGTAGCTGCCTCATTGCTGTTTGATGCTACTGCTATGCCAAATGCTAGTAACCAGAATTGTTTTAGAGGCTCTGCAAAATTAACTTGTACAGCTGTACAGTCATACAGCTACTGTACCTTTAGCTGATCTGGCAGCTCAGCTGCCACTAGAAACTTAAGCATTCATTAGCATTTCATGAGCCTTTAGACAATATCCCTATCTGTCAGTTCAGTTTTTTCATTGACAATAGTGTTAATGATTTAAAATATTCTGCAGTGTAACCAGACAATGTCAGCTAAATGGAAAATGCTGCATTTGGATTCCTGGTGTCATGCAAAGCCATTTCCACAGACACTGAGCTTAAGGCAGGGAAGCATTTTAATCCTTGATGTGGTGAGCAGTGAGAACTATTGTAATAACCCACGAAGAAAACAAGGTATTGGAAATTCACAGAACAGCAAGAAATACTACATAGAGTGGGACAATGTAATAATTTTATATTTAGATTAATTTTATTTTATACTTAATAATATTTACTAAATTAAAAAACTACATTTATCTGTAATGGGAGCAGTTAGTACACAGAACAGATCAGTAGCTTTTACTGTTCACTGCATTTGTTCATACACCGCCCTATTTTAAAGTAGAAGTTGATTGCTGATTATGGCAGGACAACTGCAAGTGGAATTGTGAGGGTTCAGATCAAGTACCAGTTAAGTTGTTAGTACAGCAAAAGCTGTTTTCATCATACACTGTCCTTCAAAACCTGTTAGATGATTGTTTTTACAAAGACATCTAACTTTTATTGTTAGTAGAGGTCCCCAGTCTTCACATCCATAATTAACTAAAGTACAAACTTTTAAACTGTCATGGAAATCTGACTATTGTAGAGGTTCTAGGCACCCTATGCCAAAATTATGTTCTTTAAATGTAAACTTGTAGGGTCATGAGAGCATTTCTATATTACCTTCATAGCATACTTCAGTGCTAGTCTAATGAGGGCACAGGCTGACAGAGTTCAGCTGGGGAAACTTCTGGCAGTGCCAGCTGTGAAGTAGATGTGTTAGAATATACTGATCACTGAACAGTTGTCTGGAGATGGCTGTCTTTGGGTTTGAATCTCTAGCTGACATGAGAATTTATGTTACTAAGCAAGCGGAGTGTATTATTCCATAGAATGAAGAGAGAATGTTTGTGCAGTGGGAGAGAATTTTCTTTGCTGCTAGCAGTTTTGCTAAAATCTGCTCAACTATGCCTATAAAGAGTAATATCAAGCTTATGTATGTCTCAAGTTTGGTGAAAGACAGTATTTTATGTTAATGAAGATTAACTGTGAGAAAGCAAGAGTAAAAATAAAATGAGAGTGGAAAATAAGCTGATTCTTTATAGGTGTTTTTAGAGTTTTTTGTAAATTTTCTGTTGTTTTCTCTACATTTCTTCCTGACTCCTCCTTGCAATTACTTTATTGTGATAAATAACAAGATGTCATGTGCTTTCACAGATCTCTCCTCATGGTGGATCTTCGTCCAATGTGAATGGTGTACCTGAATCACTCCGTTGCCAGAGTCCTGAAGGTAGGCAATTACAATTACTAAATGCCCTTGTAAAAATTTTGCTGTAATTAAAAATTAGTTTTGCAATGTTAGATGTTTGCCTGCTGGTTTGTCAGTCAGTCCTCCCAAATTTGTATCATCAGTAAACTTGCTGATAGTGAATTGTATCCCTTCATCCAATTAATTGGTGAAGATTTTGAACAAGGGCAGACATGACAATGGCACAGCCTGGATTAGGCTAAACAAACAAACAAACAAAACCTTGAAGCAATTGGAATGCATGCTGCTTTGTATCATATAAGGAAAATGTGCGTTTTTACTTGCTGCTGTGGTTTTTACATGCACTTGTAGATCAAGATGATACTTTAGAAAAAGTATTTGGAGTTCAGAAAGCATTCTAGCTGCATTCCTCACTTTTAGAATACATCCAAACTAAAGGTAATATTTGATTTGTATGGAAGAAAGGTCAAACAATTGTCTTATGCTGTTCATTCTTACGTTTGAGTTAAAAAATAAGGGAATAAGCAGAGAGGAAAACGGCTTACACTTCTGTTTTGTATTTGTGGCTGTCTTAATTCTGTATTCACCTATGGGGGATATATTACACCCTGCTGACACCTCTCTTCAGTTTGTGTTACTGACCTTGCTTTTCTGCAGGTGTGAATGGAAACAAGTGCTCAGGGTCATCCACCATTCTTGAGAAGTATAAAGTCGGAAAGGTGATTGGTGATGGCAATTTTGCTGTTGTGAAGGAGTGCATAGAACGGTGAGCAAGGAGAACATTCAGTTGTGATAACTGTTATTTCACTGGATAGAACCCTGTGCATTAGAAAGATTGCATAGAAAATGTGATGAGATGAAAGCAAAGGGCAGTCACAAAGATACGCCTACACTTTGGGAGAACTAAACAAAGCAAAACACTCAGAGTTTCCTATGTGTTATTTCAGCAAAGGTACATGAGAGAAGCAGAGGAATGTAGCTTTTTAATCCCCAAAGCTAAAAGAGATATCACCTTTTTATGGAGGCTCTTTAGGAACCACTGCAGATCTTCAAGAAACCCCTTTATACCACATGAGACTGTTGGGGCTGACATGAGATTTTCTGTGGTACCTAAGCGGTCTTTCAGGAAGCCTGAGCAGTTTTGCTGCTGTGGGATCCTACTGCCTGCTACTGAAGCCATTTTTCACACCTTTTGGCATACTGTGAACAAAGTATTCTTAAAAGCATACAATTAGTGGCAGATGATAGCCTGTGCAACCAACTCCTTTCTGCTTGCTTGTTCAGAGGGCTGGCACAGAACATGCAGTGTAGAGCCAGAAATCTTAAGTCAGTCTTTTAATATTCCAGACTCTGAAATATTCTCATGCACAACTTTCCTGAAGGTAAACAGGATACCTTTACAGACCTGTGCTGTGTTACTGCTCATTCTCTGCAAGCTTTGTGTCATGCTTTGCTGCTGTTGTAAACAGAACAGACAATTCAACTGTTATTTTTTATATGTTGACTGATATTTTCTCAGTTTATGTTTTAGAACCACCTTCTTCATTAATCTGAGAATTACATCAGCTTCTTAAACATTATGAAGAATCTCCAACCTGACTATAAACACTAAGCAGATTCAGCAAACATCTGTAAAATCCATAGCAGTTATCAGAGTACTTGATCCACATCTGCCAGTTTACCTTAAATAAACATCATTTTTAATAGGAACATCTCATTCCAATCTTAGCAGGTCATATATTCACACACTGGCATTCTTGCTGAGTCATACAAACGAGCCAAAAGGGTTATGCAGAGAGGCTGAACATGCTGAACATATATGTATAAATTACAATCCCTACCTTTGTGCAGCCATAACTTTGTTGTTGGTTTTTCCCTCAAGAGAAAGGTTCCTTGATACTGTATCTGTGTTATTTCTTTACTGAAAATAATATTGGTGGGTTGTATGCAATACAACATCTAGTACTCTCTTTTGATTTATAGCAGAACACATTGTTCATTATTTTTAATACTTGATGACGTAGTAGCAACTAAGGTTTATAAATTAAGGAATAAAGACTTAGGTGACAGCTTCTAGAGATACTACCAGATTACAGAACTGATAAAGGGAAAAAAATGGCTGAGTGATCTGAGTACACCCTAAATAACTTCCTGTTGTAAGTGCAGGGATTAGATAATGCTTCTATCAGTGTTAACATCTAGACTCCATGGGTTTGATGTTTCCACCAAGAAACTCTGTTCCTGACAAGCAGTACCACATTAAAGTGAAAGCATTTCCCCAGTGCTTTAAACACTGCAGGTATGTTACAAAAATTATGAAAAGGCAACACAACCAGCTGTGCTGAAAAAAGAATTCAAAATCCACTTCAACCTGCAAGAAGCCACACAAGAGGCTTGAGAGAAACTAAATGAATTGTGCTTCACAGCATCTTCCCACATGCTCTAAACCTGGCCGCAAATCTTTTGTTAGTGGTAGAGCAAATGAAGTTCATGAAAGAAAGGTTGAACGCGTAAGATTGCATAATTTAATATTTTCAGAAATAACTACTGTGCATTTTGTAAACTGTGCGATTTCCGCTGAAAATGGGATAAGGGCTGCTATGTCACTTTGGTTTCTAAATGTCTTCTATGTTTTTGGAATGGGATAAAAAAACAACCTTCATGTTAATTAACAAAAATATGAAAATAAAAAGTCAAATTTAAACTCAAAGACCTACCTTTGCATATGGCTCCATCTTTATATTTAGTGAAGTGTTATTAAATGAATATTACAAAAAATAAATATAATTCAATTGCTACTAATAATTAGGAGAGAGGAATTGCCAACTATAAATGCTTTTCCTTTAATTTCTATTAATTATTACACTTAATTTCTCATCATGTTGTGTTTGAAAGCTTCAGTTGTGGAGCCAGGAGGCCATTGTATCAGCTACTCTACAAAATAAAATGGCCTCTTTCTCAAAGGGTGCCTATATATATATATATATATGAATACACGAGTCAACAGATGGATACTGACAGCTAGACAGAATGCCAGCAACCTGTCAGACAATACTGGTCAATATGACAGGCAGTGATACCAACACACAAACTGTTTGTCTGCTATCTTTTGTATTTTCTCAAGTACTATAGTATAGCATTTGCAGGAGGGATTTGAAGTTGGTTAATGAATTGGCATTATGAATGTTAGCTCCTCTTTCAACACAGCACGAATGCTGAAGGTTTCCTAAGTGGGTTTTGCTGATCAGTTATTTGCAGACTTTCAGATAATGCACTTAATTTAGAATAAAATAAATTGTGATTTTGAATTACACTTTGTGTTCATAGTAGATTCTACATCTTCTCTATAAGAGGATAGCATTTCACAGATACTATTTAGATAGCACTTCTATCTAAAGACTGGATCAGGTTGTAACTATGACAACCTAGCAGATACAGCTGCACTTTGAGAGCAGAGGTTCTCTGCTGCATTTTTTCAATAATGGATCATTTGAATGTGAAATGTTAACTCAGTTCCTTTTTTGTGAGGTAGCAATTTTGATTTGCTGTATCTAATGCAAAGAGTATATTGAGAATTAATTTGTTAACTTAAAAATGTACCTAATTTTTTCTTTTGGATCCTCCTGCAGTGTTTTTATTACATATGCTAGTGGTGTTCTGAGACACACTTAAGTCTCTTGGTACTAACACAAAAACAGGATAGTAGCAATAGGATGTAATGACACTTAGTTTTCATTTTTAAGTCCTCCTTACTACAATTAGTAATGTCATCTTTGATTACAGGAAATAAAAAAGAAGTTAATTTATTTGTATTGCTTTTTTTCTCTCATTTTTTTTTTCTCCTTCTGAATAAAGGTAGAAGATTTTTATTATTGCTTAGAGGTATAAAAAGCAAAATGGAGCTCCTTCTTTTGGAGGGAGTATCTACCAAAAATAGTCATGCTTTCTACTTTGGATATAACGACCCTCTTAAATGCCCTGGTACTACAAATGATAGCTATAAAGTTCTGTACACTCCTGGGGAGGGGAAAAAATAAAAAAGAATGAATGAAATACAAAATTATCTCCTAATAAATTCAGCAGGATTTTGGACTAGTACATAATGAATTACAGGGTCCTAGCTCTACTGAATCCTATCTTTTTTTCTATAAAGCTTTTTTTCCTCTCTCCCCTTACATGAAAATGAGGATGATTCTATCTTTAAAGTCTACCAGTTGAACAAAGCAAAGTGGAGGGCCCAAGACAAATTCAGCACATTGCAGTAAGGAGGTGAGAGGCAGTTGTGGTAGGTCACAGAAGAATGAATTGCAGCTGGAGCCTAGGAATAACACACCAAGTAAGTGAGCAGGGCTGCGGTAGTCAGGGAAACAGCAGGCACAAATGTTGCTGAGAATATGAAAAACAAAATGAAGCCTGTTCTGTGCATTTTTTTTTTTTTTCAGTAGCCTCCGTGGGTGAAGGCATTCCACTGTGTATATTCTTACAGATAATGCCACACAATGTTGACTGTTTTCTGATTAACATTTTCATATTTTTCTCACTAGATCCACAGGAAAGGAGTTTGCGCTGAAGATTATAGACAAGGCTAAATGCTGTGGAAAGGTAGAGTGCACTAATTTACATGTTTAAGAAAAACAGCAGCAGTAGCATGAGCAGCTGCTCATTAGTCATAAATGGTGGGCGTGTTTGGGTTTTCTGACTGCTTTCAGAATATCTGTTTAACTGGGTGATATTCCGTCCAAGAAGCAAATACTAAAAGTTGTGAGTGTTAGCCTGCTAGATTATAGGGTAAAAAACAAACTGTCATCCTTTTTATTGAACTAACAAACACCAGTACTTGTTCAAAACGAAATCAGACAAAATATAGCCTAATTATTTTGATTTGTATAATATGAGAGAGGAAGTTTCCTGTTTTCCCTTCCCTCTCTACCTCTTATCCCTGTCTATGGCTGTACATACTCCTTTTATATACAAAACTGTGATTTGGGAAGAAATTTTATCAACCATTTACTTCTGTTTATATAGTTAAATGTCCTGTAGAACAAACATCTCTTAATGAGAGAGTTCTGAATACTTTATTTCTAATACATGAAAAACAAAATAAAACAAAAAACAACAAAAAAGCCTTCTACAGAAGAGTACGTTACATAAGAGAAGCAGGTATCCTAGAGTGCCACAGACCTCCTCCATTTAAAAACAAGGGGAAAAAAATAACAATAGGTGAAACATAGTCAAGAATGGAGACTAAATGTTAAAACAAATGACAAAAAAAAAAAAAAAAAAAAAAAAAAAAAAAGGCTTCTATTTTCACTGCTTTGCAAGACCTTAAAAACAAAGGGCTCTTGAGGAACTTATGAATCAAATGGATCATAGTTTATTGTTAGCAAAAGCAACACTGAAGGCACAGTATTAAACGGCAGTCAAATTTTGTTTTAAATAGTCTGAGATAGGAAATAACTGCCTTTCTTTCAAGTATAACTTGAAAATAAATAATGCCTTTTTGATGCATATATCCAGTTTTATAAGTAACTGCAGTGAAATGATTCTGGAGTTATCTTTGCAACTAAATTAGGGTTTAAAATTACTTCTTATCAATTGCATAGAGTAAATGCTCTGCAGAGTAGAATTCAGAGTTATAAATGATAGAAGTGACCTTGTATGAAGATGCTGAAAGTCCACGTGATGTTCTTTGTATAGTAAGGAGCTGTATACTGCTCTGCACTGACACCCTACCTGCTATGATGACTTGCTCTGGAGTAGAGGTCCTCTGCCAGGAATGGTCTGTTCGTACAGATTTTAAGTTGTGTAAGGAGATGAATATCTCATATCTATAGGTTTATTTAATGGAAAATTAGGAAAGGAATCTTAAAAAAGATATAACCCCAAGAAAACCAGTGCTAGAATTGCATTTCTGAGATTAAAATGTGGTGAAATCTTTGGCTGTTGGAAAGTTGAACCAGTGTGTTTTACTGAAAAAGAGATCTTTTTTTATTTTTTAATCCTTTCAACTTCAGCTGTTTCTATCGCATGTCTGAGAGCCTCCTAAGAGCCATAAATTGGAATAGTCCAGAGACCATTCTGTACTGTAGAGTTCAGACACATTTTCTACTTATCACTCTTGCTGCTTTAAAACAAATGAACAAAACCAGAAAAATATATAGAATTATTGCATGGTTACATAATTGTCTGTTTTGAAGGGATCTGTGTCAATACATCTGCATCCAGATGTATGTGTATGTACAAGCAAAGACCATACTTAACAAAGTAAATAGTTTAATTTTGCTGCAAGTTAGTCCTTCACCCTCTTTCCTTGCCAAGATAAGTCCTGTGTTAAAAACAACCAGCTGGACCAAATATGTGTGATTTGTATGTTGCTCACTGCTCTCTACCAGTTTATCTTGGATTGACTAATGTGTTTTCTACAAGCAACCTAAATACCGATCATACAACAGTTTTTCTTTAAATAATTCCTATGAACGTAGACTGAAATCTATGTTGCACTAAAAAGGAAAACATTAAAAAAAAAGTTGGAAAACTATTTTCTTTTAATGACAAAATATAGGAAAAACAGTGGGATATATATATATATATATATGAGCCAGTGCTTTGAAGATAAGTATCACTACAACAGCTAAACAATGTTTTGGAACCTTTTAAAAATGAATGTTATTGTCACTAGCTTTAGATAAAAATAACTTCCACCTGGGTTTTGTTTAAAGCCATTAACAATTTAGTCAAATTAAATAGAGAAAACATAGGTTAAACCATCGAGTCTCAGTCAGAATTGATGGATATAATGAATATATGCTATTTGTTCTTTGGGTAGAAAAATATATTAAAATATTCTAGTTTTTCTTTGGATTCCTAACACTAGTTTTGAATTTGCAGGCTTCCATCCATAAGGCTTAATATGCTGTGGCTGTTCACTTTTGTCTGTTGATGAGATTGAGCATTGTGTTTAACAAAATTCTTCATGTTTATTTGTTTTCTTCCTCCAGAGCACCTTTGCTTGGAGCAGACATATGTTTGTTCAGAATGACAATTGATGCTCTTTCAAATTGAATTTCAAAGGTGTGACTGTTGAACCCATATATGCCACACCACGCTCACAAAATGAGATGCACACACGGCATGTGGTTTCTGAGTTACACAGCCACATAAAGCTTTGCAAAAACACAATGCATCCATAAGTAAACCTGAAAATAGAAGCTAAAGTAGCGTAAGATGTTTAATCACTGCACAATAGATCACATCTACTTCTCATGCTCTGCTCACAAATGCATGAACTGCATGCTGCTTATCAGTGCATTAAACATGAATAAGTTCAGACTCCGGTGAGATGAGGTCTTACATGCCAAAGGAAAGAAAACTTATGTTTTTGGCAGGCGGTGTTACTTACTTTGCAGGGAATCTAAATGCAATGACTGTATTCCAATATTTATAAAGAAAAATGCCAATCGTTATTCCAGTGGAAGAGGCATGCAATTTTCTTGACTCCATAGCATTAACCAAATGTGAGGATACTCTAGAAAGCCAAACATTCTGAAGCTAATTGTTCTGTAAACCCATTACTTTCTCAGCAATATACAGAAGGACAAATTAAATGCAATCTGTGCACTGTTAAGCTGCTTGGAGCCACAGCGAGTTGACTGAGCTGGTACATATTTTGCAGACTGTAAATCTGAAGATACATATAAAATAAACTGAGGTCCAATTACCAAAGCAGTTATCATTTTTCTATTTATAATCCATGTCCTTTTTTAAATTGCCAGTCCTTGAAAAATAAATCCTAGGTAATCTGTCCTTGAATACTGTACACTAAATGAGAACTGAAGGCTGTAGAGGATCAAGAACATGTTAGCTATTGTTGGGAGGTGGCAGCTTACAAAGATCCAAGTCCAGAGAGGTTCTCAACCTGTTAATATCAACATAAGAAATGCAACCTGCACTTCCTGAACTGCTGTCTTCTTCCAGGATCTTTTTTAGTGATAATCCATGGGTTATGCGTTTGAAATATCTTAAATTAAATTACGGGTCACTGATGAAGTACAAGTGGGCTGAAATACAAGTTAAAATCCAGTATGTGACAGTAGCCTTTACTACATAAATGAAATAAACAGAAAAATGGGTGCTCCCTGAAAAGCTGATCAAAAGAAAACTGAATGGGCTACTTTATTCATGTATATCTCTGTACCCTCTACTGACAGGAACACCTGATTGAAAATGAAGTGTCTATTCTACGTCGAGTGAAGCATCCAAATATCATTATGCTGATAGAGGAAATGGACACTCCAACAGAACTCTATCTGGTGATGGAGCTGGTCAAGGTAAAACCTTGAGAGATTTTTTTTTCAAAGAACAATTCTCTGTGTTGGTCAAGGATGTAATGCCTAGGAGACACAATCAGATAAGATTTTAGTGGCAATCTCCATTTTAATCATGCAAATACTCTTATCAATCAGTTCCATTAGTGGCATTTACATCTCTTCTTTTTTTAATTAGAGTATCAGACACAGATTTGAGGTAATCTTGCTAAGTAAGTGTGCAGCCTAGAAAAAAGTGGATGGTGGTTTTATATCATTTACAACATGCAGAGGCTAGCTGTGATATGCATATAGTAATGGAAAATTTGCATTTATTTTACCAATATATTTAATTATTTGCTTTAAAGGGAAAAGCTCTATTTAATTAATTTATCTTAGAAGACCATACGTACAAGAAGTCCAGACTTCAGCGATTGTGTTCCAGCAACATTAAAACCTTTCACTTCCTTTCCTTGTATGAAACATCCCTTCACTTCCAGCTGGCCAAAGATGGTGCTACTGTACGTGTACAGAGGAAAAATATCTCACATTCCATTCTGCTGCCACCTTGTGAATACAGGATACAAGTTGCATTGAGTTTTATTTCTGCATTCTCAATTATCTGTGTTTTGTACATTCACTGCATCACTGCCCATTGGTTTCAGCATGTCAGATCAGCGCAACTCATCACTGTTTTTTCTGCCTGAAACATTGTTTCATCCAGTAACGACCCCTACAGCTGTTTCCCGCTTGGGAAACTCTAAAGAAAGTCTAGTTGTTGAAGTCAGAATTTTTGTAACCTACCCATTTATCTCCCATTCTAGAAGCTATAAGAGGCGTTGTAAGTTATTTTATTAATATTTTAATATTCCACCAGCTTGGCTGCTTCTTTTCCACATGTATTGAAATGCTTGGAATGCCACCCACTGCTCAGATAAATCACCAGGGTAATCATCATACAGACACCCACATAAAACTCATGGCGATGATTGGAAATGCTGCGTCAGAAACTCATTTACACGTTGTTATGTATTCCAAGATAAACGGGGTATCCTAATCAGAGACTACACAATGGGCCTACTCTGAAATGACCTGCAAGTTCTGTACTTCAAACTCATCCTGTTCAGCTTTAGTAACTAACTTCACATTTTCACAGTATCTGCAGCATTTCTACTTTGCAGTTCATTACAATTGCAAACTGTGATGTTAGGCTTTTTACTGCTGGATGGATTTTCTTTAGGCTTTACTCAAAATCAGAGAAAGAATTAAGTTGGTAAGATGAAGAAAATAGAAACTGTATGGGGGTATCTCTGTATATCATACAAATGAGCAATCAGAGGTAGAAAGATCAGTCAAATGAAATCAAGCCAAAAAAAGACTCTGATTTGTAAATGACCCAGGTTCCCATTCTACAATCTCAGTGAGAAGTTTTATTCTTGTGGGATTTTTATTTGTTGTGTTTTGTTGTGGTGTGTTGTGTTGTTTTTTTTTTAAACATTTTAACAGGCTTCTGAGGATGCCTTTTGTGCAGGAAGATTTTACATTGTATGTTCCAAATTGTCTTCATTATTTTTCTTGGACTGACCTACTAATCTCTCCTTACTCTAGGGAGGGGATCTATTTGATGCCATCACTTCTTCTACAAAATACACAGAGCGGGATGGGAGTGCAATGGTCTACAATCTGGCCAGCGCACTCAAGTACCTTCATGGTCTCAACATTGTGCACAGAGACATCAAGCCAGAAAATCTCTTGGTACGTCTCATTTATTTTCTAATATTTTCTTTCTTACTTTCTGCTCATGAATGCAAATGCTCATATATAAGCATCAAAAAACTGAGCAGGGAACAGAAGGATTATTAATTTGGAATATGTATGTATAAAATAAATCTTCTACCATGAGATAGCAATCACCATAACCCAAATGAGCTATGCTCAAACATGTCCTTAGACCTGTCTTTATTTACATTTTGATTGTCTGCCATTTGGATGAGTAGGAATATTGTCTCACAGAACAAGGAATTTTAAAGCTGTGTTGATGAATTATTTATGACATTTTGCAAGTGGGGGTGAGGGTGGGCTGAGAGACACTTCTTCCAGAGATCATATGGTTATTGAAAGCTTTTTTTAATTTTACTGTCATAGCAGGAATGAACATCTTTCTAATGACTTACCAGTATTTTAGCTGAGAATTAACTCTGTACGTACATTTGTTTTGTCATGGGTGACTGATGACATTTTGTTCTCAGCCAACATATAAAGTAACTGAGTCTGTTGGTAAGAATGACCACGAAGTCTGCTCTGAGAACTGCTTAGAGTACAGTGCACAGAATGGGAGCAGTGTGCTGCCTTGCTTACACATAGAGGTGATACACAGGAATTACCTATTGGGTGTAGATACTAGATGTGATGCAATGAACAAGCAGGGCCATAACCTTCCCTTATCTGAGTCTCTGTCATCAGGAATGCCTGGAGCTTTTGTTAACACTTGATGGGCATTTCTGAAAGCCTTCTGTGATACTTGCCCATCCTTTTTAATAAGGAGTCCCAGCTTTTCCCAGAATAGATTTTGATTTATTACAAGGATGGCGTTATGAGCTGAAAATAATTTCTAATTAATAGTTACTTCCTTCCCAACCAATTCCACTGGCAGTCTTCAGCAACTGACATAAACCCACAAATAAATTAGAATGTTTAGCAAAAGAAAGAGGGGGGAAAGCTTCTCCTGGAAAACATAGCAACCCAGCACATAAAAGAGAAAATTTATCGCTTAATTATCAGCACGTCTTCAAATACAACCAATCTAAATACACTTTAAACTCTCATTGGTATTCAAATCAATTATAAAAAGGCACAAATGTCCTTTCTGCCTAGAAAGCCCAAAGAGATTACTCAACGGATGCAAGTCCTATTCATAGTGATTGACAATACCAGCATGCTGAGACAGCAGATCAGTACTGAGTGCAAATGCAAATAATGCCCATCAGTTGCAATCTGTGCTTGGAAGTAGCTGGTTCTTTTGCACAGGTTCATCCAGCTCTCTGAAATACATTCTCTTTACCATCACGGAATCAAAAATATAAGCTATTATTCTTATAGGCTGTATCTGTTCATCAAGGAAAAAACAAACGTTTCAATTAATGATATGAATTATATAGAGAAAGGAACAAAGGCCTCACTACCCAAGTGCTATTCAATTATCTGAAAAAAGCTAAATTATTTCAACCATTCTAGAGATGCAGGAATGCTGTGTTCCAGATTCCACTGAAATCGTGATAACATCATAAATATTTCACTTTAGGGAAAAAAAAAACCAACAACTATTAATTTATATGGGATGTGTGCTTATGGTTTCCTTTGCTGTTGATCCAGTTGCTTGTGTGTTTTTTTCCTGTTATCACTGTTGTATAATATTTTACTTTCTACCATAAGCTGCCTTATTTCCTCTGCAAAGTAACTCAGAACAAGATGAGATATATTCTTATAGGGCTTTTGAGTCAGGGGCATTTGGGTCTGCACAGAAATCTAAGTACTTCTCAGTCATGTTTCTTATTACTGAACTTTCCTAGTGTGACTGCAACAGTGAGACTAAGCTTAGGAAGACATTTCCTACAAAATATTTGGCTAGCAAGAGATTTTAAACCAATCTGATGTTAGCTGCCAATCTCTAGGTCCCCATCAGTTACAAGTATGTTGTTACATTTTTTAATATGTCTAAAACTTATCAGCATTCTAGGTTTGGTTTTCTCCCTGCTTTAATTGCTTCAGGCTATATCATGGGCTGACCTACATAGCTGGCAGACAGCTCAGTTGAACACTAGCTCCAGCTGCACTGTGGCAAGAAATTGCCATACCATTTTTCTCCTCTTTCCCTAGAGCAAGCAACCAGAAACTTAACCCCAATCCATAATTTAACAGTCAGCATAGCCATGGTGTAACAAAGGAGCTAATCTGTTGCCTTGCAGTGGAACAAAGAGAGCACAGAAACATCACTGCTGCTGTGCTGATCTGACAGCACTGCACCTAACTCAGAGCAAGCTGTGTGGCCAAATACAGTTATTTTAAGGGTTATTACATGTGTCTTTATCCTCAGGCTATAGTCCTCTTTTTCATTTATTTCAGGGTATCTTTTTGGAAGGCACTGGTAGTTGGTGGACTTGGCTACTCCTATAGAAGTGCCATGTTTAACTTTGAAATCTATTGTTACTTTTGTTAATCTTCTCTGATTGTGGTGAACAAGTATTTATTCTTTCATGCTCATCTGGTGCGTTGTGTGGTGGATAGTAAACAGGTGGAGAGAGCAGCACCATCAGGTAACAAACCACACTGAACTAAGCTGTTATCAGAACAAAATGCTAATGCAGATATTTCACCGCAAGTTTGTTCTTCATTCCTCAAGGCAGAAGAAAAATATGTAAGAATGGAGATCATAGGGCATAATGTAAATCTGACAATTACAAGAACCATCCACAGCTGAAAGTTTCATATCACTGTTCAGATAAATTGTTTTCGTACAGTTGTTATCCGGGGCAGAGCAGATGAGTGTTTATGGATATGAATGTGATTATTCATTACAGTGTTGGCACTCCACTTCTAAATCTGTTGATCTCATTTCAGACTTCATCCAAATAGCCTGCTGCTCTCATGTGGGCATAGTCTGTCAATAAATGAGAGTAAATATATATTGGGTTCAGGAAGCAATCAATTGATTCAACCATTGCCAGCTGTGAAATCTTAGGATCAGAAAAGATCAGCCTGGTGACAGCCTGATTCCAAATATATCATTGTTTGTTTTCATTTTTCAAACCGCTACAGCTGTAGAGCGATACAAATAAGGTTATCTGTACTCCTGCTTCCCTGGCAAAATCTGTTATCTGACACACGCTTTTCTCAGATGCTTCACTGTACTTAGAAGTAGCAGAACAGATGTATTTTGCTCAGATTTTTGTGAAAAAGAAGAAAAAAAAAAAAAAAAAAAGCTGGAAAAAACGACAGTAATTGATATTGTCCAAAACAAACACTCCCAGTTGTAGTCTCTTACCAAGTGTTTCCGGATGGTGGCTCTAACCCTACAGATATTCTTACACTGAATTCTATGATGAAAAGCAAATACATATGAGGATTAATTGGTGAAGGTGACATCACTCAATGGAACACAAAAAATAATGGGTAGGGAAAGGTGACATAACAGTATTTTACTGAGGTAGCTGTAGAGCTAGTAACAAGAAGTACTTTAGCATCTTATAATTTTGTCTGTCTCCTTGGAAAAACAGAATTGGAAGACACATTAGAAACAGCAGAAATCTCCATGCATAGGATTTATCAGATAGCACAAGTATCACTGGATAACTTCAGCATCGGTATTTCAGCCAATGCTTTCTCTTATAGCATGCCTATTCCTATTCCAGTCTAGGCACTCATAGAGAAACCTGGATTCCCTCCCTTTATGACAAAGGAGATGCAGTGTTTTCACAGAAGTGCAAAGGCATGGCTTAACTGGAGCCTATTTTCATCCTGAGGAGTGATATAATTTCCTCGTGTGGTTTTTTTTTTTCCTAATATATTTTTACATCAGACACATTAAGAAATTTCTCTGAGAGTGTCCAGACAGCAACTAACATTTCAAACTTAGAACTTACACAGAGATGGCTATGTAAGTAAGTTACAAAATATTAGGGAGAGGAATGCTGACTTTTTGGCTTTTTATGGGAGCTTACAAAGACAGGAAAAACTGAGTAAATTACAGCATGAAAGTATCTTCATGAATTTTCTTCCTTTTTTTTTTTCCATTTTTTAATTAACATTATTCATGTCTGGACTTTCAAGTGAAACTTGGTATTTCAAAAGTCTGTAGCTTAGAACACATTCAAAATTCGTGGACCCATCCCAATTTTAATACATGGCTGTGGAAATTACCTCCTTTATCCTACATTCTGCATGTGATGCTGATTATTTATAGAACAGTAATAATAAAATTAAAATCCCAATATCCTCCTCATTGTTTTGTTTCTATTTTGCTGATTCTAGGTATGTGAGTATGCAGATGGAACCAAATCTTTGAAGCTAGGAGACTTCGGACTGGCAACTGTGGTTGAAGGACCTTTATATACTGTCTGTGGTACACCCACATACGTGGCTCCAGAAATCATTGCAGAAACAGGGTGAGGATAAGTAACTAAGACATAGGTCTTGTAACCTGTCATTTTTGTAAGGTAGCTCCTAACTGTTGTAAGAACTACAATGCTCTGGCAGGATGGTCCTCAGTCTCTTTCAACCAGAATAATTATGAGAAACAGGCATCATTCAGTTTCTTAGTGAGGCCAGTTTCCTCGCTTGCTCTCACGGCACACATTCACCTCCTTACCATCTCCCAAGGACCCCCATTGGGTGTTTGTTTAAACCTGTGCTCTGAGCAGGTCTAGTTAGATCATGTTCAAGCGACCTCGTTTGGGTGATGCATAATGTTTGTTGACACAGTTCAATTAAATAACCCAATTTTTCTGTATTTAACAGTTGGTTGCCCAAATACAAAACATTTTTTGTAAGTCTTGCTATCTAGTAGACAAGAGATCTCCCTTCCGTATTAGCTGCCTCATGCCTTAACTGTGAATTTGGTCCTCCAAATGGAGGAAGGTTTGTTGGGTTGATTTGAGCATCTTTCATTGTATTTGTGATATTGGGAAATATTTCAGAGCTGCAGCAAGCTCAAACGTCACAGGGCACTTCATTGGCACGTTTTAAACTTGGACAAACTGAAGGTAGTGGATAGGAAAAGAAATGGGAAAAAAAAAGGACCTCTTTCTGACCTCTAGCATTTTCATTTATGTGCTTTAAAAAGAAAGGCGCAGTTCTTTATCCCTTTGTTACTTATTCATTTAGGAGACTGGAGAATCAGTATCTTTCTTGTTGCTTAGCAACACATGATAACGTTAGAGACAGTTACTGCAGCACTAAGAAAGCACATCCTTGTCTTCTATCATCAGGGATTCTGGATTGGGGAAGTGTATTTGGAAGACCCTGGATAGCCTTGAGGCTTATAGTGGTGGGAGGAGGTGGGAAGTTCCACGGAAGTGGTGCCACGAAGGCTTCCAAGACTGTGAAGGATCCCAAGTAGAATCCACATATCCAAATAACATACGTCTGTTTAATGTAATTGTGCAAGTCACTCCAAGAAACAATCATTTTTCAATCCAATACAAGTGATGCAATCTTGTTTCCTCAGATACGGCTTAAAGGTGGATATTTGGGCCGCAGGCGTGATCACATACATACTGTTATGTGGATTTCCACCTTTTCGCAGGTGAGCATCTCTATAAGTCAGAAAGAAAAATAGTGAACACCCAAATCATTTCTGTTTGTAAGCCCCATCTATCTTCCTGGAAAAGGCATTGTGGAAAAAATATACAATAGACCGATGCTTTTTAAAGTTGGTTTCAGTTGTCCATCTCATCAGACTTTGGGGTCAGTTTTACATGCTCAGTTTTCTATGGGAGCAACTGGCTTGTGCCACCGTGTCCAGGGCTGGGGCATGGCGAGAGCAGTTTATTTTCCTTTTGTCCGCTACCTGGGACCCAATTCAACGAATGTGCACGCTTTGCCCTCTAGTGTTTCTGTTTGGACACAGCAACTTAGTGGTTTAGAGTCAAGGGGAAAGTTAATGGCATTCAGAGCTGAGGAGAAGAATTTGCTTTCGATGAATTTTTAATCTTGTTAATCACTTTTGGTAAGTGTCATATGGTTGATAGGGTTTGTGAATATGATTCTCAATGTCACAGTATGAATAAAGCCTAAAAATAAGACAGATGTGTTTCGCTCATTATTTTGTTTTGGAGAGAAAGGAATTAACATATTTTAATAAGGAATTCTTCCCTTTGCATTATTTATACAAATAGTTTGCTTAAAAAGGAAAACATGTTTTGAAAGCCATACACTAATAAATTGTAACTGCTTCTAACAGAGTTTGGGGTGAGGAGGCAATGTGTTCATACCATGACATCAGAATCAGGTCTTAACAAATTATTAGCAATTATTTGTTGAAAAACCAACAGAAAAGGTTCATTTTCTCTTAATAGTGAGAGGCGGAGTGGATATTCACAGTGGGTAAGGCCAACAGAAGTTTTGGTTAGTTTGTTTAAATAAAAAGCAGCACTGCCTGATTCTTGAATATTTATGATACCATGTTTTTGATGCAAACATAATTATCCAGTTAGTAGCCTGCCAGTACCCAGTCTACTGCACATTTTCCATATCTTCTCTGTGGAATACATTCAAAATCCAGTTGCTTACAAGAAGAGGCTCATTTCACTGCTATTCTTGCCCCATTACATGCCTTTTGTTTGGCAGGTCCTTTGGAGCTAGGCTGGGCAAATGACTTATTTTTGAATCACATTCCTCTCACTGCATCGTGTGCTAGCTCTGTAGTCTCCATTCCAGTGGAAACCCTTTCACCTCAATATTATTCTTCCGTTCTCATCACTCCTTAAAGCATAACTGTGGCAAAGAACTCAGAGGTGCCATCACTACATAAGCCTGCAAATTAGGCACTTACAATAACTGATATAACATCATTTCTGTTCCATTTCAAATATCAAATTTAAAACTCGTGTGATGATTTTCATTGTCCTGATTTCTTTCATTGTTGCTGTTCCACAGTGAAAACAACCTTCAGGAAGACCTATTCGATCAGATACTTGTTGGGAAGCTGGAATTTCCTTCACCCTACTGGGATAACATCACAGATTCAGCAAAGGTACTGATATATCTTCTAACTCTAAAGAGCTTTTCTGACAAATTACTGAGAAGACTGTGCCCTGTTGGAAACACGGGATAGAACATTCACATCAGAATGTTAACCACCCTTCCAGGGGCTGTGCCTTTTCAGTTGGCTTAATGGCGCTTGATGAAAGCTCAGGTTTGCAGACCTACCCTACCATCATGGTATTGTCCAAGTGAAAAAGTGCAGCAGAATGCCTCTTGTATTCACTGAGCATCACATGTAATTTGGTTTATTTGATGATGGACTATTTATAGCAGATTCAGCACTACCACTGTTATGTAAATGAATTTTCCCCTCCTGTCTTTCCTTTAAAAGAACAATTATTACTATGTGGAATTAATGCAACTGATATTATTTGTTTCTGTTTCACTCTTGACAACTTCCCAGGAGGTACAGCCAGCTTGATTTGCCATTGTTAGTAGTTCTTACCATTGCCATTTGTGTTTAAAATGATCGGATCTGTAGAGTAAAAGTTCCAAATTTTAAACCCCACTTCTTCATTCAGTAATGTGCTCTGAATAGCTGAGGATTCTCATTAGCAAGTGGCAGTTTCCTATTATTCAGATAATGAGAAGTTGAAATTTTTTTTCTTGAGCTTCCCAATGGCTGTTACCTGAAAGCAGTTCTTTTTTCATTTGCCAGTGTTTCCCAGTGATCTCCTCACTCTTACAGATTTGCACTGTGAATAAAAGCCCTTCAATCTTAGCACTAGAAGCAGCTTTTTCATTTCAGACTTACATTGATAATGATTTGGGTGGTTGATAAACCTCTCCCTTTAGTACGTCACCTGCTTGAAGAGGCCTTTTCTCAATCTCTTGAACATAAAGCCAGACAACTTAAGAGGCTATAAAAAGCTTTCCAAGGCAGGTAATTGACTCTGCATGAGCTTGTTCATTAAAGAGAGGGAAACATTTGTCTTGAATCATACCTGCAAATTTGTTGTTAGTTACGTAATTAGTTGAACTGAAGGAAGTTTTGGGACTTTTGTTTTGTTTTTAACTTTACTGACTGCTTTGCATCAGCAACCTCTTTAAGAGTTATCATTTCTGTAAGCAGTGAAGTCATATCATTAACAAAAGGTCCATGAAGCTATCTGATAAAGCTGAAGACATTTGCACTAGTGCCTCTAAGCTGTGATGAAAGCCAGAAAGCCACAACTTCAGATTGTTTGGGATCTGAGCATACAATTAGAATTAAGCAGTTTTCCCCATCAATATTCTTTTTCCTACGGAAGGTGATTCTAAGCTGGTGAAGTGATTTGAATGTCCTTTTATGCTGGAGGAATACATGAAGGAAGATGATTTTCAAAGAATTTCAGCAGTTTTCATACTTCCGATTTGTGCTCTTTACATACTGTGACTGTGCACTGCCCATTCAGGATCATGTCTACCCTAGGTTTTGTTTTGTTCTGGTCACCTGTATGAGTACAGAGAACAAACTGGACCTTTATAACTGATGTTTGGAAGAGCAGTTTTTTGTCTGGTTAGATGAATTTGTGAACGCGCATGTCATTAGAATGTTGCACTGAAAAGAACTCAGTGAAGGACTTTCCACTGTAGTTTTCTTTCCCATTCTCATTGTCCTTTTTTCTTTATAAAGGAGTTAATTAGCCTGATGCTACATGTGAATACTGAAGCCCGATACACAGCAGCACAGATCTTAAGCCATCCCTGGGTGTCAGTGAGTAAATTACATTGTACTTGTCTCTAACTTGATATTGCATCTATAAATCTAACTATTACAATGTAATCCTCAGAAGCAGCAACCTAATTCTGCTATACCCATTTCTGTTTATTCAATCACTATTCCCATTTACACATATGAGAGACTAGCAGGAGCCTGAAATAAGCTTCAGCTGTTGCTAACTCTGTTAATAACCATATAAAATGCTGACAAATGACAAATACACTTTTAACAAAGCATAACTATACTGTTAAAAGGTAAAAGGTTGTTGTGGGACAAATTCATGGACTGAGTTACACAGTGTCACGTGGCATTTTAAGAAGCAGAAGGTCAGACACAAAAGAGCACTTGCTAGGTTCCTTTCCTACATAGTTTATCTCAAATGGTTTGAACCATATCTCAAATAATAGAGGGCATTCATTTTTGGGCTGCTCACCTGAATGGTTACTATGCAGGTAGTACCTCTGTCTAATAGAACATTTCTCTTTTGCTCAGTTACTTTATCCAACCTTATTTTTTCCTTACCTTCAGTACTGTGTTTGTTCTAATACAGGATGACACATCCCAGGAGAATAATATGCAAGCTGAAGTAACAGGTAAACTGAAGCAGCACTTTAACAACACCCTACCCAAGCAAAATAATACATCTGCTGGGGTTTCTGTCATCATGGTAAGAGAAATAAAGTTTTTATACATTCATATTGTACTTAACATATTTTTCTAAGTACTCTATGAGCATGTGTGGTGCAAGAATAGCAAAAGCAAAGCTAGAATAGTCCCTAATTCTAGTTGTGTATTGTATGGATTGTCCCGCTGTTGCTTGAGAGCAGCCAAGTCTATCACAGTGTGCTAGCTAAGCTACAAAAGCAAGCTTTCAGATACACGTAAACACTAAGTAGTAGTATGTTGAGATGGAATTACTTTATTAATAACTCAATATCCTTCATTAAAAAAGCTGTAACTTTAATCATACTGATCAGCTAGTTGCTGACGTAGACTCCTGCATTCTGCCCAGCCAATGCTCCATCTTGAGCATTCTGTTGTTCAATACTGTGTTTGTGGGAAAACCAGATTCCTGTTCAGAAATTCTTTTCATATTATTGAACATTTAACACATTGATTTTGTCCCACTGCAACTCTAGCTATGTATTTTATGTATGTTCCTCATGGGGAACATTAATCAAAGCATACAAAGGGAACTGAATGATGTACAGCTTAACTTACGTAAGTGGTGCACCTGCCCAGTAGAAGTATGTAGGAGAAATGCAGTAGAGTTCCCTGTTATCAGTGCTCAGAACTGCACTTCTAATTGATGGGTCACCTTTTCAGAGAAAAATACAAAATTTCATGAGTTTGAGCTGCCATTCCTGTATCAGGGCCCACTGATGTCTAATGTGAAAACATGCTCTGCATACAAATAGTATCTTTCATCACCGGAAGAAAAATAAAACTATCACTGATAGTAAAGCACCAGTGATTTTTTTTCCTTGCTAGAAGTAACTACTCTGAATATCCAGCCTACTTATATTGCCAAACAGTTGTTCTTATAGTTTGAAAGTAGGTGAACTTAAATAACATGTGTACATATGTATATGCTTTTGCAAATACACTGACATGAATTAAATAGCCAGTAGAAAGAGTGGAAACACAAAAATGAGAGAAGTCAGAAAATGGATTTCAGGTTCATGCTGTTGTCTGCATTTCATTTGACAGTTTGACTTGACAGTTTGAGAGGGACTTCAGAGCTTCATTCTTTATTCTGTTGAGACTATGGATAAGCCTGAAGCTGAAAACTGGTATAAAATGCAATATATGTAACAAAAGCAATTTTAATTCTAACTCTCAGCCCCTCTCCAACTTGCATGTGACTTAAGCTTATTTCAGATCTCTGTCACAGCGTAGCTTCTGGCTTCTTATTGGTGTGATTTTTCCCCCTCAATTCTGTTACTACTGCCAACACTTCAGCCAAGAAAGTACACGTTATTAAATCTTTCGATTTTTCCTTTTTTTCCTGCCTTATTTCCTCCTAACAGTTATGGAAGGATGGAAATGGTTCAATATTTAGTTTTGAAAGCAGCTTCAAGTTAGTGACGAAGGGAAAAGAAACTGTTCAAAACAGTGTTATTTAATGAGAGCTAAGCCCCAAGCTTGTTACTCTTGCCCTGGTTTATTTAGAGCATTAAAACGTAGTTATTTTCCTGTTCTTCACATACATCAACACTTAAAAACATTCAGACAAGCACAGTATTGTAACTGTTGTGAATTGCAGTGCATTGTGATTGCTAGATCAGTCCACCTGCATATTTAATGGAATCCCTTTTAGCATCACTTCTTTCAAATATTGTCATCTGGACAATGCAGATAATACCATCACGTGGCAGATAAGTAAAACTGCACATATCTACTGCAGTGCTCTTGGATAGGAGACTTTTTCTGCCCCTTAAAAGGATATTGCTGTTAACTCATTATTTATTTATTTTTTGTCAGTTTAAAACTGTTCTGCTAATCTAAATTTGTTGCAATTGTGTTAGTTCTGCTTAAAGTAAGTCTAGTTTCTGTCCCTTGCTTCCTTCCTTTTTCCTCCTTTCCCCATGCCTGCATTGCTTTCCTCTGAATAGGTCCAAGGCAATGGTACGTACTAACTGCAGTGCTTTGTTCTGCTGCACAAAAATACATGTGCTCCGTCTGTCTCAAGGAGAAAGGAGAAATAATTCAGCCAGTCTGAAGTGGAAAGAGCTTTAAAGCCACACAAAAACACTAAAGTAAAAATCTTAAACACCTGCAAAGAAGTCTTCTGTGTTAAGCTGTATTATGCTGTCCCTCTAAGTCCTCGAAAGCAATTCTGAAACTTCTGACACAGAAACTGCCAGATTTCCCTCTTGCTCACTTCAGATGTTCTACTAGAAATGAAACATTAGCCCACAGTGTAATGTATTCGTAATAGCTTTTAGAGGATATTTTCAGAGGTTGTACGATTTAGCAGACACACCACATTTTTCAACACAATCTACCTGATGCACCACAGAGTTCTCAGTTTCCAGGTTAATCTACTTCTCTTTCTCTCACTTGCATTTTTAGTTACAGTATTCAGAGATGATGAGCTTTTGTCACTGCGTTCTGTTAACTTTTTAAAAACAAGCAGTAAGGGACTCTACTCTGAGATAAAAAAAACCTCCCTAGGCTTCCAGCTGTTACCTTCACACACCAATAGTTCTGGTCTTTACAGAAGCACATATTATGTTCAAATTAAAAGGTATCTAGTTAACCCTTTGTGTCTGCATAAATGCAGGTACATGCGTTTTGCTGACATAAAAAGAGTTCAGACAACACCACAATTGCTTGTTGTTGGTTTTTCCTCCACGTCAGACTTGCAAAAAAAAACTTGTCAATTTGGACCACCACGGCAAACCTTGAAGAAAGCCAAGTTGGCTTTTCCAAAGCCAACACTTTAAAATACCAACCATTTTATAAGTTTTCTAATGTTATTTCTCCTTTTTTTTCTGGCTCTATTGCATGCACTTAATGTCTTGTAGATTGTTTTAACCCTGAATTTAACACAGAGCTTTGATGTAACTGCTGTTTTTTGTATTCTTTTGCCTTGTTTTTTTTTTTGTCTGTTTTTAGAACACAGCTCTAGATAAAGAGAGTCAGATTTTCTGCAGCAAGCGCTGTCAGGACTCCAGTACAGCTGGAATGGAGAAAACTTCTGCAATTACTGCTGCAGCTGCTGACCCACGTGCAGCCGGGTCTGAGACCCTCCTCCCTGCTGCTTCTGAGCCAGTCAGATCCCCCACGCTCCCCACCTCAGCGTCTCCTGAGTTAGCTGGGGAGCAGCCTGGTGCGTAGGACTGACTAAACCAAATCCACCCGAACGCCCCTGCGCTCTTCCCACGGTTTCTCTTCATTTCACATGACAGTTTGTTTTCAGTTTTCTTGCACCCTCCTGTGGCGAGCCCAGAGCAGGCTCTGCCACAAGAGACTGAACTTCTAAAGCGGGTGAGTAAATGTGGTGTTTTGAGTGACTTTGCCATCAGCAGTAGGGGGAAAAGATTCTGGTAATGTTAGATGATTTTTAACTTATCTGTGTTAGTTTCATTTCCTGCATTCGCACAGTCTTGGGCTCTAAGTAGACTAACTTAATGTGTAGCTAAACGCAGAGGCACCTGGGATGATGAAGGACTGCCTGGCCTGGCTTCTACATGAGGGCCCCAATGTGTTCAGATGAGGGTACTCAGAAAATCAGGAGAGGAAGACAAGGAAAGAAAAGTTCAATTCACATTCTATTCTGATGCCTCCATTTTTAGGCAAGTGTCTACCAGACTTGAGGAGGCATATTTTCACACACACGCGTAAAAATAAACAAACACATAAAATGTAGTGAACTAACTGTAAAATACTGTGAGGAGATACAAGGAAGAATGATTTTTTTTTTTGCATAAAGTTTGTTATCAGACTTGCAGGCTGCAGGGTAGTGTTTTAGCTAATTTGAATTTAAATAAAGGGACTTTGGATGTAAACACGAGCATTGGACATTTATTTGTAATGAAAACCAGAGTTGAGGAAGGCCATTTTCTATCCTCATCACAAATATCACATCCGCACCTTTCTCCAGAGTCAGTCTACATATTAGATACAATAAAATGACTTCAGGCCTGCAAACAGAACGCCTGCTGCGTGCTAAGCTAGGATGGCCAGAGCAGCTTTTAGTTCTAGTGAGAGCTGACAGGAGCTACTCCAAGCAGCTGCCATCAGTAGCTAGCAGCAGTCTGTCAGCACTATTGCCCCCATTCACCTGGTGCAGGCACTGGAAACATGGACTGGGGAGCAGACATCCTTAATCTGCCGTCATGGATAGAGGAGGTTTTATCTTTACCATACTGCTTAGTTCAATATTGTATGTATTCGGCTTATTCTTTTCCTTTGCTCGTTCTTTTGAATTGGACATAGCTCATTTTCTTTCTTAGCTATACTTTCTACTAGAATTGTAAAAAAAAGACCTGCAATAAACTTTCTTCATTAAAAAAAAACAACAACAAAAAACAGCTCTCTATCATTTATTTCTTAGAGAATTCAGTCACCTTGTCTCTGAAGAGTCTGAACATTCAGGTGCACAGCAAGAAGATTTCATAAAATAAATCTGAGTATTTCTCATACTCTTTTCAAGTCCCTTGATTTCAATGGAGGACCAAGGTAATACACAACCGAGTATAAATGAAAATACTTTGCCTTTCAAAGAGGCAGTAAAGTGCACAAAATGCCAATCACTAATCTAAGCTCATGGAATAGCTGAGAGTGATGAAAAACAAACAAAAAAAGCAGTTGTGGACATCTGAAATGATATTACAGGTTTGAAAAGGTGTTTCAGGTCTTAATGAAAAATTGTTGGGCTTGATTGAGACCAAAAAATCCAAATTGCAACTATGGTTATCATGAATTAACTCTTTTTACAGGCTTACTGGAATGAGGTCAAAATTACTTGAAAATATGTAAATGAACATTGTATAAAATTAAGTACATTTATATTTTCACATAGTGTAAAAATATGAAGATAGTAATCTAACCTTACACAGAAACTGGTGAGACTCACATTAGGTAGATGCATACACAGTTAGCAAGTTCTGTAGTAAATCACAGACTAAACTGAAGGGATGCAAAATTTTCAGATGGGATGGGCTAACCCAATCACCTACAGCAAGGAAAGGGAGCCCTCAACAGAGATGACTGATAAATTATTGAATTAAGAGATGAGTACAGAGGAAGTAGCAGCAAAATGATCAACAATGGGTCATTTTGAGGGTTTTTTTTTTTTTCCCCTAAGAGGATGAATATTCAGCTGTGCACTGCTGTGTAGGCCTAGGTACTGATTTTACAAAGGAAAAACAAACAAGGATTAATAGAGATAGCTAACAATTTGTCTTCCACAAAGCCTCATGCACTTATGAAAGACAAAAATCTGATAGGTAACTAACTGCAAGTTATATACCTTTTCTTTCTTCTTCTATGAAGAGCTAAATATCTAGTACTCATCCCTAAGTTTATGACTGACCAACACGTAAATATTCATAGACAAGTACCAAGGTTTGCAGAGGAGACAGCAGATAGGCTATATCAAAATTACCTACTTAATGTTGACCATGTGTTAAACGTACCAGATAAAAACATAGTATATCTAGACTAGTTCTTAATTCAGTCTTTGACCTTAGGAAAGCCATATCACTTCTCTATGCCTTAATTTGGCACCAAAGACAACAAAGCTATGGTTGCACAGGTGGTACGGTAACGCTACTCAAAGCATCACAGTTTAACATCAAAAAAGAGACATGCTGGTTAATAATAAAACACTTGATGAAGGCTCCATAGTAGTATGTAGTTTGTTATCTACTGCGCTTTCATTTAACCTGTCACTCTGTCAACCCATCACTTGCACAAAGAAGGCAAAAATATAAAAAGATATGGTAAACTAGTACCATGTGCTGCTTTAAAGGGAAAGAATCAACCAAAACTTTAAACTCAAGTATCCTTTCATCTGGAGGATTGTCATGTTTTCCAATTTATAAAAACGACTGGAAGTCATGTATTGTTTTGATAGATATTGATTAAATGCCAGCATTTGCAAATACTCAGCACAACTACCACCATGCCTATGTTCTAAAAAATGGAACTACAAAAATGAATCTTTTTTAAAAGCCCCCATTTTTAGCTCCTTTGAGTGCGATTAGCAGTTCACGTATAGCTCAGCAGATCAAGTTCACAGGTTATAGATCTGAAATGTCCTTAATGGAACCGAGTCCATCCCAGCTGCAAATCAACATAGCGCTAAGTTCACTGTGGTTGCTGTCAAAATTTACCCTTACTATTACCCCTATTCTTGGTTCTTAAAATTAATTACAATCATTGTCATTAAATACATTAAGGAAGAAGATACCTTCTGAAATTACTATCACCTGGCATTGGCTCATGCTTACAGCTAGTCATTAACAGTATCTGCATAGGTCAGTAAATCTCACCTTGTACTACATCAGCAAGCAGATATCTTTTGCTTTTATGCGCAGACAGTCTTCCCCCCACCCCTCCCCTTTCACTAAATATGTGATAAGGAAAACTCACTTATATGTGATAAGGACTCATTTTCTCAAATTAAAGATATATATTATGTTTAAAAACATAATTATCTATACAGAATCACACACAGAATCACACAGAATTACCCGGGTTGGAAGGGACCTCAAGGATCATGTAGTTCCAACCCCCCTGCCTAGCAGGGCCACCAAACATACACATTTACTAGATCAGGTTGCCCAGGGCCCCGTCCAACCTGGTCTTGAACACCTCCAAGGACGGGGCATCCACAACCTCACTGGGCAGCCTGTTCCAGGACCTAACCACCCTTCTAGTAAAGAACTTACCCCTAACATCCAACCTAAATCTTCCCTCCTTCAACTTAAAACCATTTCCCCTAGTCCTGCTATTATCAGCCCTTTCGAAGAGTTTACTCCCCTCCTGGGAGTAAGTTCCCTTCAGGTACTGAAAGGCTGCAATGAGGTCACCCCGCAACCTTCTCTTCTCCAGGCTGAACAAACCCAACTCCCTCAGCCTGTCCTCATAGGGGAGGTGCTCCAGCCCCCTGATCATCTTTGTGGCCCTCCTCTGGACCCTTTCCAAAATCTCCATATCTTTTTTGTACTGAGGGCTCCACACCTGGACACAGTACTCCAGATGGGGCCTCACAAGAGCAGAGTAGAGAGGGACGATCACCTCCCTATCCCTGCTGACCACCCCTCTCCTGATGGAGCCCAGGATCCCATTTGCTTTCTGGGCTGCCAGAGCGCACTGCTGGCTCATGTTAAGTTTCTCATCTATCAGGACCCCTAGGTCTTTTTCAGCCGAGCTGCTCTCAAGGACAACTCCTCCCAGCCTGTACAGGTGCCTGGGGTTCTTCCGGCCCAAGTGCAAAACCTTGCACTTTGCCGTGTTGAACCTCATTAGGTTCACCCGAGCCCAGCTTTCCAGCCTGTCAAGGTCCCTCTGAATGGCATCTGTTCCCTCCACCGTATCAACTGCACCACTCAGCTTGGTGTCATCAGCAAACACTCCAGCACCCTGGAGATCAGAAGCAAGACACTGTCTGTAATTTCAACAGGGATCACAGCTTTGAACTCTAAAGATGCTATTTCCCTTATCTAATTGAAATTAAAAGAACATTAGTGTTAGGAAGCATTAACTTGACCTAATGCTGTCTGTACCCTCCTCAAAACAGGTTTCAAATTCCTGTTTACAGAAGTGTATCTGATCATCTCAGTATAAACCACTATGTTTACACAGCAAGCATATTATAAACCAAGTACACATACCGAAGTAATTATCTGCTTTTATATAAGTATTTCAAACTAACAGAGGGAAGATTTAGGTTGGATATAAGGAAAAAGTCTCTTACAGTGAGGTTGGTGAGGCACTGGAACAGACTGCCCAGTCCATCCACAGAGACTATTAAGGCCAGGCTGGATAGAGCCTTGAGAAACCTGATCTAGCTGTGGTGTCCCTGTTCATTGCAGGAGAGTTGGACTAGATAACCTTTAAAGGTCCCTTACAACTCTAAGGATTCTATGATTCTGTTTATCAGTTGTTACCACTTGAAAATGGAGAAGTGTATTTGACATTTACGCAGATTTCTTTCAACCTACATTCAAATGGCAGTTGGAAAGCAAGAGAGATATACAGAACTATCCCAACAGTGATTTTTTATGAGACTGAATAGAGCAAGGTAATCCAGCACTCCTCCTGACATCCCTTTCCAAGTCTAATGCAAGTGTTAAGTACAACTAGGGAAATGACAGATTGCTTCTATTCACTGTGGCATCTATCTGGTCTTTGAAAACAAACAAACAAAGGAGACAAAAAGCCACATTCGGCTATCGAAAGCACTTGTCATTAGCAAGAACACAAATGAAGAGTGAAAACCAACGGAAGCAGCAGAGAGGGTGGCAGCAACCTTTGTGAATGCCTGAGGGCACTGCTGTGTTGGGACTTAACAGCTACACCTGTGCAACTGCTTTGGGGCTGGGTTTGCCTTTTAGTGCCCTTTGAGCACTTCTGTCAGAAGGAAGGTGATCCTTTGCGAGGGGGTCTTTCATTATTATTGTTAAACTAAATCAGCACTGTAAAAATACACACGGGCAGGGCCTGAAGAAGAAAGCTGCCATGCATCCATCCACCGAGTTTTCCTCCAACTGTTCCTTCTGATTTTCTTTCTGAATGACACTGGATTTAAATTACTTTGTCATATTTGGAAATGGAAACAAAAGAGTGAGAAGCATGAAAAATGCAGCTTGCAGAGAAGCAAAGCCTTGCAACTATTCCTTTTACCCCAGACTTACATTTGCCAGAGGGTTTGAGGGCTTAAACACTTCAAACATTTAAACACAGTTTAAATATTCTGCTTGCAACGACACTAGTTCTATTGTTCTATCTGCTGTTTAGAACAGTCACATTTTGGTTTTGCAGCTAGCTTGCTCACATACAGACTGCTAACACATAGGATGATAAACACAATAAAATGCAAAGGAATAAAAAAAAAGACAATCTGCAAATCCTTCTGTCCATTGCTGGACAGATCTTGCCGGACACGGTTTGTTCTAAACACAAAAACAAACTCGGCTGCATTAGTTGCATTTCATGATTTTGCAGCTCAGGACTCATGGCGCATATTGAACAAAGTAATAGTCAAATACAAATCTATAACTTGAAGAAAATAGAAATGATCATATATCAAACTCTTACCACTTAGTAAATAGCAATGCTTTTTTTTTCCCCAATGCAGTTCATACTCCACAACCTTCAAAGCACTTATCTAGATGTCTTCCATTAGTTGAGTACACGACACAGCTCGAAGTACAAGTTCATGTCTGATTTTGCTAAATAAACAAGTAATTCTCCATTTCAATAATATGCTCCCTAATAGCATCACAATTCATTTACAAGAGTCATTGGATTTCCCATGACTTCTAAAAAGTTGTAAAATCTCACATGACTCTACATAACCATCCTAACTCCATCCAGGAAAGCTCACACTGGTCTAGAGCAGCACACACAGAAGGGCTCATCTCTGCTTTTGTTTTGCTAGGATGCAGTAAGCTACTTAGAAACAATACAGCCATCTTCTATTCCCTTTGACACAGTGTGCCCTAGCAGCAGCACTCACCACTCACATGTTGATGAAAATGAAACTTGGCGTGTAAAGCAGAAAAGCTATAATCCAAACAGACACCATACCTGGTCTAATACTCAACATACCTAATAGCATTTATGTCCTCACTGAAGTTGCAATAAAAGTCAGTACCCACACAAGTCCCAGTTTTGGCTTTCATGTTATAGGACAGGAAAACAAGAACAATTTTTGTTCCACAATGCCAGCCCTCTATGAAGCACACAGGGTTTTTTTGTTGTTGTTCTCTGAGTATCAACTGAAGAAACTCTGCTATTGCTTAAAAATGCCCAGCCCGACCACGCACATTAACAGCACCAAGGCAGGAAAACATCTCGAAACAGAAATTCACACCATCTCACATCAGATCCTGTACAACTCACATCAGCAATTTCCACAAGCCTAGAAACGATTTCAAGCTACTTGAGTTCAGTATTTCCCCACAAACCAAACTTCCAACAACAATAAGTGCTGCTTTCCAGAATACCAGCCATATGCCCAATTGAAAAAAGAAAAAAAAAAAGCCATTTGAACTCACCAGAACAAAAGGAGGCCCAGACTGCCAGGTAAAAAACACTGTTTGTCTTCACAAACAGCTCCTTGTCCATTTTGAGGAAATAAAGAACTGGAAGAAGAAAAGCAGTTCTGCTCTACTCCCTCTTCCAGAACATTCTGCAAGTAACTGCCAGCTCAGCTGTAGGTTATTGACTGGCACCTGTTGATGTCTCCCAGTGCAGGCAGGAACCTGACACAGGTGCTGCTCTGATTAGCTGCAAAATTAACCTTTTTTTTTGCTGCTCCAGCACAAATTTCATGACATGAACTAGCACAAGCAGAGCTGATGTTCCAGGTAGGAACCCCACCACCAAACACTGTGCTCGAGGTATGTGCTTACCATGGAAAGAGAGGCTTCTCCTGCCTTCTGCTGCCTCCAGCCAAGCAGCCTAGTCATGGAAGGTTTTTTCAGTCTCACTTCTGGAGATGTAGGTGAAGATTTCCTTGTCCACAGTGCTTGTGATGTGAAGAACCTCATGCTGCAAAGGAAAACAGTCTGCTTCCCAAAGAAGTACTTTCTGCCATGGCACAGCTGCTATCAGTATGCACTCACCAATTGGTTTCAGCTCAGGATGGCACTGGAGCTCTCACAGATGCAGTCACCTTTGCACTTTGGAAAGGCAGTTAATGGAGCCTTTTCTACAACATCTAAGCTCACACAGGCGCTCGCTGCCATGCTTACCAAACCAGCTCCCCACGAAACATCTTGGATTTGAGATCACAGACTATCACTTGTATCAATAACTAAATGTTTCCTTGGTCAGAAGATTATAAAGAGAACATTTTCAGTACTTCCGCTTGATAAGATACATCTGGCCACACGAACATTTTAACATGTCCTTTTTTTTGCTTCCACTTGGTATACCAAACGCACTCATGGCTTGAGAAAAATTCAAATTGCACTTCAATTTCTTCTCAAACTCCTCGGATACACAGGGAATTACAGTTGCTGAATTTAAGGAATTGTGCAGTACAATTTTTTTGGTAACAAATCTTACTGCTTGGTATACCAGGTACTTACCGCAGATGGTACTTATCACAGCATAACTACAGCCTTTGCTAAATTAGATCATCTTTATGCTACACAAAACACATAAAAGTAACTTTACTGATACCACTACAATCATATCAGTTTAAAAATGCAGAACACAGAAAGCTTAATCACCACTTTAATGTGTGTCAGCCATAGCACCTGTTTTCTCTCTTGTGAACAAACATTGAGCCACAAGAACACAATACGTCCCAATCGAGCTCTCAATTACAAATGCAATTTTATTTAATTTCTTCACTCAAACTGAATTTCCTCATTCCAAATCTTTACTTAAAGAGATAGAAGCTAAATGCTTAGAAAAACAGGAACTGCACTAGTAGGCAGCTAAAGAAATGTATGTATGTATCGATACAGATAGGGAATGTAAATTTCAACTGATAGATCACAACATACAAAGAAGATACTTTTATGCAATACAGACTTACAAAACAATAACAGTTCTTTTCACAAATATTTTCACAGAGTTCTGCACAGCAATCTTGTAGAAAAGTAGATTTGTGCAACACCAAAATAACTTATTGTTCCTTAATATAAATTATTTTTCATTTCCTAAAAGAAAGAGAGCATTTCACAAGATTGGACAGGACTTGACTAGTTTTGGTGATAGCAAAATATAAAAGATGTTCCTGCCATATACAGAAAAGGAACATGGTGTGTGCTACAGTACTGCAGGGGTCAGTTCTGGACAAACAAGAAGAGCAACCTGCAAGTCTAGTGCTTCTGCTGCTGTAGAGAGGCTGTGCACCAGCAAACATTTTGCCTTTTGAGTGCTTTCACAGTCAGACAGCAGAAGTGTGCTTTGGTAAATGCACCTATTAAGAAAAAAAACAAAAAAACACACACAAAAAAACCCCACTTCTGTGGGTTTCTGATTTGAGCTTAAGGCTTTCAAACAGCCTTCCTGATTTTGAGGAACAATCTACATTTTGGTGTGCTTTGAAGGAGATGTCAGGTAAAAACTGGAAGGATTCATACTTGATGCAACACAAACTCTATTGCTCTCTTAACTGCACGTTAACAAACAACTAAAAATAACTAATTGTCTAGGCATAGGAACATGCCTGAATATTGACATTGATGGAAACCATTTGCAAAGTTTAACATTACATTAACCATAATTTAAATATTACTATTGATTTTCAGAAATGTCAGTGCTGATGTAGTACAATCATTTGGAAAAGTACAAGACAAAGTATAGTATAGATAGCACAGATTAAAAGACCCCAAGTGACATAATTCATTTCCATTATGTTAAAATCATATATTCTTTAAAGGCATAGATAAAGCTTCAGGTGGAAAAATCTGTTTCTTCATGACACATCTAGAATGTGAGTTTTAACTGACTTTATTTTAGGTTTCTTTTACATACAGGGATCAAAATAGACTTCTCATTATGACTAAAAATATAGATTTTTAACTAAAGAACCCAGCAGCCATTTTTCTGCTTCACAGCCCTTCCCCCAAAAATGTCAAGCAAAGTCTACAAAAATAGCGATTAACTTTAAAAAATAGGTTGCTTCTCCCAGCAAATTTAAGTTACATTCAGATAGGATATAGCTATTTATAAGGAGCAATGTTGTGACAGGACACCAAGGGAGGTGTGCTATGGCCAGTCTCATTCTGACAACAGCCGCCCATATTAATGGTAACTGTGGTCTCCATGAAGATCAGTATCTGGTTTGATATTCATGATGCCAACGATTGAAGTCATTGTAGAAAACCACTATGCTCCCTGATGCCATCCCGGTCAGTATGCACCTGAGGAAAGCACAATACCATGTTAGTCAGTGAACCACCGTGTGATCAGGTGTGAGTCAGCACACCAAAGGAGTACACCAAGACAGGTACAGGAAGGCAGCTGGAGCTGGAAGGGCTTACCAGGCTGACAAGATGGGCTTTCCAAGGACTTCAGCTCGGTGAATTTAGCTAATGCTGACATCTGCACTGGCTCTGACAGAAGATTTATGGATCTCAAAGCATACAAAACACTATGCAACAGTTTTGTATGGGTAGCCTGAGGCTGCTATTCACTCAAAAGTCAAACAACAGGATTGTTTACCAGTGCCACTGTCCTGCAAGGCTTCCTGAGATTACTGTCTGGCTTATTTGTTTTTTTGTGGAGCATGGGAGTAGGATGAAGTAGTGGTGAAAAAGCAAAGTGCGGAAGGGCTGGGAGACACATTTCATTCAGTCTAGCCTTCCCCATTTAATCCATGAAGAAACTGGATATGGTCTTCTGCTGGACATGTAAGTGTTCAATTTTGAAAGCAATTTCAATGCTCTGGTGGTTTTGAACATTCCTGCAATCACTCCTTATTTCATTTCAATATAGCCCTTTTGATTGTTTATGTATTAGATTAAAACTTTTCATACATACTACCTATCAAACATTCTATCTTCATGCACACCAAAGAAATTAAACCCTCTTCTACATTTCTGTGTCTTCAAACCCAAAGTAAATGGGTTAAATTTATACACGCTCACATTAAATTTCAGTTTACTGACATACAAATATTATGATACCATGCCATTTTAGTTATGGCTTACAGATTCTCTAACTGCAAAACTGCATAGAACTTCAGAAGTCTAAAATTCAACAGCTGCACATCAAGTTTTTTATATACTTTTATCAGCAGTTTATTTTGAATGGAATAGTAGTGTTGTGTTTGTTTTTTTAGTGAACCACCTATAGTCTCTAATTATGCTTAACAAGAAGAAGTTTAATGTTTATTTGAAGTCCACAGCTTCTGCTGGCTTGTGTTTTTTCAGAGTTCATTTTATATTATGTGTTACAAATATGGTCCAGGAAAACAAATATTCAAATATTCACTATGGAATATTTCATTCAGTATGGACTTCTGCTTCAGTAGAAGGTTAAAAGCCTCATCTATATGCTTTACTGTACAATGTAGACACTCTTGAGTGATTTAGATCAAGCTTTCTTGAAAAGCACACAGAAATTCCAGTAAGCAAACAAATGAGAGACAACAAAAATCTCACCCATCAGCTAGATGTACAAATGAAATTATAAACATCCTATAAACAAAGAGCACTTTTGTAATAAAAACAACATATTTAAGTATAGCAGCATTGGCAAATGTGATGTAAAAATACAGTTAAAACCTAATTTGATTTTCTTAAATAGAAGGAAACTTTGAGGAAAGTTGTGATTTAGATAGATAAAATCACTTTCCTAGAAATGAAAATTAGTATTTACCAAACTGGGGATGTGTAGGAGGAATCTTACTGTGCAACTGCTTTAACTGTTTTATTTTTAAAAAGAAGATCTGGAATTAGGAATGTGGTTTCTATCACAAGTGCAAGAAGAAACATACAAAGCACATGTGTAACCTTCCACCTTCAACTGACCCATACCATACAAGCACAGGCCAACACTCCAAACCGTTTAGAAAGTCTGCCTTTCTTAAGCCTTCTTCATTCTCAGTGAGAGCTGAAATCCTCAAAAAGATTACCTGACCTACATACAACACTCTAGAAAGAAACTGACGTAAGTACAGAACTTTCAATATAATCATCAGGACCTGAGATGCACAGAAAATCAGAAGCAAAAAATAATTTCACAGTAAAAATGTAGTCTCTGAAATTCTTGTAAAGACCAGACTTTGCTCTAACCTTTGGTCATATGACAGGGCCATGGATCGGATTCCAGCATCACAGCCTGGGTAAGCAAAAAGCTTCTTCAGGTCCCACATCTGCCATACCATGACAACTCCATTGTCTCCACCTGTAAGCAGATACTGTCCATCTCTACTCAGCTGGATTGCCTAAGGGAAAACCACATGGATATCTATCAGGTAAATATAAGTTTACTTTCTTCCTTCTCTAACTTTTCATAAAAGGTTTTAATATTGACAGCTGAAAGTCTAAGGAGATGTGATACCAAAACAAGCTTTTGGGAAACAAGATGTTATTCTAGGCAGCCCTAGTTAAGTTTTACCTTACCTGTGATTTTTTCCATATTCCAAAGATTTAATATGAGCTTAATTAAGGAAATTTACTTTTTTAAATTAGCTAGATGTACAAGATTCAGCAGCACTGGCATTAAAATACAGTATCCCATGTTCCCCCAAGTGCCTTTAATACTAATGCAAGTAGACGCTGCTCTGACTGGCAAAAGGCTGAATGATAGAGGGAAGTGAAATGGTAGAAAACTTACAAGAACTATTTTTGACTGACATTGATAGATTCCTGCTCTGGATTAGGAGGATAATGATTTGCCCTTGATAATGAAGACTGTGTCTCTTTGGTTCCATCCTTGATTCCTTTCTTCTCTGCTTCCCCTCCCTCTCCTTGCCTCATTCAGGTTCACTTCATATTTTATAATGGAAATTTTGTGCTGCTCACTGTTGGGTTGATTGCTGTGGGGAAAAATCTGCATTGCCTGCTTTGCTGGACTGCATGTGTTCAGTATCAAACATATATGCTATGTGTTACCTCCTGAGGCTTTTCCGAGATGTGTGAATTGGCCAAGATTGGGCAGCTTTTAAAAAAAACACAAGTCCTTCACACCAGAACTAATTCTGGATAAATTTCAACTTCCTTGACACAAGGCAGAGAGCCACAAAACTTTTCAACAGAACAATGTAAGCTTTGAAATTCTAAACAAACCTATCTGTACAAAAGTGTACTACAGATTGGTCAACTTGAACTGAACCACTGTTAGTAGAATGCAACGAAATGCCTGAATGCAAGCAAAATTCCAGCTCAGAAGTTCAAAGGTAGGAAACAGAGAAAGAATTTAAGTCAGTGCCTTGAAAACACACCTCAAGAGGAGGAAGTTGTTGGCTTTTTTAATATACAGGATATACAATGCCCATACCAGAAACATGAAGAAATTAAATCACAAAACAATTACATTAATGTAACATTAAAGTGTTTATACAGACTGCTGACAAGCCTAGAAATCATAATAAACAGTCAATGCAAGATACTGCTTAATGAACAGCAATAACTGAAGTCAGACACAGTGCCTATCTGTATTTTTGGTACTGCTGTACTGTATTACTATGTTGCTGAATATGTCCTTTAAGAATTACATGATGTACAACACTTAGGCTAAGATAGAGTTTCTCTAGGTGACTTATATTATCAGTTTTGAATGTTCACTGCAACAACACCCAACTAATCATAATGAATAACACTGCTAAGATGTTATTCCACACAATTACTTTAAGATGGATGTAATTGACATAGTAACATACACTGTAAACAAAACGTGGGGATAACACTGAAATAAACAGATGATAAACCTATTCCATCTGTGTTTTGAATTAAAGTGACAACACATACCCATGCACTTAGAAACAGTAAAGCAGAATATGGTTTTTATTTAACCACGTCTACCTACGAGAAACTGATTGCTAACGCAGGTGGGAGCTCAATAGCATAACTGGAACCTTTTCCCACAAAAACAGAAGTTCCTACCACAAATTATTTCTGTGATTATTTCTACCAGCATACAAAAAATGTATAACAACTCAATGAGAAAGGTGTAGAAAACAAACTTGGGATAAGACAGTAAAAATTATCTATAACTTGTATGCTCTGAGTAGATGATCATGAGATCTAGCATACCACACACGATTATTAAAAAGATTATTCATTAGAAGGAAAAGTCAATATAGAGTGGGTTTTGCTTTATAGCAATGGCAATCTCCTAAGGGTATTTTCAAACTGAAATGAAGACCATGACAAATAATTATTTGCTACACTTATAAAATTCAGCTGATGAAAATCCATTAACCTTCTGGTCATGGTTCACTTGGATTTTATACTTGAGGCTTTTACTGAAGAAATGCTATATTAAAAGGCAAATTAAAGCCATTAATCTTTAACTCTTCCACTACCTGTATAATGCAGTGGTTTCTTGTGATCTTTTGATTAAATAAAGCATAAGCTTTGAACCTTTACTAATACCTATGCAATGTTACTAAGTCATTGGCTTGTCAGGAGGACAAGATGTTGAATTATTTATTTTTATTGTTTATAAATAATTATCTCAGCCACTTGCCAGCCTCAGAATATATATGAATGAAGGAATGAATGAAAGAAAAAGGTCACCCTGTCCACATTTCAGTTTCATGGCATGCCCTTCAAGATTTAACATACGAAAGGATGCTTTTACTCCTAAGTACTCCAACTGGCATAGAAGAAGGCATGAATCAATTTTACTGTTCTGCTTTTCCCTAGCGCCGTTTAACTGGGGTTCTGCTAGGTATGAAACTGAAACACCTCTGCAACTAATCACTCTTACAATATGAGGTTCAGACTCTCAAACAATCCCCAAAGCACACAATCTCAGCAATGTTCTAAAAGCAGCATTTCTCACTTATATTTCCTTGGAAAGTCTCAAAACTTTGCACAAATCCTTTAACATCTCAGATTTTTTGAAAGGCAGTGCTTTGTGAAAAGGCAGAGCTGACACAGTGACAGCACTGGCTTACAGCAGCAAAAGTCTTGTGGGCACTTCCACATTTCAAAACAGACTCAGGAAAAGAAAATAAATTGGTTCCTCTGGGTGAAACAGCACACGGCCTTTGTTTAAGGTAAAATAACTTTACCTCTCAGAACAAGCAGACTATTTAGAGTTAAGTTATTCATTAAGATATCTAAACATTACATGGTAGATGTACTGCGATATGCCTAAGCTCCACTGAGCAATACAGTATTTAAAACAAAAACAGGTGGAAGGCATTGATTAGACCCAAATTTCCCCAGAGCATCTGAAATTTTTCTAGCAGTTTCCTGGCACAGGAATATGAGAAAATTAGAATGTTGTTCCAACATCTTTATTGAATGCTGCTATTTTGTCAATAACATTCTGAAATGCAAGTCCATAATGACACAGGCAGATATAAATAAGAATTTTACTTTACAGATTCAACACTTGTGACCTTTTCCTTCCCTTTTGTATCCTTTTTAAGAAAAAGAAAGAAAGAAAAAAAAGTGTTTCATAGCAGCCCATGGTTAGGGACTATTCATTTTAAATGCCCCTACGTTAATTATGCTGTTGCCACTTGCCTTCTAACATGATATAGCGCAGAAGCATGGGGAAGAAAGGCTTTAGATTGTTTGAGTATAAAGCTCAAGTGGGACCACTGGGAGAGAGAGAAAACAAAACAAAAACAACCCACTGTACATATGTAACTCTGGCCAACAGAGAGCAGAACTTCCATTGCCTGCAGCAACGTTCCCAAAGCTGTGGGTACTGACTGAAACACTACAGAAATTGTTTTAGGCAGCAAGGGATTCTGAGATATTTTACAGATTTCCTTCCCTGACTGACAACATAATCACAAACTAAAGTGGCAGATTATCAACGTTACTATTGTAAAAGGAGAAAACATTGTGATATGTACTCGCTTCATGGAAGAACTAAGGTGAAGAGTAGGCTTAACATTTCAGAAGCGTTTGAGCAAGAACAGCCAAAGGCACAATAACAGAGAAAGGAACAAAGATTAAAAATTGAAGCAAGAATTGACATTAATTTGGAGAAATGGCCTGGGGCAGAAATATGCACATTCCTACTTCATCTCCCTAGCCTCACATCTACACTTGCGGCTGCCACAGCATTCAAAGACTGTACACCCCCTCACCCACTGCAGGCCTCTCTCTGGAAAAGAGACCCTATGCAGAGATTTATTTTGGCTTATACCAGCACCACTGTACCTGACATTTTGAAAACATGGTGTTGTTGGATTAACTGAAAACAGTATGCAACAGAATTTTAGGTTTTAAGTGGAATACAATACAAGAGGCATTTTCTCCCTTAAACAACTAATACAGATAAGGGAGGAGAAACCTTTGTGAGGGCAATACTGGAAATCCCAGCAGCTGAGTAGCTGGCCTCCTCCATCAGATTTGGTAAACTAGCTTGGAGGCACAGTAGGAGGCTACAGGAACAGAAGTCTTCTTTGGCAGAAGGACTGTGGGAGTCTCCTCCCTGGAGATTGCCCAGAGCCACATGGACATGGGCCTGCGCAGCTGCTCTGGGTTGCCCAGCTGAAGGCTAGACCTGATGGAGCGGTGGTCCCTTTCTACCTCAGCCATTCTGTGATAGATTCTGTGCCCCTCAGATCACAACTAATGGCATACAAACCACAACTTCAGATAATTCAGGTAGCCTGAATGCTGACCCTCCAATGTTGCCTTGCTTCATGTCTTTGTTACATTTCTACTAGATTTGAAAATGCTTATCCATTTTCTTTTCCATTTCCTCTCCTCTTCCTTTCTATTTGCTTTTGTTCACATTCAAGGAAAAAACTGTGAATAAGTAAAACACGCTTGATACTTCTGCTTCACTGCAGGACAGCTGCCAGGTTCTGCTCTGCTTCATAGGCACTATGTCACAGGAACTGTCAAAAGACCTACATTTTGTATTAGCAAATAATGTCCATAACACCATAAGCTTAACATAACTCCTGCATAGTTTTGGACTTGCTCCATGTCTTGTACTTAGCTGCCTGGTCAGTAAATGCCAAAGACACTTCTAAGGGCTAAAGAGCTGAAATACAGACATATGACTATAAATTTCCTACAGCTCAACACAACACACTCTCTCAAACTAAAATGAAGGAATGTGGACAGAGATGTCAAAAAAAGGAAAGCCAACTTTGAAAACAGCATGTCCAACAGCCTCCTGTCTTCAGACTCAAAAGTAAAGAAATAGTCTGACTTCAGTTGACTTGCAATTAGAAGTATTTGTAGTCTTCCCTTCAAGAAAATGCCTACAGGCTATTCCTCATCACATGAACAGAGATTTTCTAAAATAAAAATAGTACATAAGTGTGTTTTCTTCCCTTAACTATGAATGCTGCTATTATGGTGTAATACCATATACTTTTGTGGTCTGCCTACAGAAAGAAGCTCCACACAATTCCAAAATGGACAGCTTTTTCTGATACCAGAAATGAAAGTTCTTTGCACACATTTGAATACACTTACCTTGATCTTATCTTCTGTTTCCATAGTGGCTTGAAGTCTCCCATTCACACTGAATACACAAAAAAGGCCGTTTTCATAATATATGACACATTGTCCTTCCCTTGAAGCTTGAATAAGTTTTGGTCTCAGGCAATTTTCAGGACCTTCTAATGTTTCAGGACCTTCTAATGTCCTCAGCAAATCTCCATTCATAGAATGTATGAGACATGGTCCTTCTGTGAGAAAGAATACACACTTCAGATATTGATTTAAATGATGACTTAATCACTGTATATTAAAAAATAAACAATGGCCACAAGTTAAGTAATTAGGATTATATATATATAATAGTAGTCAATATTTGTGTATATATTTATATATGTAAAATATGATACTATATACACTTATGTATATAATTATACACAATACATAACTGGGGGTTTGGACTTGATGGTCTCCACAGGTCTCTTCTGATCCCTATGATTTTCTGATAATATGTTGTAATGAATTGTACCATGTTTAAGTGGAAAACCTACGACTGTAAAAGTGCCAGAGTACAATCAGTAGTTATCCCTTAAAGAGCATAGTTTTAAAGTATTTTAGAACACCTGAAAGATTTTGTCGTGTTGATTTCTGTTTAAATTTGGTAGTAATGAATCCTAATACAAGACTTCAGAATGTGAAGGTAAGGGTAACAAACTTTCATACATACTCATGCCAAAAGCGTACTGTCTCATACTATGATTTTAACCCATACATGATTCACTAAATATATGCTTGTTAATACATTCAGAAAAAATAACTGATTTTCTCTTAGGCCACAAGTGTTCATATGCATAAAACTGCAGCTTATACAGATGCATATAGTAAATACAGCCAACTTACTCTAAAAAGGTGCCTCAAAGTAAGAGCATTAGTAAGTACTAAAGCAGAAAGATCCAAATTCTAAGAAATTTCAAATTAAAAAATGAGAGAAGAATTACTACAATTTTTTCTTGGTTGTTTATAAAAATATTAATGCTTCATCTAACATACAAGACAGCAATTTCTCTTCCTTCTGAAACTAACTTTTGCTTTTCTTTATCCACAATAAAAAGAAATCCAACTACAACATTGCATTTTTCACTATCATGACAATCAAGAGCTGGATCCAACTGTATGCTATATGCAATCACATTGAATAAGCAAACAAAAATAAATGTAATCAGTATGCTAGAATAGGGAAACTGATGTGGTTGCCTCATAGATGTCAGAATAACTTAGTTCTAAGATGTGTACAAAGGTGGTTTTAAGTTGATTCAAATTCTGTAGCAACTGAAACAAGGCTAAAAATAAAAACACCATGAAGCTGATCAAATATGTCACCTGAAACTATTTTCCCTTTTGCATTAGGACTATGGTTTTATGAACAGAAAGAAATGGACAACAGCTTCCTTACCTTTTGAACCACTTATTACTAAGCCGAGTTCAGCACATATGGTAGCACAGGTGATCTCATAGTCATGTCCTGTCAAAATGGCTCGAGGAGTTGCAAAATCACCTTCAGTGGAAAAACAATAAAAGCGAACTGTGGTTACAATCTGTTTCCAAAATCACCACTTTCAATCTCTGAAGCATCTTTAGTTTTCTTGCTCTTGGAATTCATGTTCCCTGCAAATCATTTCTATTGCACTGTTTACACTCGCTTGTTTCGTACCCATATCTATATAGTACAGCAGAAGTATAGTACAGAAATTCAGCCTTGCTTAACACACATCCACGTTCGTAGTTAAAAACTAGCACATATTGGAGCACACAGACTAGTGTTTTCCTCTCTGTCTCTCCTTCTCCTCTACCTTCTTGTGGAGAAAGAGACCCAACTCAGTCACTACTTCTTCTGATAGCAGGCATAAGTAAACTCAATCATTCTGGCTAGTACTGAGAGGATACACCAACAGTGAATGTGCCGTGAAGAATTAAAACATCCACTAACTGGTTTTATTTTAAGCTAGAAACAGTGGAGAAACCTCAGCCTGATGTTTGACTTGCATGTAAGATGTCAATCTTGCAATACAGTCAGTATGAATTTCAGATGAACTTGCAAAATCAAAATTGTCAGGTCCAATATTTACTATCACTGTTCCTGTTAGAGATTTCCCTGCAACAAGAACAAGCAAATAAAACTTCCTTCTTTTCTGAGATTCTCTGTGTCATCAAATATATATGGATACCATGAAGAAAAAGAAATAGTATAAACGGCACATATGAACAAATAAAATATTGCATTCTCCAGGACAAGACAAAGAAGAAGTAAGCAAATGTTATAAGCACTTTAAATAGTTTTATACTTTTGACCCACAGGTCGTTCTCTGGATCACCCTCTTTTAGTGTGCTGGCATTTCATGGAAATTGCAATGTTATTTTTGTATTACCATATAATCAGTTCATTCAAAGCATTTTATGAAACATTTAAACCCTAAAGAATGTCTCCTTGGAAACATTATCAGTTTATTTCAGTAAGGATTATGCCAGTTTTGAAACTGCAGGAACTGCTCCACAGTAAATGATGATACAACTTCTGTGAGATGCCAACTAGGAAGACAGGTAGTAGTAAAAATACAACTTTTTTTTAAATTTCAAAGACAGGTGATAGATTTGCAAAGGCTGAGAGTAGTAACAGGGCCAAACCACTTTATTTGGCATCAATCAAATTGTATTTGAGGCTATAACTTTTTAAAAGATAAAAAGATCACAATATCATTAATGAGTCCATATAGAGCCTTAACAGTACCAGCAATAGCTCTTTCTCTTACCCAAAATTTTGTAAAATGTTTCAACAAATAGCTATCAAGACCCTGATTGCGTACAGAGAGAAGTGGCACAGATCTGTGGGCGCACACATAGAGGCGAGGTTTATCTCAGCAGTTTACATCATTAGTCAGGCCATTTGCAACTATCCTCAGAGCATCCAAGCATCTGCCACATTCAAATTACTTTTCAGAAAAGGTCATAATCTACAACCAAGTACCAATTCAAGGATTTTAACATTTAAAAATCATATTTATTCTCCAGTTGCTTTTAAAATTTATACCTACAACACAAGCTTTGGAAAAGTAATAAATCTGTTTTTCCTTAGAAATATATATACAAAATAAATATATATATGTGCATGCACATACACATTCAAATCTATGTCATCAGCATTTAAAATCTGTAAGCACTTTGGAGCAACTGGCTGAATCATCACTAATTTCTTAATAAATAATTACTAAAAGCTATTGATTCTGCTGTATGTGATGTTTTGCAAAACACACTCAAACCCAGTAACTATGCCAGAGTTTAGAAGCAAAGGAAAAACTCCCAACAAATTAGAAGCATAAGGGTAGACTTAACAACCTTTACTTATTTCTCATGTGACTGATGACAAAAGATTAAAACCCTTAAGAGAAAGTTTGCACTACAGAAGTCTAGAACACCTAGACATGTGACAGACACCTCAGGAGGTTCATAAAAGAACATTTACAACTTTACACCAGTTTAGGGGGAAAATGTAACAGTAACCATTATAGTAACAATTCAATCTTTTTGATCCAATTATTTCTCCCCATTGACCCCATGATATAAGGCCGTAGGAAGCTTTATGCATTTAAATCTTTGTTAGTTTTGTTTAAGAAAACCACCTACAAAGCTTTAGAGTTCCAGGTTTTTTACTTTACTTTATATTCAGAAATCACATTTAACAAATACATACACAGATCAGCAAGGAATTAATCTAATTATATATTCCATATATTACTTAAAAACTCTGATTTTAAAACTCCTGAAATCAGAAAACGTGCAACACTGTAGTGAAGATAATGTAAATAAGACATTGGAATTTGAAGGACTTACTAGAAGCAATTTATCACAATTCACAGAACAGAACAATTAAGTAAAACTGCAGCTCCATTTAGAATTTGGATTTGGCTTCAAACATAAAAGAGTACAAAATCTATAGGTGGCATTTCATAAATGGTATCAGCAGTTTACTAAATTACATTTAAGAAATAATTTAATGCAAAGTAAAAGAAGAAGAAATACTAGAAATTGCAACAGCATCTTTAAATAAATTAGGAATTGAATAAATACTGTAAACCAGGAATCCTGTGAAAAGTCAGGCTGACTCCTTTGATAAGAATGTCAAGCATTCAGGGGTTTCCAAGCCTCTGATTTTCCAAATAATGGGGTCAACTTAAAAGCTGGTCGTAGAGCAGAACAGATTTCTTTAAAAGCTTTTAAACTGTTACTGCTTCAGAAGATTGTCATGGTTTTCAATAATGCAAAGAGAAAATTTTATTTTGTTGCTGGTTTAAGGGGCACCACTTCAAACTTTTCCAAATTGTTTTAGGGGAACAGGCTCGCAGACCTTTTGAAAAGCTGGGGAAGTGACTTCAAAGGGAAGAGAGTCTTTGTCCGTTAAGCAGGTTTACGACCACTGATGCAAACCCTAACTAAGGACTGAAAAGATTACTCAGTGCATCTTTATGGAGATCCTTAAGGAAGATGAACAAGTCAAACGAGATTAAAGATAGTTCAAATCCTAGCGCTAATATCCAAGACACAACAGTTGTACAGATGTGCTTTTCTCAGCATAGTATATAATAATATCCCTAATCTATACCATTGCTGGCTTGCTACTTGCAGCTGAATGCTGCAAGGATCTTAATGCCACACTCACAACAAATGTCATCAGTGATTTATTTTAAGCCACAGGAAGCATACATGGAGTTATTTCCCAGTAATGGACAAAATACAGTAACCATTCAAATTATTTCAAAAGGGTTCTCATACATTTCAATAAATAATTTCTACAGAGCTGCTTTGCCGTAGAAAATAACAAGAAATACCACTCCTTCCTTCGGTGATTAAAGTATATTTTAAATCATAAAACACAAGCATCAGTAGATAAAAGAAAAGCACATTATATCATGTCAGCTAATGGCGACATTCCACTGAATAAATGTTAGGTGCTTTCAGCCTCTGTTTGCAAAGGAACAGCGGGCAAAGTCAAAACTTTCTGCTGTTTAATGACATCCCGAAATGCTTTACCAAGGAACAAGAAATTGGTGAGTGTTGCTGAGTTTCTCTTCAGCATTTTTTCACCTTTGGTGATGTTATGTAAGAAATCAGAAATATGACACTTTATATCCATCAGCAGATTCCTACAAAGACTGCTTTCTATGTTTTCAGTGCTAAGTCATAAAAGCTGAGTCAAATATATGAAAGCATCCAAAGAAAAATTTCCCCATTAAAACAACAACAACAACCCACCCCAAAATCATATCTAACTGAAAAACTTACCTCATGATGAAATACAAGGTACTCTTTCTGGGTGAGACAATATTGTGCTTTAGAATAAAATGTAAAATATTTGACTACATTCCTTTTTATGTTTAATGCTGAGAAGACAGCTGATTAGAAGTCACTGACAACCAAGCAGTAATTTTTAAAATACAATTCCATGATTGTAGAGTTTGTAGGGCACTTTTAAATGGCAAATTAATTAAGTGATTTTATGTCAATATAAAATCTTAATTAAATGAAGCATCAGTTAACCAAACTACATTCTTGCTAAAATAAATTATTGAATACTTTATCAGAAGGATAAATCACCCAAACTCAATTACCTGTGCAAGAAAAGTCTTCAAAAAGTATTTTATAAACGTTGCATTTTTTTTGAAATATAGGAAATAAAAGGTTTGAATTACATTTGAAAGTACAAAGGTACTTACAGAATAGATGACATTTGGACACAAGTGGTTTCAAACAAAATGTAAGGTAACAAAGAAAACGCCTTTTCTGCTACACTTCTGTGCTGATTATATAGCAAGTTTTTGAGATTAATTACATAAGTGATGACTATCAACTATTATATAAACTTTCTATATCAGCATTATTTATAGATTCCACACAGTAAACTTACATAACAGACAAATGATCAAAAATCATTTCACTGCCACAGAAAGGCCAGCACTCTGATGGATGTGAGACCCTACTGAAGTGTTATCATACAATACTACTGAAGTATTCCTAAAACTTCACTCTGAATATTCTTTCCTTTGAAATTTGGATTTTATGTAAGTATGCTTTTTTTTCATATTATGCAAGAGCTTTATTGTCATCTTGTTCCTCACATGATACTCCATCAGCACTTCCTCTCATTCCTTTAATGTTTTTTGCAAACTATTTCCCACCTGTTCAAACTTCTTAAGCCAAAAAGTACAACCTCATGACTCAATGCAAGTTTGTTCTTGAAAAATAACAACAATTCAACCATATATTATCTGACAAAAAGATCGGTGTATTTCAATAACATATTGATGTGTCCTGAAAATGAGTCTAAGAACATAAACAGAATAAACTCTACTGTATACTGTTGCTTAGTTAAGTGGAAAACATTAGATTTACCTTGTAGAATTAATTTCAATGAATAAAACACAAAGAAGGTTCGTTGCACTATTTGTCACATAGTGTAACAAGTGACTAATACTTATTTGGTACTAATACAAGAATCTTCTATACACACTCTGTCAAAAGTGCAAGCTTACTATGTTTCCAAAATAAACACAGCAAAGCAACAGACGTAACGGGTCTTCATGAACTGAGTATTCTAATTCTGATTTCTAAAAGTCAATAATCCGCAGCCTCTCAATTCCTATACGATGTGCACTGCAAAGCTTTCTGGAACTAGTTCACTCTTCCTAAGGATTCATCTGCTGGAAGAGCTGGAAGTCATTCAGCAGCACTCCTCCCACCGCCTACAGACCTTTTTGAAGCCCTGTGAAAATATCTGCAGGTGAATATTCAGGGTCAGTCTACACTAATATATTAATATTTGCACCGTCCCAACTTCATAAACTGCTACTTAAATATCAGCTTTGAAGTTTTAAGGCACTGTCATTTTTGTTTGAAAATGCTCTAAAACAGCTTTATGAAGGAGCTTTTTTTTTTTTTTTTTTGCTTATCCTTAAGAAAATATTTTTCTTCATATTTCTCTCTTGTGGTTTACATTTATGACTACTTCACTAGTAAGTCCAAATAATAACAATAATAATAATAATGAAATAAAGCAAGATATCAATAGATAAGGCAAAAAAACCCTATTAGCAGGTATTTCACACCTCCTGCAGAACAGACATGGGATAAAAGAGATTACATGCAGAAATCGACTGATAGTTTGAAACATATATAGTATTTAATAGTTTGATAAGAAAATAATCTGAGACATGAAGTTTCATATGAGAATTCAGCTCAATTAATTTTTGCCTCTCAAAGATATTAAAATAATTTATTTTGGTTTGAAAGAAGAAAAACGTATTGCTTCATTGCTTTTGTAAGTTATATTTCATACCAATGCACCATTTGCGTAGCGCATGGATGCTTACTACCTTTTTATATTGATGTACCAAAGAATACTTAGTGTATGCCATCAGTTCAGAGCAGACATTAGAAGTCTTTTAAGAGTAAATATTTTAAAACAGATACTTTTTCAAAGAAGCAGGCCGTAATTCTAATTACATACAGCATTCTTGCATTTAGTGGAGCAATCCTTACCTGTGTGGTGCAAGTGTAAATAGGCATTCATTCCAGAAATGCTTACAAATTATTTTCCTACTCAAGTCAGAATTACTGAACAGACCAAACAATTTTTAAAAACATTTAAGCTGGTCATAAAGATTCTAAAATATGATAGACTAGACTACAAATTATTATTTCTTCTGCATTACTCTGCTTTGACTTAGAATTGAACAGCCATTTTTCAGAGCAACCAAACAAGGTAAATAAATATGATATATTAGTACATCACTCCACCACCATGCATATGGTGCACATTAAGTTTGTATTCATTTACCATATGAATATAATTCCTTTTACCACATCAACTATTAGTTACAAGTTGTAAATATAGCATTGTTTTTCCTGGAACGTGAAGGTCTGCATTACATCATGAAGCACTAAATATCCTTATCCTTCTGGAGAATTTCACGTATATAGTTTTAGTGACACCTGAAGCTGGATACTGCCAAAAAAGCAACATCAAAACTCTCCCTGTTTTGAGTTGCGCTGTATACACTGTCTTCACATGTGCCTGAATTGTGCCTAATAACTTGCTCTGTAATACCATCTGCAATTACCTTGATTGACAAATCTGGGAGCACATTGTCCCTTAACTAGTTGAAAACAAGGATAATACAGATGCTGTGCACACTGTGAGAAATGCTTTTACCCAGTACAAATATTTACAGCACAAAAACTCACATGTTCTTAAGTGCCTAATCCATACAACTGTTAAAATACCTTCTGAACAATCACAAAGCTCAACTGCAAGTCACTTTCAATGAAGACCTTGCTTTTCATATCTGTCTGAAAAATGACTTTCTTGGCATTATATAAACACACAATTACAATGCTTACACAGCATTATTACAGGTTCCCAGATATGTTCATCCACCTGTTTTAAGTCATCTTTTTTTTTTTTTCAGTAAAGATTTCGAGGTTTGAACCATCAATTATATATGATTTATAGAGTATGTGAGGAATGAGTTCTCAGTCTCTTTGAGATCAATGTGCTACAGTTCAAAGAAAGAAATGACAGTGACCTTTCATAGCTGTATAATTTAAGGCTCTTTTCTAGGTTCATGCAGATAGTCCCAGGGCTTCCTGCACAGGTTACAATGGTGCCCTGTGGAAATACAGGGAGCAGCAGGCCCAATTGCAACATCAGGGCCTCTGTCCACTATGCTCTTGTGGAACATTCATAAACAATATCGAATAACACAATAAATATTAGGTATAAGAATATTTTGTGATTATTATCCTTCTAAAAACATGCTTTCATATTCTTTGCCTTGTGGGTCTTCTCTGTAAACTAAATTTTATTAAGTTTGACTTGGAAGAACGAAAAAATGTATCACTGCAATTGCTGAAGTTCAAATACAAAAACTAAAACTGTTCCCTTTCTTTTTACAGCCACACTTAACAAAGCACTCCAGACATGTTTCCACTTCAGTTAATAAATTAATCATAATTCATGTATTTTCTCATTATGATGTTAATAAAAAGGGGAAAAATTATATACAAAAAAGTTTTTTGTTTTTTTGCACCATGTATGTCAAAATACATATAATATAAATATTTTACTAAGCAGAGCTTTGGAGAGAATTAGTCTCAAATGCACCTTTCAACTCAAAGCCAGCAGATGGTGCTACAGGATTCTTGCTTTACGCACAGTGTTGAGCTACTCTGTCCACCCATTTTTGAGAAACAAAGAATATTTGTTACGTCTCCAGTTAAACAGTGTTAAAATATTACTGAATTATTTAGTGGGTTTTTTTTTGTATTTTTTTTTTTATGAAGGAGGACACACACAATAATACAACATATACAAGTCAGAACATAAATGTATGGCTGAACACTGAAGAGCACACCGGCTGTTTTTAGATGCTCAGTGTTATACTACCACAGAGCAACTCTTTTCTTAACAGACTGACCACAGTGAATGGCATTGACAGACTTATTAGCCATAGAAACTTCAAGAATATTTTAATGTTTGGAGGCTCTGCAGATTTTTAGCTCTTATGGCAAACCATTCAACAGAAATTAACAATATTAATAGCAGAATTTCTGCAATTACAGATTTAAGGACATTATGATATGCAGAAAAGATACTGACAAGGGTAGTCTTTTTAACTACTTTTTCTCTTTTTGTGAGAACATAAACTCTTATGTAAATAACTTGCAAAAATGGTTTTGTTTGGGAAGTAATCATTATATTATAAATAATTATTTGTGCTATAAACATTCAGAATGTAGAATGTTGTTGGCACTGTTAGTATGTGTTTTGAAACAGAAAACAAAGGTCCAAATCATGAAGAAATTTGGGAACAAAGATGTAGGTAAATTCAGAATGAGAATAAAGATAAGTAAAGAGGCAAAGAGCATTTTTTCTACCTGGTTAACATCAGGCATATGATCTACTTGAAATGAGTGTGACTATTCACTGCGTGGAAAGGCAAGCATGTACGTAAATCTTCATAGATTCAGGTTTACGTGATAATTGTTTCTGTGTACACAGAAAACATCGCCTATAGCAGTACTTTTGTATCAACGAGCACAGAAATATCAATCACGCCATATTTTCAAAGTTTAAATCACTTGCATTACTGACATAAATAATTATCAAGACTTCATTTATTAAAAGTTTGCATTTTCCAACTGAGAAGTGTGTATAGCCATTCATGAAAGCAGATTTATCTGAATTTGCTATACTCAATACAATTTCAACTAATGAATTCTTTCATCTTCAGACTGTAGCTCTCATTTAACAACCATGCTAATCGAAAACCAGTCTTTCAGAAATTCAAATGCAGACTTAGGAATTGTAGCAATATTACAACAATACAGCTTCTACAAGAAGTCAAATAGAAAGTACCTAGACAGCTATGTGACAAGACAGGAAACTAGTGACTGAATGTTGAGTCCTTTGGAAGATTTTGTATTTTATAAATTGAAAAGATAATGTATTTTACATATTTAAAGAATACTGATATGATGATAAATGTTCAATTAATCTTCTCAATTAAATCTCAGTTAAATCCTGTAATTCTCTAAGTATGAAAACACGTGTTTACATTTCCATATTTGCCCTGCTACACAGCTACACTACTAAAAGCACTAATTTCTCTAAGACAATTCAGAAAACCTGAACAGAATACCCTCTAAAAAATATAAAACTATGCAATGAAAGCACCACCGCCACTCTCACAATGCAAATGTGATACACACAGAGAGTAACATTTTCCAACTTTATGGGCTAACATAAAAGAGGTAATATAATTTGTTTTATTCACATATGTGTGGAAGATCAATGCAATAACTCAGAAGAGATTGCATTAGTATTAGTGGTAGTAATACAGTTATACACCAGCTCTGTATTTCACTAGTACTGGACACTCTTATTGGTTAAGTATTAATTTCATTAAGTAAAACAAATTTCAAAATTAAATCTTTTTCTTTTTTAAAAAATGAAAATTGAAAATAATAAGATCAAATCTGCGTAATTTTTAAAATTAACAGAACTGCCTCATTGTAGTCTATGAATATAGTGCAAAGACAATAGAATAACACTTCATGTTTACCTCAACTATGGAGATGCCTACTTTTTTTACAAGCATAAAGAAAATGTAAATGATTAAATTAACTACTGTATACCTCCCCTTTGACAAAGCACAGCTAAATAAGAGAACTACAATAAAAACAAAAGAAATTAAGCAACAAAAAAATTTAAAGGTAGACTGAAATTCACTATTCTGACTGACTTCTATCTAGCAGGTAGAGGTGAGGAACCATTAGGATAGAAGGAAATGGGATATAAGAAGCTACTTCAGATGACTTACAAAATACAATTAGAATCAATATAGAAAAACAAATAAAAACTCGATGAAAGGAACTGGTATGAATGTTAAGAAGATATGAGAGTGCTCCAGATGCTTTCTAAGATGGAAAAAACCAAGAAGATAGCTTTTTGAATTATTTGTGTAAGAAAGGTTTCAACATACATAGGCCACTGTTCTGTAGGATCTCACGGGAAGTTAGTCTACAGGAAAAAAAATTTTAAAAAGGTAAAATAAATAAATACTAGCAAAAGCTGCTGTAATGCAAAAGAGCGATAAAATAGACATCAAGACACCAACACCAGCTGGCACAACTGAAAGTTCTTCAGTGACTGCAAATACAGGAAAACGTCAGGCAGAAAGATTTTTCTCTATCATTATAGGCAATTATGTATGACCAGGGAAGGATAAAAACAGGAAAGGCAAGCATGGAAGAGATGCAACCAGCAAAGAAATCAGGAGCAACAAGCATTCTGTAAACATAAGAATATGTTAACAACTTCACATGAAGTTGTTCTGCTATTCATTAAGCAGCAAGCAATATCAGTAAATGGCAGGCATTTTGAAATATTTCAAGTAAAATCCTTGATAACAAGACAAGCTGCAGTCAGATGTGTAAGTAAAAGCAGCAATGAGAGCTACTGTATCAAACAGAGAGTACCTAAATAAAGTAAATGTTTGGAACTCAGTTGGCCTGGTAATTGTAATGTGAAGACACTCTGAAAATGAACCTAAATAATTCGAATCATATCTGGTGTTTTACAGGGATTAAGTAAGGTTCTGCAAGGCTAAGAATAATCTTTAAGAATTAGGAAAAAGAAGAACTCAAATTAGAAAGTTGTCCACTTAAATCCAATCAACAGAAAAACACTAGAATAATATTTGTATATATAAGCACACAGAGTTTCCTCAAAGCAAAAAAATAGAGTAGAAGCTGATCAGGATTTGTCATGAATAAATCATGTCAAATAAATTTGTTTTGCTTGCACTGGCAAAGTAAGAGGATGTCTGATCAGGGATATGCTACATAATGTGACTTCAGTAACGACACCAGCAGTTTCACACCATCAATTTCATATAGAAAACAGGTAAGCAGAATAGGTTGGAAGATGTTAATAAGGTTCAGATAACAGACCAGTTGGAATGCTGCATTCCAAAAGTTCTTCACAGTCAATATAGAAAATGTATCAGTGGACATTCTAATGTCTAGCATTTTCTTCAATGACCAATTCGACCAAAATATACAAACTAAAACCACTAGAATGTAAAGCCCCAATATATATCAAAGTTTTTTATTGCAGGTTGAACAAACATCAGTCAAGAATGGTGTTAGCGTAGCTAAGACTTCTGTGAAAAAAAGGGAATGGATCAGGTGACAAAAGTTCCTGCTAAGCCCTGTTTCCTAAGAATCTGTTATTACAAAGTACAAAGCAATCTCTCAACCTAGGAAATACCTAAACACCAATGGTTGCTGCTTGAGCTTCAAAGTGGGAGTAGAATCTGAAAGTGATGCAGACCATTTATATGCAAATTACTTCCTTAGTCTGTTTCCCTGAGCTATCTTGTCCAGTTCCTCTCTCCCACTCCCACTTCTCACCTCCCCTCTCTTCCCACTGCACTCCAAGCAGCATGCTTCTGCAAGAACACCGCCCTGTCCAAGCAGCCTCTGCAAGAAGTACATCCCCTATTCAGGAGCTCCGAGTCCTGAAGCAGTATGTCACATCTTTATGTGGTACTTTGCAATTAGATCAGGGGCTCTCGATATGCAAAAAACAGCCTTGTAATGGAGATCACACATTGGCTTCAAGGGGTACTTAGGTGAGAGCTGCATCCTCTTGCTCCTTCCTCCCACCACCTCCCAAAGCCAGCCACATGCCAAGCAAAGAAATGTAAAAGCCCCTTATGCTATCTGAAGTGACTTTACATCTCCACAGTAAATTATGCTAATTAATGTGAATTCAACATGGCTTTGGGCTTTTCTAAAGGAAAACTTTGTTCTTAAGTTATTTCTGGGCTTGATCAGAAATTGTGCACAGAAACGTTACTGCATTGCAAAATGCCTGTGCACCAAACTGAAATACTGCCATGTTTCCATATTTTCCAAAACTATTTATTTAGAAAGAATAAACCCTACATTTGTGCTTGGTGGAATATTTATTGAATTTCAGGTTTTAATTTGAGAAGAAGGAAAAAAAATGACTTAACATAAATGTAATCAAGCTGTTTGGTAAAGAATAAAAATTGTCTTCAACAGATGTATCCCATGCAGGATTTAATTTAAATTAATCAAATTTGGTTTATACTGATAAGTGCACTTGAGAGTTATATAAAGTATGCAGACAGTGTGACTGTGCAGATACCATTTCTATAAAAAATCAATTTAAAAGTTAAAAATTGAAGAATGCAAATAATTTATATTTTGCTAACATATTTCTTTTGTTAAACCAAAAATCTAAAGAATTTTTCCATTCAGTCCAGTTGGCCAGAAATATTGTCCTTGATAAAGACTATAAAACAAAACACTTATTTATCACATATGCCGCAGCCCACCTGGCTTGTCATCTTGTGTTAAGTACCATTCTAAAACATGAATACATGCAGCCAGAGATCAAGAGCACAGAGCTTCCTAAAGTAATAAAACCAGATAAAGGAACTGAAATAAAATGTAACTGGTGAACTAGTAGGTGCCCAACACAGTAATATTGACTGTAACTTGGCCATACTTGTCTGCTGACTGATATACATCAGAGCAACAAGGAGCTAGGAAAGAAGGAAAACAATATTCCTGGTTGAGATTATTTTTGCTGAAACTTCTCTTATCGTGACTTGGCTATGATCATGGATGATTGTTTCTGTTAAGTCATTCTTAAGATGGAAACTAGAGATAAATAAATAGAGGAAAAAAAATAGAAAACTACCTAAAATCATAATGAATAAAATATACTTTGAGTTAAAATATCATAAGCTTCAGATACTAACATCAAGCAAGTTAAATATCTAGTGTCCCACTAACAGATGGAAGATACAGTTGCAGTAACAGGGCTCCAAATCTAACAGACCTGGTGGTGCTTTCAATTTCTGACAAAAACAGAACTAAACAGAAACAGTTCTTTTTATTTCTCTCATTTAAAAAAAGAAAAAAAGATTGAACTGAGACCCCTATACAAAGCTCCTTCTGGGAAAAATTAAATCCATGAGATTATCATCTCTTTGAAGCAGAAACTGTCTTTCTCTATATACGTCTAGGCCAATGTATAGTGCCACGAGATTCAAATTCATTACAAAGGTTCCTAGGCATGCTATATCACCAATAAATAAATAAATAATGACAAATACTAATCACAGGAGTTATTGCGTTCTCTTAAAGTATAAGTGGGACTACAAGTAAAGAGTATCAGTAGTAACACTAGCATTAATGTTGAAAATGGCGAAATTTTAATATCTCAGAAATCTGTGTCAGAGAAGATAGCCAACGACTCATCTAAAAAAATAACTACTCTAGATAGATGGCTTACATTCTCTGCCTGAAAATCCTGCAATTTCTGCATGTCTTCAAATAACCAACCAACATCAAGGAATTTTCAAATGAGATTCAGATATTGGTTCTGATATTTAACAGTTGTGTTTACTACTTTGTGTTACTTCAGCATGGTTCATAGGATGCAACTGCAGTTGAGCCACTTGTTTTTGTGTTTTTTTTTCTAAGAACTTTAGTCAAGTAAAAGATTAAACATGGAATACACTTTACCAAACTGATTATCTTGGAAGCTCTTGAATATTCTCATACTTTATATTAAGTCAGTTATAACTGCAGAATATACCAGATATAGCAATTCTTCTTGTTTTCCAGGTGTCCATTTTATCTTTTGCAGAAAGTGGGTAAACACACAAGAGCAAAGATTAAGCACATAGCACCCGACCAAAATTCTAAATAAAAACATGTTTTTGCCTCCTTCTTTTACATAAACATCCTACTCAGGCCATTTAACATCTCATTCCAGTGCCCTGGTCTAAACTAAAATGCAGTATCTGCATAACTCTATTGATGGCTGATAGTGAGAACCTATACACATAAGATTACAGTTACAGTTACAGCATACAACTAGTGTTACATACATACAATTAGTGTTTCCTAAAATTTTATTATGTGTTCAACCAACTAAAATTTAGACAACCTCATTGTGAAATGGGTTTTTCTTACCTCTTGGATTATCACCAACGATATTGGTTTTGCCATTCCAGTACCAGAGCAGCAATGTTGCATCACGTGACCCTGACAGAATGTAACAATTTCCTCCAATATATGACTCAGAACGAGCAAGACAGGTGACAACATCCCAGTGTCCAAATATTACTTGCATCAGTTTACCTGAAACAAATAAAATCAAATGTTTTAAAAGTATACTTTAATCTTTGCCAGACACTAATTAAATGTATTATAAAGTATTTTAGAAACAATTAATAAAAAAAGGTTCAAAGAGAAACTAAAGTAGATAATATTCCTCTTTTTCATCACTTGATGGAAATATTTAAGAAGTGCAGTAGTCTATAAGTTTGGAAAAAATTGTTTAAAATCCATAAATATCATACATTATTCAAAGGCCAACTATGCCACAAGTGCTTGTAGGTGAACAAAACAAAAAAAACAAACCACTAATCTCATACGACTTCCTCATACTTTTTGTTTCTCTCCTCTAAAAAGAGCTATCCTCCCTATATAGCAGTATCAAACATAACCATATGCACTTAGATACTCCTTTCTGAGAAAACAAAATTTTTTAGTTAATGTTATATTTGACAGCTATGCTACAAACAATTAAAAGAAAAATAAGATTCAAGTCTCCACACTACTTAATCTCAAAAGCTGTATAGAAACCATTTGTGCTGCTGAAGGAAGATTTTATTGTGCTTCTGCTGTTTTGAGAACCTATGGTTTATGCCAAAGGTTTTTCCTGTTATAATTCTCTTAAGAAAGAGGACCTCTTTTTGTGTAAGAGCTAAAATATAATTGAATTCAACACTTGTGATAACATGCTATTATACCTTATCGATTCTATCAGCCTTTGCTGTTCTGCTGATTTCAGAGCTAGATTCTCATTTTAATTCCAAGCAAAATAAACTACAACTGAATTTATGATACTTAAACTACAGCTACAGTTGCTATACAAGCAGGAGACACAAAGAATACAAATTTGCTGATACCCTTTTGACAGTCCTATTTTGCTTGTAATCATAATTAGTTATGCTAGTATCAAAACACCCGATGTATGAGTCTTATACACGAGTCATAACCACATAGTCAGAATCATGGAATATCCTGAGTTGGAAGGAACCCACAAGGATCACTGAGTCCATGTCTGGGCTCCACACAAGCACATCCAAAGTTCAAACCCTATGTTTGAGGGTATTGTCAGATACTACTGAACTCTTGGAGGCTTGGGGTTGGGACCACTTTGCTGGCAAGCCTGTTCCAGTGCCCAAATTTCAGTCTCTATTTATAGTTAATAATGATATAGGTGAAAACTAACAAAATAACACAGGTTTCTTCCACAGATATAAAATGAAATATATTGTCCAGCATTAGAAGAAAATAGCTACCTATTTGTGTAAATAAAGGATTTATACATTGATTGTTTCTTACTGCTAGCTAATTTCTCTCAAGAATTTTAAATTCATCAATGAGAAAATTAAACTAAAATGAGTCTAATAAGATGTCTGTATAATGAATGTATAATGAATTATAGTCAGTCAACACAAAAGATATGGAACTTCTCACTTGAACTTAAGGATTGAAAACCAAGAAAATGATAGATATGTTGTCCAGTTAGAACATGCAATGAGAATTTCATTACAGACCATCCTCTTTTGCAAAATATTTGGTTTGCCAAATGTGAAAAACACTGTTAACTAATATATTTAAGAAACTGTGAAAAACACATATGATATTCTCTATGGATTAATAACCTACTGGAAAGCTTGATGGCGCACACATACATTAACCACATCGGGTCATTAATCCCAAAGAAATACCTTGCAGTGAGGTCACTATTTCTATCATAAGATAATGAAAGGGAGAAAATCATACCTATTTTTTTCTGGAGGCTCCATGGCATTTAAATTCTTTTGGCTCTTACAATGAAAAATTCTTTTCTATTTGGCACAACACATGCATGAATTCAACTGTTTGGATACATGCCAGCTGACAGACTAATTTAACTACTGACATTATTTTGATCAGTTTATGCTATACAAAAGAATTCAGAGGCTCCAAATCAGTTTTTCTAGTATACCATAGCTTTCAAAGGATTTCATAAGCATTTCTTTACCAGATTTCAAGACTTAATTTCCAGTCTTGAGGTAGAGAGGTTTGTACTTATTCTACAATGCTTACTTATATATCATTCAAAAAGTTCTCTAGCATTCAAAGACAAACACGCTTAAATTCAAGAAAGTGGTCTAAGAAATGAATTGTTCCCATACATCAAGCTTCTGAAAATCTCATTAAAACCTTTTACTTGTCAAACTAGTATAAAAGCAGGTATGACTTTCATATAATCATTTGGAATATGAAGTATAATGCTATGGCTAAACCAAGACATGAACAGAAAAGCTTATAGGCTATTCCCGTATTTTAAAAATATATTACCTGAGTCAGTAGAATAAACTCGGAAACTCTTGTCCCAGAAGCCACAAACCAAGATATAACGATTGTCAGAGGTGATGACAAAACACTGGGAATGTACCTGAATACTTTGGTCTAAGAGGTCAGTGATTTGCCTTCTGTGCATACCTGTATTGCTGGCTGAACAGAAAGATACAAAAATCAAGAAATTTCAGCATCTGCATACAGAGAACAAAGGCACATTTTAGAACCTTTATGATCACAACTGAACTATTTCTTACTGCTGTTACTTGTTTTTGTGACAGAGGAATTTTCTTTCTATTTTTGCTATAAAATACTTATTACACTTCTGGGAACAATGACAATTCCTTGTAGTATATATTCCAAAACAGAGAATATCCTTTCTTTAAGTAAAATGCACATGACAAATATAAATGAAAGATTGAAGAAAATGAATTACATATAAAAATACAGTTAGATTCCCTTCTTAAAACTTCTATTACAGGAATTTAAAAACAAAAAGAAAAAAAAAATGGAAACCAGTGATAAAACAGTACAGATAGGTAGTCGTATACATCACAAAATGTAGAAAAATCATGACAAGCCCAATGTGATTTGTTGTTTATTTTTCTTTTACTGTGATATTTATTTAAGATCTATTTGATAGCAGGATTTAAAGTAAAATATACATTTCCTGATCCAAACATATTATTCTTAAAATTAAATTTATTTCAGGAAAGAAAAGAGAGTTGTAGCATGTTTTACTCACTATAAATTACAATACATTATTTATTTATTTATTTATTTTTCAGAGGGAGTTGATTTCAAAATTCAGGGAAAATAATTTTATAATCTCTATAAGATGGTCAAATTATACCCATATTATTCCGGACTTAATGATTATAGAATTTATCTAGCAAAATGGCTGCACGGCAACAGTCTATATCTACATACTGATTCCATGCAGATCCTATTGATGTACATACCCAGTTTAGAAATCAATTCTCACAGGTTGACAGAGCTGTCATTCTACCCCTATCTAAAGAAGTTCATTTTTGCTGTGTGTACAATGCTTTTATAAATGCTTGCATCTCTTCTTTTTTTTTTTTTTTTCTTAAACTTCCATCCTGAAATTGCCAGTTAAAAAACATAGCTAAGTTTGCACTCTAACAGAATTAAAGGAAAAAAGAAAAATCCTTCATTTTTGGTCCTGTGAACTGTCAGACAGCTTGTTTGTATTCTGATGCTAAGTTGCTTGGGCTTTTCCTTTTCTGATCACATGTAAGGTTCAATTAGCAATGCTACAGGCTCCAAAGTTATACTCCAATTACACACACTCCCCAAAGTATGGGTCTTTATGAAAGAACTGACCAAACCCTGACTATGTTAATAGGAAAATCAGCCCTATGTAAACTAATAAACCTCTATAAATAAAAAACCACGAATTGAATCTATTACATTGAGTCATTAAATAAAAGTGAGACATTCATCCACCCCTTTCTAATAAAAGGAAAACATACGCAAATTTAACTAGTGATGGTGATCAAAAGATGCAATATCCTTGCAAAATGAATACTAGTATCTCAATGCTAAAATTGAGTGGGCCATATATTTCAACTTTAAAACTGCTCTGCAATTACACATTAATACCCTCAGCCTGAACAGCAGGTCTATGAAGAAAGGATTGATCTCCTTTAATGATAAAGCCCTGGCACTGTGGTTTTATTTTTCACAACACGGTGCAGTTAAGAACCCCACTGTTATTATGAAAATTTCCTCAGCAAAGGAGCTCCATCACATTACCAGTGCACCAATTCATCATAACGTGCCTCGCTCCTGCTCATCAACAAGTCTGAGTGATGAAAAGATCCAATATTATCCTGACAGTACTTCATGCACATTCTCAATCACACATTATTACAGCATCCATATTAATTTTCACTGACACGCGTCCTAGGCCTGTTCAAATTAGGCAAACCAACGAGGGGGAGTTGATGAAATACCAGCATAGCCACAGCTCATTGCATTCCAATTTGCATGCAAATGGTTTATCAGGAAAATTCCATTCCCAGCAACCAGCAAGTGAAAAACAACCGTAATCTACACTTCAGGGCCACCATACAGAGCTTAATGAATCGCAAAGAGAGAAGGAAGTGACAGACCTATGAGAGGATCGATTTCCACTGGCAGCTGGTAAGGCTGGTCTTGTACAGCACCTTGATGAGCTGCAATTCAGGAAAGAAGATTTTAAAACTCTGCTTTTTTTTTTTTTTTTTTATTAAATGGGATGCCACAAACATTTTATAAATCAAAGCAACGTCCACTTTTTTTTATTTAACCATCCAAGATTTTTCTGCACCACTTGAACTAAAAAATAAATAAGTAAACAAACAAACAAACAAACAAATAAATAATCCAGGTGCTTTCACAGGCTGCTTATTAAACATTTATTTTAGATTAGTGCCATTCTGAATGTATGCCATCAGCAGCAGCTCCAGTCCTGAGCCATAAGCTCCAGCAGATGCTTTACTGGCAACCTCTCCTGTCGCAACAAAACAAAATTAAGTGGTAAAGAGCACTGAAAACAAAATGTGACAACCATCTGCTGACTGTAGCAGATACTATTTTCCCCTCTACTTTTTAAAGCACTGCTTTGAACAAGTGAAGCACAAAGGACATTTTTTTAAAGTCGGTTTATGATGCAGTCAGGGAAATCTCATTGTCATGCAGTATTTAAAGAATCATCTATCATCAAAAACTATTTATTTGCAGGTTTGCATAGCAGTTAATATATAATTCTGCAGACCTACATTTCATCTGAGCACCTGGCATACTGCTGAGATGTTTATCATCTAAATTTTCCTTCAATTTTGGGGTTTTTTTTAAAGCCTTTTTTTTTTTTTTCCCCCCCCCACAGCTTCACTAAAATCACACAAGCAACCCCCACCAAACAGCCCAAGACATTCTTGGAAGTGGAAGAAAACATAATGGCTGAACACTTATATCTATGAGTTTTCCAACTACCCCACCATAGATTAACACAAAAATTTGTGTTGATTAAATGGCTTCATATGTGATTGGGAAGTCAAAGCACTATTGTAATGAAACACTAATTCAGAACAAAATAGGAAATCCATATGACAAAATAGAGGTGATCTGTTAGGCACCAGTGCCATCAGGTATCAGCAAAGCCACTAAACTCATACAAAAGCAGGAATGAAATTTTTAATTACATATCAGTGACAAGTGGTCACCTGGCAACTTAACTTTCTCATCATGATGCCTCATTAGCAAAGACAATAATATTCCCACAGTAGGAGATAAGAATGGTAATGACACCAGTCCTCTAACCCTAGCAAATCCCATTTTGGTATAAAATTTGAAGGTAATAATAGAGAAGGCTTATTTCAGGTGTCCCTATAGAGATCTCTTAAATATGGTATACCATTAACAGCTTGTAGGCTTGATCAGTGTCGCAGTGGAGTGAGGAGGGGTGGATTTGGGGTTTTTGCTTAGTTGGAATCTGAATTTCTGTCTTGAACTGGCAGTATTCTTGAGCACTTGGTAAAGGCAGAACAGCTGAATAATGCTTCTCAATTTAAAAAAAACAGTAATGCGAAAGACTACTGCTCTCCCTTTTAGAGGAGGGAAAAAAAACAGAATCTAAAGGTTTTGTTCACCTCACAACAGTTGACTACTGCAACCAACAAGCAGCTGCTACTCCCAGCAATTGCTTGTTTGCTCACAGATCTCCAGCCAGCAGACTTACAAGGAAATCAGCATATACTACTACCACTTTTGATCCTCTTATCTGCACATGACTGTTGCACATCCTCAGAGACTACTTTTTAAAAGCTCGAGTGTTTTATGCCCATGGTCGCAAATTCAAGGTTTGAGTGTCTTGTAAATAGTTTTTGCTTATAAGCTGTTATCAGACCAGCCTCCCTTCCTTCCAACCTTTATTTGTAAGCATTTTTTGCTAAACTGAAATAAGACGTCGATGTTACTATTTGAACAAAGTTGAGAGGCAATTTGTAAGAATTAAAAAAAAAAAGGGTGGGAGTCATCTGGCTATTTTTAAAATATAACTAAGGACTGTGGGTGCAGATTTCTTAGCAGGAATTTCAGTGATGTGAGCATCAATTTGGTACTTATATCTTCTATTTAAGATATTTGAGTAGAAGGTCTTTTTTCTTTTTTTGAAAAGCCTTTGACCAGATTTATCTGCAAAGCACCAAAACAAAACTACATTTTGGGGTTTAGGCCTGAGACTGACATACTAGGAAAAAGATGAGTCCTTATGGAATTAGTAAAAATTAGAACTGAAAACAGATTGATTCGACATATTTTTTTTGAAAGGATAATTAATTAGACTGGTTGCTATGCAAATGGATACAACGTTTTCCTCTCATACTGACAAATAGGTAAGTACCTAATAACTTTGAGATGTCTGAGTTGCAGAAGATACTGATTTTCTATATATTTTTTTTTAATCTTTTAATTCTCATGGAGTAGTTTTAACATTAGGCTATTACGTTCATAATATACAAGAGAAAGGTAGCAAAAAACATTTCAACCAAGTTCCGCATGCTTTGAACTTCTCCTTGGCACGATATTGTGCACTTTTCCATCATCTGATTGAAAAAGAAACTGAAGAGGAATAGTGTGACTGCTTATAGGGGCATAGTGTTTTTGTCTTCTTGCTTATTGGTATGGAAAGAGACACTTCTTTCAAAACAGTTTGTTGTTCTTTTGTGTAATACTTTTTGTGTAATACACATCTCAGTACACAACAGTCCAGATTACTTTTTCAAGAGAAACTAAATTCACATGTGAAGAGCATACTATATCAATGAATTAGACATGTATTTCACACTTAAAATTTCTAACAGCTGTGCAGATAATAAATGTACATCGTGTGATTTCTTATGCTACTTAACCTTAGTTTACTTACCAGGAAGACTATGCCACTTATTTACAGCAAATAGCCTATTTGCAGTAACTGTGATCACAGCAGGATTGGTCAGACCAGGCTGGGTGTTGGCTGCTACATGAGTGACAGGGGAGTTGGATGGGAACTTTAGAACCATGATAACATCCTGTTGAGCTTGGTCTGTGAACATCAACGGGCTCTGCAGGAGGAGATACTGTTGAGTGCACACAACAAGAACCCAAATACATGGGAAAACATGGGATGGAGAAGAGAAGACAGGACAAGAAAAGGAAGATTGCATTAAAACTCAGAAGACCTGACAACAGTTGCAAATGAAAAGAAAATGCAAGAATAGCAGATAGGTTTGTGGAAACAACCATTTTATATGGAAGTCCTACATGCTCAATTATGCTGAGCTTTGCTGAACAAGTGTGTCTATATATAAAATTTGCTGCAGAACTCTGAAGATTAGACTGTAAGTTTCCAATCACTTATCTCTGCCAAAGAAATTCTCCTTCATATCTACAAAGATAGCATGTCAAGGAAAGCAGGAGGGAACAAAATAAAAAGAAAAAATAAAAAGTGAGCAAAAGAAATTCCTGCTTTCAGAGATTGTCTCAAGTTGCATTAAATTGGCAGACTACAATTCTCTACAAGCCAGATGAAAACATAAAAGTACATTAAAATAAACAGATACACACATAGCCTAGATATATGTTCTGTATATATTTCTGGTGTACAATCATAAGATTTATGAATGCAAAGGCAAAGACCTCAGTGCAAATGTGTTTCAAAGGACAAACATAATTAAATGCAGTTGTAAAAAATACAAAGTGGACATGATTACAGACACTACCTTGCACTGTCTCTAGAAATATTAAAGGAGGGGAATGAATCCAGATACATTTCCAACAGAATATTTTTAGGTTTCATTTTTTGAATTTAATAAATTGAAAAGATTAATAACTTTTTAATTAAGGTCTCTAACAACAGTGAGAATGTCAAAACAAGTATCAAGGTACTGATGTCAGGCGTAAGAAGCAAAAGCAAATACAATAATAGTGTATTTGGGATTCTGTGGTATACCTACAAAAAAAAAATTCCATTGAGATACAGAAATACCACCATCCTAGTCATGAGCAGTCATATTGCTTCAGTACTTGTATTTTTCTGGTAACTGCATTAGAACACTAACGAAATGTTCTTGGCTATTTTCCACCTGCAATATTTCATTACATATATGTATATGTGACTATATACATCTAATGTATATTTATACAAAACTAATAAAAAAATTAAATACATTTGCATTTTTATTATCACTCCTTTTTAAAAAGTTATTAAGAGTACTTAGAAAAACATATTGCTCTCTGCATTCCTATTTACAGTCTTTGCTTAAAGGTGTAAATAAAAGCAACTAATAAGCTACCCAGACACCCTTCTGAGCAAGTGGCTAAAAGCCAATCAATATTATGAGTTAATCCTCCCTGGATGCTCATTCAATTAAAGGTGTCAGTAATGCCTCATCTGATGTGGCCTCAATTAAATCCAGCTATCTGATGGTTGAAAACACAAGGGGATACAGCAACAGCAGCAAACCCAGACAAATAGGCAGCCTTCGTGTGAGTGCTAATTACTACACCTGGTGTATATTATGGCTTGCGCACTTAACACAGCACGTGGTACCTTTCGATTCAGTTGCGTTCATGCATACATGCACACACACATGAAAACAGAATACTCAGGAAATAATATAGCCAGAAATAATCTAGAATTGTGACAAGGAAAACATCCTCACTACATTTCAGCTCCAAGAATACTATTTCTTAAATGCCTAATACAGCCCTCTTAAAAAAAATCATGTATTAATAACCAAAAAACTGATCAAAACAGGTGGAGAACTGAGGTGCTGTTTCTGAGTGCACCTCAGCCTGAAAAACCCCCGGGAGCTATTAACAGCTTACTTCACAGAATTTAATTTTTCCATTACATATTAAATCTTCATTAATTCAGCAGAATGAAAAATATTATGATAAAACAATATAAACTGCTTTCTGGCAATAGATTTATTTATATAACAAGACTTACAAAAACCTCAACAACCAACTTTTTATGTTCCTCCAGTTCATGAAATAAGTTTCCATATATTAGGGCAAATGTTAATGCACAGCACCATGATGGAGGGACACATACATGGTGTACAGCCGTATGATGAGGGCACTTGGGCTCTCCAGAATCCCTTTTAACAGGGCTCTTCTAAAGGACATTCCATTGATTGCATACACCTCACTGCAGTGGCCTACTAGCTCTTCCCTGCCCTAGGATGCCAGACACGAGGAGCAACAGGCCAGCAGATTACAGATCTACACAGTCAGCTTTGTCCATCCAGTACATAGGATCCCAGGGCAGAAGCCTGCCTACTGCACAGCTGCATAAATGCTTATGCCTTTTGCATAGGAAGGGTGCTGGGGACAACAAGCTGAGCATGCCTTATGCACATCATATCAAGTTTGTATTTGAGAAAGAATAGTAGCTGAATTAGATAAGAAAGCTTACACTTAGACTCTGTTACAAGGTTAGCTACTTTGGACAGATTTCCAGTTATTGTGTGATTTTTCTAAAACCATTTGCACTGCTGATATGTTTTTAATCAAATAACCTTAGTCTACCAGTGTAGGACACATAGATCATATTTTACAGAGCATACATTAAAAAATCCTTTTAAAAAATATTTCAGGATAATATATCCATCTTAACAACAAGGGAATGTAGACGTTTGAAAAACTTGTGAATTAGCAGACCATTTACTCCACTTGTCACAGTATCACTTAACATACTTAGTTCTGGATCTGTGACAACATAAATGCTATTTTAGTCCTAAGGACTGCACACAACATGGTATGGAAAGTAATCAGTAATAAAATAATAGTTTGTATAATAAAATTATATTAAACACAAGAAGAGGTAAAAGGAAAAGCATGTTAATGCTCACTGCCTGGATTTTATCACCCTAGCTTTACTGCAAAACACATTTAGCCACATTCTTTGCTATGTAAGTTTCAGCTCATGAATTCCTAGTAATCCTGGTTTTAGGGGAAAACCTATGCCTGGGGGAAAAGACAAGGAAGTTCCACCTCCTAAATCCATGCTTCTCGGGGAATCTGCCAAGGATTAACTAAATTGTCTCCATGATGACTGGATCTCACCTGTACAGGTATGGTATTAACAAAATAAACTGATGAAGTGTTCTTAGAATACACTGACAAAAAGGGTCTATCCTAGAAATCAATACAATCCTTCCAGCAATAAATAACAGTTAGACATTGCATACACTCACAGTCCTACAAACTCATAACTCATCTGCTCTTTTTAATAACACAGTTCCATAATCACATAAAAGAAAAGCTAAGTAGCAGGTACTGTAACTTTAAAATAGCACAGGAAGCGAACAAGATGGCAGGTCACAAAGAGTTAACATGGTACTTACCACCTGCATGGCAGAACTTCTTGGAGGATGTGGTTCTATGAGCAGTTGAGAAGGGGTCTGTCCAAAACTTCGTATTTGAGCTTCAACAGCCTAGAAAAGGCACAGGCAGGTTTGCATGTTAAGAGGTGCTAATTACAGGCAATAGAACCATAACTGTCACCTGAAAATGTCATTCCACACTTCTGGCTTGTTTCATGTCGAAAATCAACCCCGTGTGTTCACTGTGGAGCTAAGTGCTTGGCACTGGTACTAAGAATGAGGTAATCATTTTAGTACTGTGGATGCTATTTCCATGAGAAACTCTGCAAAACCTCATCCTGCTCAATGATATTAAACAGAAACCAGCTATTATAATCAGAAACCCTCTTTATTGGCTTCATTTTTCCTTTCTAACACTGGCTTATCCTGTTTGTATCATAACTCAGACATAAAAGTTAATTTTTTTTTAAAGTTCCTCTATGCATAAGTGCTCCTCTTTATACTTAAACTCCATTGTCTAGTTTCACAGCATGAAATAAAATAAAAGTCACACCAAGCTTTTTGTTAATTTCAATTTTTATTCAAATAGAGCAAAACAAAAAATTTGGATGTATAAAACCAACAGCAAGACTGTTAAATCCAACTAAATGAAAATGTGAAGGTATAATGCATCATTTATTTAAAACAAAACAAACCAATCAAACAAACAATCTTCAGCATCTTGTTTTATTACTTCCTTCGTTGGGTACTAATGAAAGTACCATCCCACGCTTTGTCATTTCTTGAAGAATTATTTCAGAATGTGTGAATTTATACCTCTTTCATATACACGTCCAACTAGTTTTCCATGTTTCTACACAACAGCCCATTGGTTCAAATATAATATCAAGCAGCCAAAACTCAACATGTTATTTCTAACTACACCCTACACTACCCATAGAATCATGCTAATCCTACAGAAAATCTTAAGTAATTCATCTTAGATTAAATATTTTTCATTGTAAGCTAAACTAAATAAATTGTTTTGTATTTGCTGTGGGCAAACAGCTCAATTCTGGACTGACACTTTGATTTCTCTCCTGCATGGTGTTTTTAGCCCTAAGTTTACAGAAGCATCTAGTAGTGCTGTGTACCTAAGGTGAGGCTCTAGCAAGTACTATTTTTCAAAGTACTGAAGTTCTGAAAATCAAAACCTTCAGTGAATGGGGCACTTTAATGCTAGAACACAAAACCACCAGCAGCTCTTTAGCATTCACAGCAATGTGCCTGAAGTTCTCTGTTCTTGTGGTTCAACACTTGTGCTCATCTTAGTCTTACAAACAAGTGTTTTACATAATAATGAGTATTCCTAGGACACACAGCAGTCTCTTGTTACAGAAATAATAACATCAAAAGAAGAACTTACCCGAGGCCTTCAGATCACCAAAATAATAATATTCTGAGATAGGAAATTTGCCATCCAAAACAGCTGACTTTGCTGTATTTGGCAGGGCTTTTGAAATATCTGAATTCACCAGAATTCAGGCCTTGAAATTACTGTATGGACATGCCTGCCTGTTCTGGGAAGTGTCTTAATCTTCAAAGAAATGGTGAATAAGTAAGTTTTTCAAAAACTGTACGTGTAATCTGACATACAAGCGCTGAGATTCAATGAGTACCTTTTGAAGAATAACGAAATCAGATCTGTGAACTCTAAAGCCCAGTAAGCTCACTGAGTTCCTTTCCTAGAGACAAAAAATGCTACATTAGAATTAAAATATTGGGGTTTGTGACTCATGATATCAAGGGAATCTTAAGAGCATAGAATCTGAGGTCCCTTAAGACTTGAGACATTAACAAAGCTCTATCTTACTGATCAGCAGCTCTGCCATCTCTGTAAAAAGCTGTCAGTATTAAAGAATTCAGATTAAAAAATATTTGCCTACACTTACTTGGAGACTGAATAGATGTTTTTACTAGAAAGTGAGAATTCTGTTTGGCAATTAGGGTGGCACTAGAAGAACCCAGGAGATGCAAAATGCTGTCAGTCCAGGATATAATCTATTAATTGTACAGCAAAACCTTTAGGGGAAACCTACAGAGTTTATGGGATCTACTGCTTATTTCCTGGACATTACCCAAATTGAATGAGATACTTTTGGATGTATCACTCACATGCATTTATTTTAGATGAAGCAGAAAATAGAATGGATAAGATGAGGAAATAACAAGCTTCAGATTTGTTAACTTCCTTTTACATGGACATACTATCACTTTAGAAACCTCTATTCCTCAACAGGCATTTAAAGGGAGTCAGGATTTTGTGCTACCCAAAAAATTTGCTGTGTCCCACTGAAACCTCTAACAACTACATTCTCATATATAGAGCCAACACTGAAAAAGGATAAATTAAGCACTGGAATATATCAATAAAGACCAATTCAAATACATTCATCATAATATGAGCACTTATTGGTATGAAACAAAAATCAGATGTTAAAGTACACTATTTTCCACAATCCAAACACTGAGGAACTCACCATCATCCAGTAAAATCAAAACCGTTGGAGATAAAGTTATGGTTCCACTACATGATGCTCATTATTATCATACTTCTAGACCACAAAATAGTAGCAACTGCTAGAGATCTCCCAACCAGCTTCTATGCAGAGTAGAACTGCTCTAGGATCTTAAAAAGAAGTATAAAATGTGCTACTCAACCAGCAAAGAAACAACTATTGCCTATTTTCACACAACTTGTGTTCTGTCAGCAGAACTGCTAACCAGAAGGACTATGTTTTTGCCAAAACCTCCCTCAGAGACCCAAAAATTCTGTTTTCAGTCTGTAATGGCCTGTTTTTATAGCTATGTTTATCATTTAACTTGAGTTTATTATTTACAGTTCAGGCGCAAACAAGTCTTATAGACTCATTGGGATCCATATGGTGCTCCCAAAAAATAAGAGAGCCTACATTTCTAGAAGTACAATAACTCACTGATATAAACTCACCCTTTCAGCCAACTGAAATGGTAATACCTATATTCAGATCACATCCTACCACAGGTAACAATGTTTGATAAAACATCAAAACTGTACACAGGCACAGGTATTGGTATCTCTATGCTCTCTATACTGTATATCTCCAGAGAGCCAAGTGCAATTTGAAAAACTTGAGTAAATATCAAGGCAACAACACTTGAGCAATTATGTCTAGACATAGAAGCAAGACTTCAGCCAAAAAACCTTTTGCATTCTTTTTCATTCCTAATAAAAATGTGAAGATTCTTCAGCTTTAAGACTTCTTTATGACTTGATAATTATGACCAAGACAATGTACTAGCACCTCCAAATTATGTACCTTGTCCCAGATGATATTTAAAGTCTATCCAGATGTCAACATCTTTCTGATGACATCTCAGTCAGAAGGATCACATACAGAAGACTGCAAGATGATATCCATACATCATCAGAAATGTCCTAGAATCATTCTCCATTTTCTCAACTTAATTAACAAGAGAAATTTGGTGCTTTTTAGCCACCAGATGTCACTCAGACTTTTGTTCAACCTGTCAAAGGAAATGAGCTACAAGCAGAGAATTCTTTCCTTGGAGAGATAATTAATATCTCCTTTGAGATAGAGGAAAAAAACTACTACATACCTGAGAATATACAGTAAAATGACAATTGGGCAAGAGGCCATCAACTCACTTTCTAACAGATTATAGCCTAGATTCTAATTTCATTTCCTTGAAAGATGTATTAATAGCATTAGTTAGTATCAGTAAGAGATAGCCAGATTCTTCTAGTGGCAGAGTATGCATTCTCACATTATTCAATATTGTATCATATATATAATAATTTATTGATTATTGTAGGCAAACATACTTTTGAAATTTTCAAAACTATTAAAGGCAGTGTATCACTGAAATGTAATAACCTTTGTTCGAAAAGTATCCTTACTTCTACAAACCATTATATCTGAAGCTATGCTGCATACCACAAAGTAAAATATATTATCATTCAACATTTTGTTTCACTGCTTCTCAAATATCTCAGTAAAATAGCTTTCTTCCTGTTAATTCTCTTCAAAAACAAAGCTCTGGTAAGGCCATAATTGCTCCAGATGCTAGAACAAGAAGTAATAAAAAGAAACAAGCTAACTATTTCCTATAATCCATGCAGAATGCATAGCTAACCACATATTAATATGATTAATGTGGTATTTCGAATATTAAGGAATTTTTAAGTATAAAAGTAAAAAGCAAATTTCACAAATATTTGATTACTACAATGATGTTCTCCTCTTTAATCTCCTGGATGATCTCCTCTTCTCTTGCGGAGTGGGAAGGGGAGTGGGAGACGGAAGCAAATTAATAGAGAAGGGGTTAAAAAAAGGATAACTTGCCACAGCTATAATACAGTTTTTGGTCAATGCTTAATGGAGATTGTTTCAGTCTCTGAACATAGCCTCTAATCTAACTGTGAAGCAAGTTAATTCAACAGTATGCAGTACCCACCAAATACGGCTGTAAATTTTTGGGGAAGGAGGGTGATGGGGAGGTTGAACATATGGATGCAGTTAAGGTAAAAACAGATGTTTGTTACTTTTCTTTGCAGCAACACTCAGAAACTAAGTCAAAATTGCTTTTTTTTCATGTTTATGTCTGAAAGAACTATAAAATTAAATATGAGGGAGGGAGGGTGGAGGGGGATCTACACTGAGTGTCACAAAGAAAGAATGAAATGGTCTCTAGTTTTGAACTCAAATCCTGAAATGAAGGCCTGTATAGTTAAAAGGTAAGACATACACCATTTAACTCTAGATTTAAAGACCCTTAAAAAGAAATAGCTCAGAGCAGCTTTCATCATGCATACTCAGACAAAAAACACCAAACGGTCTTAAGTCTTAGAGCACAACATGCCCATGTTACACTGCAACCCACAGCTTGAACACCTAATTACAAGTTACACTCTAATTGTTACAAAGAGGCTACTTCTATCCCTGCATCTTTACATATATGAATGTAATCATTTCCAGCCTCTAATCAGCAGGTTTTAAATGCCAAACATTTGAAAGCTCAGATGAAAAAAAATTCAAGCATTGGAAGAAATATTCTTTCAGCATGTGTGTTAAGGACACAAAGGGTTTTGGGTTTGCCTTCCTCCTTTCTACCCATTATTTATGTCCAGAAAATAACAGCCCTCACAAAAATAATTACTTTGGCTCTCTGCCGCTTCTACCTCACTTTTCAATATTCAAAAAGGTTTACACACATGTTCCTCAGTGATTTCTATTGGCTCAAGCAATACACAATTACAACTGCTTGCCCTGCCTTTCCCTCCACCCAGATGTTGCTTTGCAGCACCAGAGAACACAGATCGTTTGACAGGTTTTCCCTCAGACGGTGAAGCAGAATGGCTTAGTGGCTAACTGACCAGCTCCCTCCCCTGGGAGGACGATTAAAATCAAGCCCTGATAATAAGTGATCAGGAAACCTCATCTGACCAGACAGTCACTTATGCTTCTGCAGTATGGTTCTTAGTTCAATTACTCATGGACTGCAGGACAGATAACACTAGCCAGACAACAAGCACGATTCATACCAATTAGATAAAATTCCTGAAAATAGCTGAGGATTACAGAAGAGGAGCTTATTGTAGTATCCTCTCCCCTTGTTTCATGACAATCCCCATTAGGTCGAGACTGTGAAAAATGGACAAAATGCTTTCCTGAAGCCAGCAGTGTATATGCTCAATGACTGTACACCTGCCCTGGGGACACTGCACTACACTTGACCCAGGGAAAAAATACAGCACTCAAATGTTCATAAATTCATCATAAATTCACACACTTGCATAAACTTTTCAAAATACAAGAGACCTAATTTCTTCATGCCAAAAAAAAAGATAAATACATATCTTTTTTATTTTGACTTCACGAAGCTGGTCCTTTTTACTGAATCATTTTAGTTACTTATTTTATCAATCATGCCAACCGCTTAATGCACTGTCAGGCATGAAGAGAAATACTACCAACTGGCAGCACAGGAGGATGTTACCACACCAGCATGCTGTTACATAGAAAAAAAGCACATAACCCTTGTTTGCTGCAGTACATTGGCAATATGAGCCACGAAATAGAACAGGCCACATCAAACACACAGAAAGAAAAGATACAAGAAGAAGATAGGAAAGCCATCAAATATAAATGAAGCTTAGATTTTTTGTCTTTCTCTGTAGCCTCTTTGTGAGAAAGATCTGTTTTGTACTTTTACTTTTTTTCTTTTAAATTAAATTTCTTATTTATGCTTGTTTACAGTACTGTAGTTGTCTGCAAGTTAGATTACTATTCCAATCACTCATTAGTTTTAAAATCCAAACCACGAATATTCTATGTGTGAATATTTTCTACTGTTTACAACACAGAGAAGTGCAAAAGGGAGCACAGAGAAGAATAATTTTTATCGTCGCTTTAAGAACAAAAACACTAACACAGCTCCTAAACTACATTAGGAAATTTTCTGTGAAAATTGAGAAATCAATTTTTTCTGTCGTGACAGACCAGCATGAAAATTACATGGCGGTCATTAAAACAAATCAGGAAGTAATCACAGTTTGTGAAAATACAAACAGATTCCCCCTCAGGGCCACATAAGTTGCTCCGATCTGAATATATACATTCCAGGCATATTAAGGTCTAGCACGGCCTCACTGCAATCTCCAGTTCATGCAGCTGTCCGTCTACTACAGCGTAATCCCAGCTGCCAATCTGAAAGAAACCAGTTAGTCAGAGCAGACACAACCAAGAGAAACAAATGTCACTCACTAATGTTCAGAGGCACTGGGTTCATGGATAATTTCAAACAGTATCTCTGTCTGGAGCACTGATGTGCTCATTCAAAACACCTAAATCTTTGGCTACTGGAAAGAAGCAGATAAAAAAACTAGAACTAGAAAAACAGGTCTGGAAGTACTTCAAAGAGACTGACAAAGTAAAAAGGGAAAAGACTTTAAAAAGAAAGCTAAGAAAAATTTAAAGACCTGCAAATAAAGTTGGATGCAGTACAAGCAAAATCCCAAGCAGATCTGTGGCTAGTTTTTAAAAATACAAGTCTTCCTTCTACTTGAGCAACAACACAAAAATTGCTGAATTTCTCCATTCACTACAGTAGATAAAGATTCCAAACTCCCTGGCATTTAAAATCAGTAATTATTATAAAGCACTGGTATTGCCATATGCATTACTTTGAAATTTCACAATTTTTCTGGCATTATTCATTCATCCCTTGAAAAAGCAAAGATAATCTTTAAAGCTTGCTTCCTACGCACAGTCTAGTTGCTACTCAGCCGACTCCAAACTTTCTGATATAAAACATTTTCCTTTGGAAAAAAATCAAACTGTCCCAGTCTGTTAGCATTCCATGGAATTTCTCCAGATTTGATACCATCTCTACTTATAAAATAAAACATTTCAGTCTGGGGGAGGTTGATACACTGGTGTGCACATCCAGCATCTAGTGGTCTTAAAACTGTCTTGCATGATCACCTGTCAGAATTTGTATCAACTGTGAACAAGAAACAAAGAACCTCATTTCCTTAGCTAAACTAATATATTTATTTTAACTAAACCAAAACATAAGCAAAATATTGTTTTCAAAGCATGGATACAATGTTATCTCTGAGTTTTATTGTGCATTTAATTGTCTTTTTTTTTTCTTTTTCTTTTTTTTTCTTTTCCCATATCCAATAAAATATAATGTTTAACTCATTCTTGCTTTTTGGGCACTGACTGAGTGAAAGCATCTTTAGCATGACCTCAAGCTTTCTCACTCATGAAGCAGCAATTGTTCAAAATAGGACTAATAAAGTGAAGTTTAATGAATAAATATACTATCCACAGACACAGTGGGAATTCAAGAGCAAAACACACTAAGCTACAATGAGAAAATACAATAAAAACACTCCAAACAAAAATTGTTAGTTTCCCAACTGCAGCACAAAATTTTGGTCAGACTTCACAAAGAACTCGCAAATAATCAAAACATGTTGGTGGCAAAAATAATGAAATGTTTGTAGGGCATTTGTCTCCATGCTTGATTCAAGGCTAAATGACTTTGTGCATGATAACTGCAGCTATTATACTGTGGGGTTGGGGGGGGGGGTTGGGAAGAAAGGGGGGGGAAAAAGCATTCTGTTCAGAAGCTATTTTTGAAATGTGAACAGCATTTTTTTCCATCCCTTGTTTACCTTTTGGCTTACTCATTCTTCTTTAATGTTGGCCAACAAATATGTGAAATATCTAAGACTGACTAGCCAGGCACAAAAGAAAATGTGAAGAGCCCAGGAGGTCTCAAGGCCTTTCTGGCTCTGATAGATCCACAAGACAGGTCAAGCAAGAAGAGGCGAGGGAGCTGACTGCACTGAAAATTTTTGTACAATGAATTTCAACCAGAGGCTGAGAAAAAAAAAGCTCTCTGAGATGAAGAACTAATTTACATGAGTTACTTCTTTCCATGAAGTGTTAACACTTCTAGTAAAAGCAGTTGTTTGATTTGCATTTTCTTTAATCTTTACACATCAGGCATCTCAGATCTACTTTATTTAACTCTAAAATATTACCCCTTTCCTTCTTGAATAAAACATAACCATCAATTGAAATTAGAATCTATTCCTTAATGAAGAGAACGCTCAGGTCAAATATTTTTCTGGACTGAAACCTAATAATATTTTTTTGTCTTTTCCTAGGCACTGTACCAAATATTTAAGACAAAGGCAATAAAACCCCATTTGTCATGTCAAACTATGGGCTAAATGGAATCAAAGAGGTGCCACACCTCCCAGATATCACAGCAAACACCTGATTATATTCAGTTTCCCTGTTTACTCAAGCACCACAGATTGGCAACAGTGTAAGCTGAGATGCGTGAATTCATAGGAAAAAGACATGAACTGGTGGCAGTAACGATGCTCCTGTTATTTTCATATTTCTGGTTTTTGTGAGTTTTGTAGTTGTTGTTTTTACCAGAAGTGAACACTCATTTTTTTTTCATAGGAGAATTCCAATCAGTATCCAAAAATCCTGACAATGCAATAGCTGCAAATGGTCATCTACAACAGCGACCTGGGCCCTGTTCTCCACTTTTCACCAGAGGACTTTAGGGTTTGCATGCAGTTGACAAGTTTACCTCTTTGTAGCCATTAAGTCACTATGCTTACTTGAAATATATTCTCCTTAACACTGGTTGCATATGATATTTTAATATTGATTTTCAAATTAGAATTAGGAAGCATCTTAACATTTATTTGGCTTTTCATGCTGTTCCTGTGTTGCACAATGTCAAGCATACCATCTGTGCAACACACTTCTGGACAGAGATGATCCAAAGATCGTTTCAGCAATAGTTTGAATTTTGCCTGCATGAATTTCTTACTTACTGTATTAAACACATTTCAATTTACTGCTCTGGGACAGTATTTTCTAATCACTTTATCCTACTTTTTAAAACTCATCACAGCCACAACAAAGACTGTTGCCCAACCTGCTAAAACCAGACTGATCATTTTCCCATTTAGTAAATGTTAACTATGCTATAAATACAAATTGTGTTTATACTTTGTGAAAGATTCACTGCTGTCAGAGTTCTCCAGCTGAGCTGGAGCTGAAATATGCTATTAACTCCCACCATGAACACAGCTACAAGAGAAGCCAAAAATGCTTTCTCTGGGATAAGATATCAGATCTGCTACTGCTGTCATGAAACTGGGGTCATGTAAACTAAACATCCTTGTAACTCCTTTTGGAAAGCACAGAAGTCTCTCAAATTGTAAATATTTAAAAATAAAATTAGACTCATAAGAGATAGGTCTAAGATGCATAAAACTTACCCAAAGATATTAATCTAGGGCAACATTTAAAAGCTATTATCCATAAAATAATTTATGCCATATGCTTTAAAACAGAAAATAAAAGAATTATTTCCTCTCTTTACATAATCAGAAGTGGCACATTCAAATAAAGTACCAAATGCTATGTCCAAGCTGATTCTTCACAGAAAGAAATTTTTGAAACTCCTCAGTTCATATGGAAATAAAATGTCAGTGGTACAAAGAAAGGTGCCGACAGAATGGAGAAAGCTGTGCTTCCTAATGTTAAACAGACTACACAAATGCACTAAAACGGAATCTTCCCTGCAAAGGAGAGAAAACTGAATATCTGCGGCTACATGCAAATCACTTTTTAATGAAAGTACGTGAGATATTAACTGGATGGGACTTACCCTCATCTCTTCCAAACTATTATTGCTAACTTTAAAATCATCAGTTGTCCTTAATTACTGCTTACAATTATAATGTCAAACAATATTTTTAAAATGATTCAAAGAATAAGGCTGGATGCTTTTGATAAGCATGGTACAAAATTACATATAACCTCCAAGGTTGAGGGGTTACTTTCCAAGTAATATTTTGCATTCTTGCTATTGATTTTGTCTCTTTTCTTTAAGCTGATGCAGTGCTTATGCTAGCCATACCGACATATGGGGAGAGAAATAGACTTCCAAATTCACGATGATCCGCTCTTACTTTATGTCGGAGACGTAAGAATTTCTATTCTTTTGACTGAGAAAGTAATAGAATACAAATCAGTCTAAGATACAAATTACTTTTTATGGATTGTACTTCACCCGTTCATCAGTTACTCTGAATGTCAAAGAATTATTTATTTTTTTTCCTTTTTTTAAATACTTGGACAGCTGTTTCAAAAAGAGAACAGAATTTGTGATAAGAAGGTGCCACAAATTCTCCCCAGAACTGCTGGATTTATCTGTGGTGCTGTGATTACTTGCCTCTTCCATACAGGCAACAAAAAAAAAAACCTTCCACAGCAAATCTTATGACAGTAAGTTCCACAGTCCAAAATGGGGTTTTCAAGACAGACTCAACTGGAGGTAGTAATACAGTATACCTCTGATGGCAAATACCATATTTTCCACAGGAAAGAGATGTGATATTTACTGCTTGTCACCTAACAGCAAGTTCCCTCTGTACTTGAAACTTCTTTCAGCAGGATGCATGAGTACAAGAATCACAGTCAATGACAATGCTGCTAAATTTGCTAGAGAAAAAAAAAAGACGACAAAGAAGCAATGGTCTCTGCAGAGACAACTTGTGCACAGACATGCGAGCAGATGTATGTGATCTCTTGCCTTACTTCTCCTGGCTGTAGTTCCCTCCCCCACTTTCTTCGGCTCAAACCCTCCTCTCTTGATCTGCTCCCCTCCTCCTAAGATTTGCTTTTGAATTGTGCAAGCTTTGCACTCCCCAGGGTTTATCTGCCAAAAGGTAGCATGTGGCCCATGGTTTGTATTTTAGTTTAAAATTTTCAATTATAGCAGTCAGATCCCTTCAAAATACTTTACATCTTTTATTCCCATAAGCAGAAAGAATGGCAGGAAAAAATTGTTTGCAGCAGTATGAGGGGATGTAAAGTTCTACATTTTCAGTTAAAAAAAAAAAAAAAAGTTGGAATATGGTTTTAATCAAGTAGTTTTCCTTCCTAGACGAGTGCTTCCTTCTTGTAATATATATAACCTGACTGCCTATAAAAATAAAGGTGCCAGTTGGAGCCATTTAGGAGACCTAAGGAAATTCTGCATTAACCTGAGCTCCTCCACTCTTCAGTTCCTTCCTCTATTATTGTGTGTGGCCTCTCCTGACGAGTTAGGTCACCAATATACATACATTTATCTGTGAAGATACTTCAGAAACACATGCATCATAGGCATCTCATTACTGACGTGGTCCAGGCTTGATAGCATATTTTCTCCAAGATCATCTTAGTGCACAGGCTGCCATGGTTTAAACACACATGCTATTATTTTTCACATAATAACTAAGCCTTGGTAACTTGCAAACCTCAGAGTACACAGAAGATTCTCCCTATTTTAAGTTTGCAAAGAAAAAAACGTATATTTCACTACAGCTTTCAAGATACCAAGTCCAAAACCTTGAACTTTATAGAAGGAAGAAAGCTGAAAGCATCTTTTTCAAAGCCCAGAAATCTAGAATAAAATTTCTGGTCTAATACTTGCTTAATAAACAAACAGTAAATCTGTGGTGTCATGCCTGCCCAAAAATGCTATTAATTGTCCAGATCAGAAACTCATTTGGTTTCTAACCAGGAAGTTGGTGGAGAAAAGAAGAATTATTTTCTGGCTAGCTGACTGAAGGAGAAAAATAAATGCTGATTGAAACTGCTTGGCAGTACCGAATGTTAGCATATGTCCTCAGGGAGATGGATTAGTAAGCAGGAAGAAGGTGAGGCTGTCAAAGGTGCATGATAAATTCATTTAGCACATATATATAGAATGATTATGCACATAGATATACACACAAGCAGATTTTTTATTACTTTCATCTTTACTCACAAGTAAAAACAGAATAACTCACCATTGGTGATGGCACTCATTAAATCTCTTTGCAGGGTTATCAATATCATCCCAGAACTGATCATATTTACCAGTTCAAATTGCATATACACATGTATATAATACAAAAATATGTTGTCACAAAATACATGCAAGTAGGAAGGGATACTTTCCTAAATAGGAATCTTTATACTGTATATACATATAATATATATATATAACATATATAATATATTATATATTCTTGAACTATAAAATATATTATATTAAAATTATATATAAAATTATAATATATTAAAATAAATATTCTTGATCTATAAAAATATGGCTGAAATTACTAAATAAAAATATTCTACTGGATCAATCTTCAAGTAATTCAGATAAAAGTATTACAGATAACATTTGTTCTACTGTCTGCATTTACTAGTATGTATTTTTTACACCATTGGTATTTTCATAATTCTCCTGCTACTAACCAACTCCATTATCACGAACTTAACATTCCTGCTTTTCTCTCTCTCTCCTGTTTTCATTTTTATACACCATCCAGTTCAGGATGTATAGAACAAATCAAAAATAAGAAATGTCATAGTGACATACAATTAAAAAGGACCTGAAAACTGAAAAGATTTGCAAACAAAATATGTTAATCACAGAGTGTTTTGGGTTGGAAGGGACTTTTAAGATCATTTAGTTCCAAACCCCCTCCTATAGGCAGGAACACCTCCCATAGATCAGGTTGCTCACAGCCTCATCCAGCCTGGCCTTGAATGCTTCCAGGCAGGGGGAATCCACCACCCCTCCAGGCAACGTGCTCTCGTGTCTCACCACTCTCACAGTAAAGAATTTCTTCCTAATATCTAGTCTAAACCTACCCCTTCTGGTTTGAAGCCCCTCATTCTGTCACTAAAAGACCTTATAAGAAGTCCCTCCACAGCTTTTTTGTAGGCCCCCTCCAGGCACTGGGATGCACCACACACTTTAATTTCTTTGTTGAAAACCTTGGATAAGTATTCAGATTTTCATTTATTTATTTTAAATCTCACAAAATCATGTTGTTTTGATCCTGCAGTCGGCTCCAGATTAGCAAACCTATACACTTACATTAATGTATTTACAGAAGTACAAAATGCACCTCTAACTGAGACTACCCACACTTCCAGACAGATTTGTGACTTTGATGGTCTTAAACTATATTTTTCAGGCTATGACACATGTAGAACAAATCATAACTAAATTGACTAGAGAACAGTTCTCAAAACAATTCAAAACTACATGAAATGTGTGTTTGGGAATTTCACACAGTACCCAGACTAATTTTGAGATCATATGTAAACTTAGCACTTTGAGAGTCCAATAGATGGCATTTTGTGATAAAAGCATTTCCTTGATGGTGTAAAAGGAAACGGTGATAAACTGTATAAATTAAATGAAAAAACGATCACGAACAGTGACATCTACTTCCTATGAGTCAACAACTGTTTCAAATCTGGCTAATACAATTTTCCTTAAAAGCCAATGATTCCAATAAGTTTTTCTTAGCTCAAATGAATGCAGTAATATGAAAAGTCCAATATGCAATAGCTCAACAATGGATCAAGATGAAGTAATTACTGTTGTCCATTGCCTGAATACTTATGAGTAATATGGCTTCTAATCACCCTCCTCATCCTTTTTTTTCTTTCCTTTTAGAGAACAGCTGTTTAGGCGGAGGAGGAATGGGTTCTGAAGACCACAATACCATTAAGATATTTTATCAGATAGATTTCTCTAAATAGTGCTGAGTCTGAGTAAAAGACTGAATGTTTTCCAATTGTAAATCATTTAGTTTTGCTTATGGAAAACATATGAAAAGTTAGTAACAATTTGATAGCAAGCCAAATAAAAAATATGGAAGCTACACTCATAGCAAGTGAAGCAGTCTTCAAACATTTATTTTCATGCTGGTGTGCTGAATCTAGGTGCACAAAGTTTAAGAACAGCTTGCTTCCTTGTTCTCTAGTTTTGCATGCTGTGATGAGCATTTCAGGCACCTTGTATTTGATTGGCCTGTAATCAAATCGCTAGAGAAAGCGAAGATTTGAACATTCAGCATCTGACCTAAAACATAGTCTTTACACTTTTGATAGTGCAGTGTTTAACAAATGATTTTGATTTCTGCATTTGAAAATAAAAGCTTACCTCTCTCAATACAGGATCTGTTATTGAACTTAAATTAACAGCTCCTTCATACGTCAAATAGTAGAATACATTCAGGGATCTGGCAGCCTCTGGCCCTTGCTGTTTGTAGCCAAAAATCAGATCAATCCACTGGTGAAGCTGGCAGGAAACAAACTCACTTTCTAATGCCTGTAAAAAACAAAACAGAACAAAAACACACAAAATATATAAACTTGAGCTTGACAGACATTCAGCATTTCTTAGTAGTAGAAGTATATTTCAAACAGTATACAAAATTATCTTAAAAATTCTTGTTATAAAATTGACAATAACATTTCAGATTCTACTAACCCCCATACTTATATGTGGGCCCCGTGACAGATAGGTCTCTGCCAACTAACACTTATCCCCGCTGACCATAAAACTTCGCTGTTTACACTAAAGTAGTGAGAATAAGGTAAAACAACAGTTAGTGAAAAGCATTTCTGCATTTACAGGCAGCCAGAGTATGCTTTTATGAATTCCCGAGATGAAATTAAGTTTTCACATGTATCATCTGCACAAGGAATAACAGCGTGGTAATCTGATTGCGACAGATAAACAGAAGACCGATAGATACGAGGAAACCGAACTAACTAGGCGTGTTAGCATACAAAATATTTACATGATGGAATTACAGCCTCATATTACTTTTATGCACTTCTTATATATTACCTTTATACAAGTCTACACAGAAATAGAAGCAGTATGCTGAATGATCAAGCCACTTTCCTGAAGATTTCACCCAGTTTCAATCTAATCCTCAAGATAAAAGCATCCAAACAGCACTGATCCTCTCCATAACAGCATCAAACATAGCACAAATATATAAAAATATAATTTAAAAGTAATTATAACCTAAAGAGTTAATCTGCCTAGGTTTAAATCACTAGCAAGACTTGTTTTTTCTACTTTGCATAGAGGATTCAATATTTTTCTTATTTCAATGTGCAGATGAACAATCTAACTAAATCTGATATTCTCTTTATCTAAAGAAACTAATAGTGTTTTCCTTGTAAAGGAAATTCCTAATTTTGAGCAGAGGAAGTTAAAATTAATATAAAAAACAAGGAAATCACTCTGTGAGTTGCACAGAAAAATGATGGGTTGGTTTCATTAACCGATGCCTGAAAACAACATTTAAATTGACACATAAAAACAGCAATTGTCTTAATTTGTGTGGTGCACGCCACACAAAAGCCCTAAATATGTTCAAATTAGAGCAGGCTGCTTGATTGTCACTGCAGTCTTGTGTCATATTAATGCATGACAAACATTAAACCATACACTTAAATGGCAATTTATATCATTTAAATGTTTACTGCCACGTCAGATCATCACTCATTTAAATGTGACTTTCTGACAGCTAATTTCAGTTAATTTTCCTCGATTCACTTAATTAGAACTTTCAATCAAGAAAAGATCTGTATGTATCTCCTACTTCATATCATTCTTTTTTTTATTATTACTTTTATTAGGATCCCCAGCTATGGAATTGCTCAAAGCATTTTTTAAAACAAATTACTCAAATGTGCAGTATCTCTGGTTGATCATACAGAAAAATCCTATAATGTAGCATTGTTTAGATGGGATTTTTTTAATCTTTACTTTTTTTCTTTCTTTTTTTTTTTTTAAATAAAATTAAAGTTTCGACAAAGACACACAATTAAAACTATAAAGAACCACAAGCAGGCCAATTAAAAATTAATGATTTCAAAATTGTTTAATAAGATAAAACCAGTCAGGAGTCTCATGAGTGCCTGTAATACTACAATGTGCAGCCATAAAAATCTACGGCATTCAACAAACTAAAATGATAGAAATTAATTTTCTTGCTTTCTTGCCAAAAAAAAAAAACCTAAAATTAACACTAGAACATACTCACTGTTATTTAATGCCAGGAAAAAAAAAAACAAACTGCTTGGAGGGTTTGTGACTTTTCCTAATACATGTGGTTAATATGTGCAGAGGTTGTTCCTTTTCCCTTTTCCTCAAAAGTCATTTTTGTAATGGGTCACATTATACTCACAAAGCACATGAATAACTGAAGGAATATCGCTCTGTAATCTCCTCAGATTAACAGACATCTAAATCTGACTTTTAAAAAAGCAAAACTGAAATACACACTGCCTTCTCATGGGATGGTTGGTAGCCATCCTGAAAGTACTTCTCTTTTCCAAGTTTAAAATTAATTTACACTTGTAATCTATAAAGATTCAAAACTAGATAATTTATTTTTTTTTTTCCCATATTAGGCCACTTTAGACCATTTGCCAAATTGCATACAGAAAGGCTTAACAAAAAATAAAATGACTACACTCAACAAAATACCCAAGACCCTAAAGGAAATCTAGCACACGAATTCAGACAATGAATAAGCCTGCCTGTTATTTCAGGTTCACAGTTAAGCTATCGGTTGCAGGGAGGTACTTATGCTGTTATACTGTATACGGAGGAACAATAGATAATGGGCTGTACACTAATTATAAAATAGATTTTTCAAGGGAAACAACTAGATGGACCAGTGTGTGACATGTTTCACAGTCAGGTGGGAATACACTATTTAAACTGGGTACCACTTAAAAACCATCCAAAAAGTGAAGAAGCTCTGATGCACACGAATACCAAGTGCTAAAAACGAGATGTTTGGAAACTTATTAATGCTAGCACTTGCTTTTTTTGAAACTAAATCAAGGGTACAGAATGCTAAGCATTTAGGATTAGTTAGGCATCCAGGACAGACAGTGCTCTTTAAGGCTCAAGTTAAATAATGGCATGCAGCTTTGGGATATGAACAGTTTTCCCATGCTGCTCCTAACACTCCTTGATCAATTGCTACAGCGCTCACATCACAGGCTGAGAGCATCATTTACACCCAACAAGTGCTTGTGGTAAAATGTGTAAAACAAGAAAATCCTCTACGAAGGCCTGGCTCACACAGTAATATTCAGCCGAATTGAGTTACTGTAAAATAAATCAGTGACTAATCCCCAATTGTTAAGGAGCAAATAAGACCATGAAAAGACTGTCATGTGAAGCCCCACACAAATTGTCAATGCTGTCCACAGGGACTCATATTAACTTTGACAAACTGTCTTGGGGCTGATATCTGTTTCTTTAATGAGATGTATTAGGCAGAGACTAAAACATTTGAGATATGCTAAAATGTACAGTATACAGATGTCAAACACAAATACCTATTAGTGACTTCCATTTCTCCATCACCACGGCAGAAACACTTAAACAACAAACTGAAGCTTCGATTTTATCAGGAAAATTTTGTTTATTCACAAATATTTTTCACCAATACAATCTGATACTACTAAATGTAATTAAAATTGTTTCTTCGAGAATTACTCTGATATGCATTAATTTGTGAGCATCTTTTTATGCCCTGAAGGGAATGAATAGAGAATGATCTGCTGAGGAGACTGTCAGTGCAACACTCATACAAAGGATTTGGCTAAATAGTCAAGCAACAGAATTAAAAACAAACAAACAAACAAAAAAACCTAGCACATTAGAAAAGACTTCTTTATTTTTTTAGTATAAATAGTCTGACCACTTACCACGATATAATTCCTCATCCTTATACTTTGGATTTGGATCATGACTTGTATTTGTGAAGTAATTAACATGGACTTTTACCCCTCTACCTTTCTTTGGTTTTTATTTCAGTATGCCTATAAGGACATATACTATATGAAATTATGCCTTCTGAAAATTGATATATACTTGAGAATGAGATGATTGTATGTTGAAATAAGGTGAAAGTACTGAGTGTATTTCTTTTTCACTTGCACAGGAAGTGAAAAAGTTTTTCAGAATTGTAAGACTACAGGTTTACTTGCTTTACACCTGTGTGGATTAAAGAATATATGCAACACTTCTTTCAGTAGACAGAAAAGAAGTTCTACCTATACAAAATGAGGTAAACGTCATAAAATCAAAATAGAAACTTTTGAAACGACAGCAAAACTGTTTCCCAAGGGATGATCTTTTCTATTCAAATAAAAAATATGTCCAGGAATGTATGACACTGGCAGGCAAGAAATGACAAATTTCAAGTACAAATAATTGCCTATTATCTCAGAGAGACTAAATATTCTCATTCTTTTTTGAAGGAAGGAATTTCCTTAGAAACACTTGCAATAATAGAGGCTTTAAAAAAAAATAAAAAAAAACTTTACATTTGAAAATCATTAATGTACGAACAAAAAAACACGAATTAAGATTTCACACATTTTTAGCACAAAGACAACTTTGATATGAAACATACTCTTGAGCACAATGAAGCACCCACACAAATGAAGTACCAAGTAATTATTTTAGGCCTATTAAGTATGTATTCTGGCTTGTTCCGTGCACATATATTTGGGGAAAAAAAAAAAAGAAAAAAAAAAGAAATAAAAAACACCAAACCAAACAACTGAATTACGTCTGCATGTGCAGGCTTTCAGACACTAGCTGGTAATGCTGCCTTAACACTGATATATGACCTTTCTAAGTTACAATGAAAAAGGCTGTTTTTTTCAGCCTAATTAGAACTGTTTCAAATTTTCCTGCTAAATATATGGTAGAAAGTCCTTTCAACTTTTTTTTTTTTTAATTATTATTATTATTATTCTAGAGTTTCTTTCCATGTCAACTTTGTTCTAATCAAAATATGTTTTGAATTAAATGATTTTGATTCAATATGTGGATCACATTTCACTTCTAAGATTTAAAGTCCAAAAAGAAAAAGTTTAGGCTATTCAAACAAAGCAAAAGCAGCCACTTTGAGGAAAGCTATTCACATTTACCAAGACTGACAAATTGTTTGTGTGCACCATTAGGTCTAGTTTCTGCAATAGTTGCCAGATTTCCTGTCCTCCTAATAACACATTAACCCTTAGAGTGCTGGCTTTATCTTTTGAGTTTTCTCAGTCACCACCACTATTTAAAAGCAAGTTACAATAAACGTACTTACATCAGAATCACCACTTGATTTCTTGAATGTACAGCTGAGATTTTGTAAAAGTATTAAAAACTGTTACTAAGATACCGAACTCCAGCCTGCCATGAAGAAATCAGGAGGAGAAGGAGGAAGGGAAGAGCAGATATACTAAGGAAAAAACTCCAAGTTCTGCAAAAGTTAATGCAAATTTCAAAAGGATAAACCATGTAGAAAACTTTTTACGTTTGCTGGTTTCTGACTTGCTGCTATATAACTGTGTCCAAGCAGAATGCTACAACTATACCAGATGATACAGAGGTTTATTTCATGTACTTTACAATTTGTGTTTAAAAAAAAAAAAAAAAAAAAAAAACCAAAAAAAAACAAAACCCCACAATATTTCACACAGGGAGTAATTATTTTACAGCTTAAGTTACACAGACAATTCCATTCCCCTTTAAATTTTGTTCCCCTTAGTTAAAAATGCTTTCCAGAAGAGTGATGCCAATGCACTCATCATTACCATGATAGCCAAAGTTAGCATTTTACTTTACTTCTCTACTCTGTTACTATGATAAAGAAGAAGAACTCTAGTAAATATAATCTTAATAAATAGTTTTAACTCGCATTTTACACAAGACTGACCTTACGAAACACAGGCTATTGATAATGTGACAACTCTGCAAGATAAACTTATTTTTCCTGCTACTTTTCTGTGTTTATCAATATGGTAACAAGAAATGAGAATGGAGAATGTTTCCATAATAGCATAACTCAATGAAACACAATTTTGTGCTGAGATAAATTTCTGCACAAGTAACATGAAAAAAAAAGAAACATATTTTGAAATCTAATAACTCACGGGCCCCTTGAATTTATGTAATTATTACCAAAACAAGAATGAGTTAGTATAGTGTTTAACTAAAAATTCTGAATACTTCTTTTAGTAATTTTTGTATTCAGTCCACAACTGTCATTTTGTAGCTTAAAATGAACAATCCAGACAGCTGCTACGCATTTTGTAAAATAAGAGCTACATTTCCTTTGAAATTCAGCTTTAATCTCAACTTCAAATGTCTAACAATGAGGGTGGGATTAAAAATTCAGGTGAATATGAAAATTTGCCCTAAAGTTTTCTTAGCTCCTTTTACTATAAGGGGTAGTGATCGCCCTTCAAAAATATTCTTAGTATATGCAACAGACCAAGCATACCCACATAATCTGCAAGCCTGAGAGCAATATTTTATGGCAAAATTCGTACAGTTTACCATGAACAGGATACAGATAAATTAACCAAATATTGAATTCTTATCATTAAGTTTCTAAGTTTAGACATCTAATTCCCGGTGCCAACAATGAAAATGTTTACGCAGATGCGCAACTTGTGAGCAACTTCACAGCCTTTATAACAGAACAGCTGACAAGTACAAAGAGAAGCATCCCACCCTGCGTGAGGGATGTCTTATATTACTCCTTATAACACTATGGCTATTAAAACATTTGAAAACTTCATACTTAAGACTCAAAATGTGACATTACAATGTGAAAAAAATGAAAGTAGGCTAAAGAAAGCCAACATGCACGCCAAAAGCAGTGGAGTTATAATTTTACACTGCTGAATAGGGGCTGATGTGCTCACATTACATGTCTTTGGTATATCTTTTTTCACTGAGAGTGTGTATTGGTAATCAACAGGTAACAAACCATTATTTCACATGTTGGCTTACCTCGCTTATTCACTTATTTCAGCAGTGATCACTGTGTAAATGCTACCTCTCCCGATGAAAACAAGTATGGGCAAAACAACTGGCTCCATAAGAACATAGATGTTTTTCAAAAGGTATCCCAAGAAAGACCCCTTCCCAGACAGACGCAGAAAAGATTCAGAATTCTTATTGGAACCCAAAAGTATCTGGAAGACTTTACGAAATTTCCCTATGTGAAAAACAATATATAACAGTATATAATTAATTAGTATTTATAGAATCATAAACAGCCATCTTCACTCAAAAGCATGGTAATACTGATATAGATGGCTTGCATTTGTCCTTCTCCAAAGGCACACAGAAAATCAGATCATAACAAGTTAGACCATAACCGTGTCTTGCTACAATCACAGCTAAAGGCACATTTTTGTACCAGCAGGAGGTGCAGCAGATCCCTCCGCAATATTCATCGCTCTGCTAGGAACTTTCCGTGTGTGTTTAAGTATCTTCTATGTTGTCTTCCTACAGAAGATTCAACAACATTTAAGGACCAAGAAAGTTTGGATGAGAATTATTTTTGAAAATCCCCACATACAGCACTGAAAAGGGGCATGAAGCTCCCTCCTCCCTGAATTTCAGCAGCTCCTTTCAGTTCCTCTAGCACTTGCTCTCATGAAGACTGACAGCCTGGATCTGGAACCTATTACCCATGGAAGCGCAGACTGTTAACCACACAGCTGACAGTTGGCCCAGTCAATTAGTTTAAATGAAGTTATGTATTAAAAAAACAACAGCAACAAAATCCCACAAGATACGACTGCATTTCAAAGTGCTGTGTTGGGTACTAACAGAGCTGACTGAGCTGGCAGCATGGCTGTGCCATCAGGTTAGCACAGAAAGCTGCCAAACTAAGACACCTTTCCTCTCAGGCCAGTGCAGGCATACTGCTTCCAACACTCGTGCCAACTCACCTACCCCTAACCAGGTGAGTTCTGCATTGCATTTCTCTGCACCTTGTCACCATAATCACAGGTGCTTTCAAATGTGAAGCATTAGCCTAAGACAAACTGGAAGGCAAGATTAGCACACGCTTCCATAAGTGCACTTGTTGCAGTAAACACAGATCCACTTTTTTACGTTACAGATTCCTTCTTGTTAAAAGAGAGCTGCAAAATGTACTATAAAACATAAAACCATGCAAAATTTTCTTGCCTTTAGGTTGGACAAGTCTCTGTTCTTTCACAGAAGACAGAATCAGACCAAACTCTGAAATTCAGAAAAGCATTACGGCCAGAGTACGTGTATCAAACGCTGGAGTTTTAGCTTACTTTTTCTAAATGAATACATTGCTTGCCTAACTGTTGAGTAACATACAGTGAATCTTACTGAATGCAGGAAAGGTCATAAAATTAAAGAAAATGTCTGAAACATCAACTGAACTCGATAGAAATGCAAAAAAAGGTTTGTGTGAGCACAGACAGAGCTGCTCTTGAAAGAGCTTTCATGTTAAGCATTAGGCTGTGTGCTACAGGTTTTGATCCCATTTTTAATCCTGAAATTAAGGTTTAGGATTACACACAGTCTGATTAACAACAGCACAATACACTTCACACTGAGAGATGCTGGTGATTTTTTAGCATGTATTTTGCACCTAAATGTGCTCATACATTTTTCCCTTCTGATTTACTCTGTAATCCCTAGAAGTCAACTGTTGTTTTACTTCTGCACTCTGTTTCAACAGCTTGGAGCATTTATACTCTGCTTTGAAGTGTCAGTTGTATATGCAATTTGCAAGGACTGTGATGATCAACGAGTATTAATACGCATGTAAGAAGAGACAGAAATGGTGGCAAACACATGGTGTTCAGATCACTGCAAATAGTACAAGCAAACATCTTACAGGACTTGTACAGGCTAATCTAATTTGTCTTTGAACCCAGTTCTGGAAAAAAATGTTTTAGAAAAATTTATTTAAGATTAGGAAATAGTATGACAAAAGGTCAAGGAATTTAAAATTCAAAACACAATTTAGATGCAAGTCAGGCAGACTAACCATTTCAGCCTTGTCATCTGACTTGTCTGCTAATTCACAGAATAGGAAGTGTTCAAGAGCTTTTGGAGAACAGATTTGTGAACTCATTTAGGGTACTGCATCTGAATAAATCAGTTACAAAAATAGGAAACAACACTATATCATCATGTGGCACAAATGTGCAGCACACTCTTCAGCTAACACATATATAAGCATGGGGTTTGCTCCCTTTCAGTAATTATCAACAGTGAAATCCTGATTTTTTATAATGACATTGTGTGGTTGCTTTTGATGACAACAACATAAGGTATGTCTGGCAGACACTGAGCTCTTTGGCATTTAACTGGAGAGACGCAGCAGAAACATTGCTTAACAATGACAGAGAAAGAAAGAATTTATGCGTTAAAACATTACCCACCTTGAGCCTAAAGTTCTCCAAGTTTTTCTGTTCTTCAAAAACAGATATTTTTAAGCACAAGAACTAAAAAAAAAGACGAACTGTTGGAAAGACTGGCTCCCCTCTTCTCTCCCCACACTACAGCTTCTACATTTAGCACGTAGGATGAAATCAAATCTGTGGAAGACACTATTTGGAAAATGACATGCTGTCTGCAAACATGCCCAAACACAGCAGGCTCTCATTTAACATCTTGTTCTGGCAAATTTTCTAGTAAGCTACCAGGAAGACCGGATCCAGGCAAGCAAGTGCTCAAGGGCGGCTCACCTTCTTCTGTCAAATCCCATAGTGCGAGCACTTCCACAGCCTCCTGATTAAGAAGGGTCCTTCCCCAGACTTGACTGTGAGCCATGCCCTGTCCCAGCAAATCCCCTCCACTGTCGCCTACTCCCAGGGAGTAGTCTGTCTACTGCTGGTATTTATAACAGAACAAAGAGTTCCCAGGGGTTAGGTTCAAAGCTTGAAAGAAGTTGAACTGAAAACTGATCATATCTGTAAACTACTTCTTGTATTTTCCTTCATTAGGAAATGTGAAATCTCACTTTTTAAATTCTAATTTCATCATGCATTGCATGTTGAGTTTCAATCAGTTTTACACACAATGCTTTCTTGTGGTTAGTTTAATTTCTTCTAGATTATATTCCCTTCCTTCACCTAAACTGCTTCAAATTTTCACCAAGACAGCTGCACACAAGAAGACTAGTGATATATTGAGTACACTGAGCACACTCAGGAAATCAAGGTGTAAACACCTCCAAGTGCAACAGACATTCTGTAGCCAGTCAGGAGTAAACTTTTCATAACCTTTATATTACTCTGCCATGAACCATATTAGTGGGAAGGGAGTAGGAGATGAATACCATTAACATTTGGAGGCTACATGCTGAAAAAGCATGTGGTAAGTTATTAACATTTTAATGAATTAATTCTTTCCAAATACAAGCTAAACAAGATGTTAGAAAAACCTAGAATTTTCCCTTGCAATAATATTTTTTCTTCATAGTCTTTAGCTTACAGAAATGTAAAACAAAAATAAAACTACTCTGCAATAAAAATGTATGTAGCTCCTATCTTCCAATTAATATTCTAGTTCAGAGGTTGAATTCCCAGAGACAGATCTAGACTTTTTCTTTACATGGCAAATCATAGAGGAACTGATCTACAGCTTTGCTTTACAGTGGGGAAAAAGATGAAAGTGTAAAAATAAACACAAAAATAAACCAAGCCAAAACAAAACAACCAAAAAACAAACAAGCAAATGCCACCACAATGTTTTTAAGTAGCAACAAGCAAATTACAAGGTTTTGATTAATTAACATTCTAATAAAACTACTTATTCTGAATGTGGGTAACACTTACATATGATTATTACAAAAAAACAAAACAAAACAAAAAACAAAAAAAAACATACCTCTGGCAAGCAAGCATTATTAACTAGAGTAAGAAAAGCTTAAGGACAACATCAATTCCTCATCTTAAAGTCAGTGCTGCTCAGAACCATAACAGAGTGATCCTACCCAGGGAAGGTAAAGGCCACCCTAGTTCCCAATCATTATAACTATACCATACAGCTATTCCAAGTGTTTCAGATGCCCAGTCAAATACAAATACAACAAATGCAATATAAGTCCATATACATCACACAGGCGGAGCTTAAGGAAAATTAACACTGTTCTCAAAAAGTACGTTTGTAGGTTTAATTCTACTCTTTTTATTTGGAGAACTGCTTCTTTTTCTTTTTTCCTTCTTTTTTAATCCAAAAAGGCAAATAAACATTCTTGTGATATTTTTGGGTAAAGAAGATATGTTTCACTTGCAACTGGCCCAATTCTAAAATCCTCTGGGTAAGGACAGGACTGGGGTCCGCAGGACTACTGGTAAGAAGGCACCCCACACCTGGGGCCCATCCAGTGCACGCTGTTCCCACAACCACAGCCCACGTAGAGCTGGTGTGGGGAAACCTGCAGAAGATTTCCATGAGAAGGCAGCCTGTTTCTGCACATCTGGTAAAGCACTTATGTTCCAGGGGAGCAGCGGCAGTTACACTAATTCACCAACCTAGACTTCCCTCTAGGCAAGCAAAAGGCCAGCAGGCAGGCAGGGTTTGTGGGCGCAAAGGAGCACAGCAGGAGCTGGTGGGGGGCCAGGAGAAGCCCCACTAATGAGGCTCAAGTGCCCAATGGGCCCCCCCCCAGCTGTGCCACCTTGCGCATGGGGTGATTGGAATAAATGGCTGTGGTAATTAACTCTGATTTGAAACCATCTTACTGGAAAGGGAGGCAAGGAGCCGTGCAGCCGATGGGCTTCTGGTAGAAAAAGGAAGCTTTCCTTTACTCTCGTGTTTGTATGCGTTAAAAGAGCTCTTCCTTTCAAATAGGTATTTGGTGGCACTAATGAAAAGCAGCTTTCATTCAAGGGCCTCCCCATTCTCTTTGAAAGGAGAAGAAAATAAAGGCTTCAAAGTAGAACTAATTTACTTCGTCCAGCCCCCATTTTGGTGAGCCTGTAGGGTTGCATTAACCCCAGAGCACAACACAGTGAAAAGAAAACCATGCTTTAGAATGCCTTTTTCATATGAAGTTTAAACATTTTAGTTTGGTTTGGGTTGTGCAGTAGGTTTTTTAATGGCAGATATTTAGTCCTTCATTCAGCAATGCAGGTTGCAGCTTCCCTGTTCCATGCCCGCTGCCATGCATTGCCAGCCCAGCAGCAGTGTTCCCCTCTGGCGGTGGGAGCAACTCAACGAAGCCAGCGGTGCCCACATGCCACTGGGAACAGGATTGGCAGCCTCTGCTGCCTGCAGGCAGCTACACTCACTGCACACTTTCTTTGCCATCTCGCCACTTTATTTTACAAAGCAGAATTACAAAGAGCAAGGGTATTACTACCTGCTGTTTTACAAGCAATCAACAATTCATTCTACCAGTGTTGTCCCTTACCTGCTGAGCAAACGCTTTAAACAAGTTCCACTAGCTGCCCAGTAACAACTACAGTATGGTAGCAGAAGCAATTTACTGAATGTTTATACTGAGCCTCTGATTTATTTGACAGCTTTACACCTTCAAGACATGATACAATTAAATGTTTTGACAGAGAAACAAAAATTGTGTAAATTAGAAAGTCATTAAAGAAGTATCCAATTTGAAATTAAACTGCAGCCAAGGTATAAAATATGGTTCCTAAAATGCTCCTATAAAGTAGAAAAAAAATGTATTTAAGTTTTAAAGCATGAGTTTTTATCCATAGGCCTTCTGCTACTGTGTTCAATGATTACATATCAAAACAAAACTTCATTTAACCATTGTGTGCATGCAGTTCATAAAGATGAAAAATGCAATTCTGTGATAACTGTTTTAAAAGGGAATCAAATTGTGATTAAAGCAAAAAAGCAGACCTAAGATATTAGGAGATATTGATATACTGTGTCCTTTTTTGTTATTTCAGTTTTTCAAAATATAAATTAACAGCTGCCACGATGGGTTAGGGAACAAACAACACAGTGATGTTAATCCTACCTCTCCAAGCCACTCTAGTTCCCGGCTCAGACAACCCTTTGTGCTTATGGAGACCAGAGAGATACAAGCTGGAACCTCTTCTTCACAGAGAAGAGGGCACACAATGCACAAAGAATGTTGAATACAGGGTGCAGAAAAAAAGAAAGACACACAAAAAAACACCCACAAAGCAAAACAACAGCAACTGATCGGTGTGGTAATCACTAGCCATGTTCAAAATGAAAATGAGAGTGTTAAAACTAAAATCTTAAAATCAACACAAATATCCCTAAACTGCAGTTGCTCTCTTCAAGGTCAGTGTGTATCTTCAAAAACAGTTTCATTATCATTTTTGGTAGTATGTATATAAAATGTAAGCTTATTGCTAGACTTAAAAGCTAATTGTTTAAACATTGTATAATTATATAACCATTATTTAAACATTAAAGCCTTTAAGCAACTACACTAAAACATTTAGAATCAACTTTGTAATGCAGCTGAAGAGCACTGTTGTTCTAAGGCAAACTGTAATCCAGCAAAAGGTAACAATGACCAGTTGTTTATAAAAACCACTGAAATGTTTGGGAACTAGTTCACATTCTCATGCTGTGTTTATGTTTCCATTTATCATCCTTCTCCCTGAGAAGATAGCTGAAAAGGAAGAAAGAGTAGAGAACAAAATTTTGTTTAAATTACACATGCAGACGTCAGGTAATTTAACAAATAGAGACAAAAAAGGGATGCCTGTGTACAGCTAAAATCATTATTGCATTAGATCATTTTCTCCTCTCTCTTTCTTTAAGGGACTCATCCTCGCCATGCAGCTTATATTTATTTTGTATATTCAGCTTTGCCAAGAACTTCTAGCTTGCAAACTAAGAAAAGGAACCAGAAATATCATCAAAATGTAAGAGTATATGACCTATAAACATTTCTGAAGTCTTACTAATCAAAGAACAGACCTGATCTCTGGTTACAAGTGCACATCTTAATGATTGAACCCCACTCTTTTCACACGTTTTTTTTTTCTCTCCTCGAAACATAATACAACACAGTATAGTATAACACCCACAGGAAATAAATTGGAGGTGATGATACAAGTTCAGGATTGTTACAGTGGTCAAATAGGAAACAGTTATTCACCAAACCCTTCATTAGGAGGATTATACGACTTGGTCACTTAAAACTGCAGTGAATTCTATTTCTGAATAGAAATCTCACTTTTGCCCTGTGCTCCTAAATTACTGAAGCAACATACATCTCCTTAATGATGTGTGTGATAACATGGGGAGACTCTTTTTCCTTACACCTCCATTGAAGAAGATTCGAGGAAGCCATTTTGTTTAATCAGACATTTGGTTTTCAATTCCAGATTCAGTGTCATGCCACGGGTTTTGGAGGAAATGATTACAAAAACTGTGAGGATTAAAGTAAACAGATGAGAATTCTTACCATGCAAAAATTAGACAGGGGCTATTTGCTTGTTACAAAAGAATCCAAAGTAAAGCAAACTCCTGTATAAAGCTGTTCTCATTGAGTTCCTTGTGTATTTAATGTAAGAACTTCCAGAAAGGAAAAATGCTTTTTCCCAACCAGGATATAAATATATTATAATTAAACAAGACATCAAAGTAGACACACGTACAGCCACCTCACAGATGTCAATCTTTTATTAGATGTGCGCTACTGGCTCCCTTAGCATGCACACACACACACCAGAATTATTCCACTGTCACTCAACCTAAAATAAAAGTATGTAAATGGTATAAAAACGATTAATTGTATAATTTAAATTAAAAAAGCAATGAACAAAAAAAGAACTAAATCAAACCAACCAACCAAAATTGCACTACACAATAAAAAACCCTCCTCCCTTCCTCTCCCCAAACAAAATTATATTGTAGAAATACTGATTGCCTGTTCCAGGGATGGTGTGAACACTGAAAAACTCCTTACTGAGAAATCTTTTAGGCAAAGTCTGGATTCTCTGTTCACCCTTATGCATGCATTTGGCTAGACAGTAACATGTGCTATCCATAACAACTTCAACGTACAAATGAAAGCATCCAGAATGCCCGTCTGGAATCATCTTAAAACTACAGACAATGCTTAGCTGAGTGCCCTGTTCCTGAAACAACAATAAAGGAAAATCTTTAGTGATTTTATGTTTTTGCCATTGAGATGACGGAATTTGTTCACTGCATAATTTAATATAATTCATGCTTCAAGTACTTGTAAATCAATGAAGTTTATCCCAAATTTCATAGGAACAAAGTGTTCCCCACTTTCATTGCATGAAGGGAAGCTGTAAAATGAAGAAAGCCGTTCTAGGGAACCTGAATGTGACTCAGAAAGACACCTGCGTATTTCTACATTTTATTATTTTGTAACTAACCTGATCATAATCAATCATTTAATTGTGACAACATCTATGTTATTTTATTCATGAAATAGTTGTGGAAAGATTCAGCTTCTAAATGAGATTGTGTTACATAAAACTTTTCACAAATTTTAAAACATTTAAGTAAGTTTAAAAATATGCGAATCAATATTGTAGCAACCAAAATGACAAGTGCATACATTATGAAAAGTCCTACTGTGTGTTTTGCTATAAATTGTATGTGTCATTATATTAATAGCAAAATAAATGCACGATACAATGCAAAATCTACAACTTCAATACCTCTTTTAAAAAGTACATTCATTTTTACAAAACCCCTACACACATAATCTTAGGAGCTTCTCACATAACATATTAAGCACCATAGAAGGCTTTACATATTTAGGTCACTTGTGCAATGTATGTGCACCAAACGTAATCCACATAGTTTTCTTTTATATGAAAACATTACAGGCCACATTATAAAGATTTAGAGTAGCAATACAAAATAAGGGAAAAGTGCTAAGATTTATTAGCCAATTAAATGCATAATCACTGATTTATCCTTCAAATCCTTTTTCATTCACATGAAAAGACCTATTATTGTAAGCTGAACTGAAATTTTTAGTGCATGATTATTGGCAAAACTGAAAAATTTCACAGGAAGTATTCAGCTAAGCTCACCCACAAATACACTTATACACAGATGGGCAGGAAAATAAAAAACTTCAGAGATGCAAGCTGCATGCTCCAAAAAGGTGAGTGCATATGTATATCAAGTGTATACGTATAGCAAGTGTATATGTCATGATCATCAAGTCATTAGGTCAGTTAAAGCTGTATGGATTCACATTTGACATAACTACATCTGTTTCTGCCCCCAAACTGAAAGTTAAAGGACTGATAAAATAATTTCCTGAACTAGAAATATTATAAAGTTGTTTTTATTTTTTAAAAAAGCTGTTAGGTTTTGAAAATAATTTGGTTACATATTTTATTTGTTCTGAGCAGAGGTTATTTGTAAGACATTCAGTAACACACTGTCCACAGAAAAGGAAAAATAAGAGAAACTAAGTTAATAATCCCTTATAAATCAGCAACTCAACTACAGACAGAAAGCCTGTCAAGTGCCTTGCATTCCCATGTTTGCTTTCCAGTCATTTCACTACCATTACAACATAATGTTTATTCTGTAGCGCTATACAAAACTTGCATAAGCAACTGGAAACCATGGAGCAAAAAAGCTTGAAAAGGGACAAGGGGTAGGCAGTTCAGCATTACAACAACCTGAAAGCAATGGTGGCTGCCCCTTCTGCCCAGCTGCTCTGGCTACACTGCCCAGCCCAGGAGGGCACTCCTGGAGTGAGGTAAAAGGAGGAACAGAGGACAGTAGATGCTCATTCCTTCCAAAGTCTGCATGGTAGACTGTAAGGTAGCATGAGGGGAGAGAGTGCTATGCTGCATTCTCCTCATCCCCCAAAACACACTCTTTACATTGCTCCATCCCAAAACAATTCTCTTCTTATTGTAATGAAAGATTTAGGAGTTGAAGATCACAGTAAAAAAAAACCTATGGACCTCAAAACACAGTATTATTATTATTTGTGTAAGCATGCATGTTTTAAGCCTCCTAGTTCTCACCTTCAGTCTTCCATACACAGAATTCAAAGATTACTTTTGAAATTAATAAACAATAAAACCTAGACTCCTGCAAGCTAATAATTTCAAGATCAACAGCTTTCAACAACCAATTGCAAAATGTAAAGTGAGAAAGCTCGGTTCATTGGAGATGAAAAATGAAAAAAAATCTCAAAAAGATGGTGTTAATGGAAGCTACAAGTGAAGAATGGTTGTAGACTCACTTCACTATGTAACCTAAAGATCCTTCTACGTAGAACAGCAGGAGGTGCACATTATATTGAGTGAGATATGTACTAATGAATATTTTCAAAGGCCTGGCAGCTGCTGGTCATTTCAAGCAAAACGAACTGTTTAATACATCCACTAAAATTCATATTATTAATAAAAATACAAAAACAAGCAACTAAGTTTACATGAGCCTTATGTTAATCTTAACACACGTGGGGATATTAAATAGAAATATTAACAATGATTAGAATCCAGAAATGTGTTACTTTTATAAAAGCCTTCATTAATTCTATACTCATGACGGGCCTCTTTTTTAGTAACTAAACCCTAAAGACTTTCCCTTATAAAAGTCTGGACTTCAGCAAAACAAAATCAAAACTGTGCCATACTTTTTTTTTTTTTTTTTTTTTTTTCAACAACAAAGTAATTACACATCCCTCTGATTAGATGTATCATAACCATATCACATAGAGATCAAATTATTGGTATAAAATAAAGCATGATTCACACACAAGAAAAATATCCATAATCTTCATAATAAAAGTAACAAATTATAATACAACAACAAAAGATTTAAGTAGTGGTACAAATCCAGCTGCACAATTAGTGAAAATCATTTGCTGATATAAAGCTTGTGTGCTCAGTTCAGCTTAAGTAAAAACTACAATGACTTAAAACACTGAATTCAGAACTTATTTTTAACTCTGTTCCCTAAGGAAATAAGCCTTAGGTGCCTTGTCAATTCATGCACCTGCCCATCCCTCTCTTGCTAACATAAAAATCTCTAGTTTCATTTAAATTGATCTGCAGGGCAGGTAGGAGTCTGAAATATAATGTCATTTGCACAGGGTCTTTTTTTTCAGAAAATCCAGGGTCAGGCAAGAGGGGTAAACATATACCCTAAGCAAGGGAAAGCCAGGCAGAATGTGTCCTTAACACCCACATGACTGCATCGCAGCCAGCAGATGCACACTAGCCACATTATTATCAGTAACAAAGCTTCTGAGTAGCTACCAAATGCTGTGGCATCACTCCAGCTGCAATGTCATGAGAAATATCTGGGAGGAGCTGGACTTCTTGTTAAGGGATGAAGGGTAGGAAAGGAAGGGCACACATAAGTAGGAAACAAGATTTCCACAAAACCACTGCTCATTGAACAACTGGTTACTTTTTACGGGTAAGTGCTTCAACATGAATTTCAGTAATGTAACAGATGTTATATAAGAAGTTGTAATGATAATTTCCAGTTCTACTTTGAGAAAAGCACGAGATAATGTTGGAGATCTTCAGAACACAAAGTACGGGAAAGCCCTTTAAAATTTGCTCATAAAAATGTGTATATTTATTTCTTTAGAATTTACTTTTATCTATGCAATCACACAAAATAATTTTAGTATCTTTTAAAATGTACTTTATGCAGACATCCATTATTCTGACTTACAAAAATGAAAGTAAATTAAGACCCAAACAAGAAACTACACGCAAGTGTTAATACTTCAGTTAGCAAAATACATCAACATATTTTATAGTTTACTGGTATTACAGCTTTTACCTTCCTAACAAGCTACATAAACAGAAAACGTGCAGTATTTTTAATTAAATACAGAATGTGGCCACTGATGCTAAAATTGTAGACTCTTAAAAAACACAATGATTCAAGGATTTTTGTCAGGCAAAGTAAACACCGGATAAGTCTGTACGTGGTCCCTCAAACATTGAGCAAAAATCAATTTTCTCTCTGCGTATTCTTAAAACCCACATGTGTCACTTCAAATTCCAAATCCAGATTTTTGAAAGAACATGCATGTTTTTTGGACTGCTACAGTATGCTATGGAGCTACTGTTCCTACATATACTTAATACGAACCAGTCCCTGAAACACTAACTGAACATAAATTAAAAATGTTGTCATTAATTTTATTTCACTCTGGAATCTCCATTACTCAGAACAATGGGGCACAAAACAGAAAACCACTACACATACATACATTGCTTTGTGAAATTTGGCATCCATCAGTGTCATATAAAACACATTAAAAAAAACAGCACTACCAGTTTTAGCACAAATATTTAAAGTGGTTCGGTATAAACTTTATGTCCAAATAAAGTCTACTAATATTCTGCAAGCAGTGCTGCAGCTGCATTAGCTCATGTAATGTTTCACACATGGAAACCAAGATGCAAGATTACCTCATTTATGGTAACACTCATAAACTACACAGTACACAGTAAACATGTCTACCCAGCAAATTAAAATATCACTGCACTATGCAGCAGCTGAAGCTATCCAGAACCTGTTTATAATCCAATAGAAACAGAAATTTGTCTTCAGTTCTAGAAACAGGGGGGAGGGGGGGGAATCAAAGTCTAAGTAAAATAAACTGCACTGCAAGTGTCACTTGCCCCAAGACTTCCTGCTTCCCACAAAAGACATGCACTCATTCTGGAGATCAAAGGTCACAGGCTTTACAATAGAATACATTGTAAATAGGTTTAAAATAATTGAATACAACTGCAAACCAAGGACTCATTTATAGCTTGCTGGGAAAAAAAAATATAGCTGTTTTAAGTCATTCCAGTATATGAACTGAAACCTGTATTATAAAACTGCATCTGCTTCAAAACTACCAGATCGCCAGCTGCATACCAGTTGTATTTGGTCATTCCACAGCCATCTAAATAATGAAATGCCTTGGAGTAAATTATATGCCATCGCTGTTTTGAATATCCTCTGCAATGTCTGGAGAAGCATTAAAAACTAGCCATACCTGCTACTAAAAGTCAGGGGGCCTGGTACCTGAATACTGTCCCCAGCAACAAACATTCTGTAAGGGCAAGTATTGATGCTAGTGCTGTAAACAGTCACCTGTGAGATAAATTCTTTCTCATGCTGGGCTTACCAAATCAAGCTCACTCCTTGTGTGAACGCCTGGTGTTGCGGTACCTACTGCAACTGGCTTATTGGTGAGGATGGCACACTGCTCCTTCCCTGTCTGACTTGTGAGGTCCAGATGCATGTGCCCCAAACCAATCAAATCTGTCCTGTGCCTTCAAGAGCTGCTGGCACACAACTAGTTCTGTTCTCATGTCAGGAACATGAGTACGAGATGCACTGCAGGCCTCCCTCTAAATGGGCATACACTTAGCAGCAACTGCTAGCAAAGATACCAATCAATGTAACCATGTACTCCTCTGCAATTTGATACAGCCATCTTCATTCATTAACAGAAATGTCTCACTTCTGAGCTGAAACAGCTGAAAAACTGGTTGAAAAACAAGCATACCAAAAATATGCACAACACACTTATAATTTATTATAGCCATTGTTCCAGACCACAGATGCCTTCATAGGTTATAAGCAGCACTATTTTTCAACCAAAGCAAGCAACTATGTCACACAGGTCTACATTCAGAATCCACAAGTAAAATGTTGAGAATTATTATGATTAATAAAACCTGTAGCTCCTTACCTGTCCAAAGCCTTGCAAAGGGATTTCAAGGGATAATCCTCTGAAAACAAACTACTCCCTGATAGTTACATTTACTGGGGTTTTTCTGGCATCAAATCCATCCCACATTAGTAAAGCTCAAATATCCCCCTTCAGGGCATAATAGATGTGAAGGTATGCTGGGATTTGTTAATGCATTTTCTACCTTACCAGGATAAGGGAAGGAAATCATTCTATTATTACTTACTTATCTCTGCTGTTAACCCCAGTTCCCTCTATTAGACTAGCAATTACACCCCTACAAAACCATAATCACTAGTCACAGCTAAAAGGCCGTAACTAGTTTTTCTCATTACAAGACTGAATTGATGCTGTTTTTAACAATGACACATAAACAATTAACTACTGCCAATTCCTTAGATCAGTGGTTTTGAACCTGCGGTTAGCAGATGTGCAGATGCTTTTCGTGGACTACTTCTACAAGACCATAAGGGGTAGCTAAGGAAAGCCAGTAGGTTTACTGTTAGTCAGGTTAAATTTGCTACCAAAAAAAAAAAAAAAAAAAAAAAAGAGAAGAAAAAAGAAAGTCACTGCCACAGTTCCCTTCTGCAGCAGAAACAGACCTCGGAGCTCTTGCAATGGCTCTGACCTCTCAACTGCTGCAGGTGAAAAATTTTCCCAGCAAAACCGAAAGTCTGAATAGTTCAGGAATTCCAGGTTGACATGATTTCTGATGGAACATTCACCTTTGTAGGTGTGGTCTGGCAGATTTCATTATCTTTGCTCAGTTCATCTGTTCTGGAAGTGTTTGTGGCTGTTAATAGAAGTCTATAGAACAGTACTACACAACAAAACAGATTTCATCTAAGGAAACGCATATGCTGACAGCATAAGATGCGGAATACCCTCTTTTTCTTTCCCTTTTCTTTCCTTCATCTTTGAGTGATGAATTTCCAAATTATTCTTGTAAAAATCCAAATAATTCATAAAGACTACTATCCACTCTGATCTACACATCATCATCATCATGAAAACAAACATCCACTCTCACCTGAATATGACTTCAAAACCTTCAGAAATATAGTTTCCTTGGCAATGCACTTTGTTAGCACATTGGCCTTAAGCAAAATCTTACCATTCCACATCATTTCATGGAATGCCAAATGATCATATGGGACACAGACAAACAATTTTGTATCTTCACGTAAACAAAAAATTACCAGTAATAAAAATCCAGAGTCTGTTTACTTCTATCATAGAAAGATGTAAATGCTTTTCCACATTGTGAACCCATAAAAAATTAGTTTAATTTTTCCTCTTCTATTTATGAAGAGTGCAGTTATGTTCTTTTTCTAGATTTTTAAAAGAGAAAACTCTTATGCAACAACTAAACCTTTCCTAGAAAGCTCTATTCTGTCCCTGCTAGAGGACTGGCACTTAATTATTCTGATTATGTCAACCTTTACACAAGCACTCCTTTGTCAAATCATCCATATTTTGGGGTACTTGAATTGATTCAATGCTTTCTCAAACACTATACCATGATTTCTTTTTACTGTATTTCCTGCTTAAGGTGTGATTTCTTTAGTTTTCAATTGCATTACAAAATCGAACAGTTTCTGCAGTGTCACTCCACTCATTTCCAATATCCTAATTATACAAACATAACTATTTGTTGTGCTGAAAGGCAAAGCATACGGGAACCGACTCTAATTAAAAACAAAATCTTGCCCTTTCTTTCATAATTTACAGAATGGTTAATACTCTGAAAAATGGCACCTCCTGATACTTCCAAAATAGACATCCACGATTAGAAGGGATGATAGATTGTCATCTTTAGTCTGCTCTCCAGTTAGAAAATAGGAATAATACAATTTTCTCATCACACAAAGGTCATGTAAAGGTAAATGTTAAAGTTTGTGGATGATACAGATACTCCAGCAGTGAGTGTTAAAGAAAAGGCCACGCATAATGCTGTTTTTGGAACACAGTTCAAACAGCATGCAGTAAAAGAGGATATAAATATGATATTATGGAGGGAAAAAAAAAATACTGACTTATAACTTGAACCCTGTTCATCCTGTAGACTGAGTACTGCCAGAAGAAAAATAAAACCATGTGATCATCTTGTTAGAAGCTACTTGTTAAGTATAAGCTGAAGAGAGAAGAAGGAATACAGGTACCATTTTGGTTTTGTTTTTTCAAGTACTCTAAGTTCATAAAATTATTCCATAAAACCTACAGAGAGACAAAATAAGGACATTGTTAGTTGAAAGACATAAAGAACATATCTCTATGCAATCTGCATTTTATTTCTAAACTCATTAAAAAAGCTAAAAGTAGTAGGTAGTGTAGTATCATAGTTCGGAAGGAATTCACAACCACAACACTTTCTTAAAATGTTTTCCCATTGCTGACTTTGTGGAAAGGCCCTTCAGCTACCAAAGCAAACAACCCAATGATGTGAATTCAAACATGTAATGACTGTAAGGTCAGCACATGACTGCTAAGCATTCATGACCTCAAATTAAGAGGTATTACCCTCTATCTACTAATCCTCAGGTCACAAATGTACAGCCTAGTCCAAGAACATTAAAAATTCCTGAAATGTGCTTACACCCCACTGCTTGAGAAATAGAAAGCTAACATGCTTGAAGTGATCAGCTAAGTGAAAAGGGCAATTCTGTTCTCAAGCAGCATACTAAAAAAGTCATGTCTTTCAGTTACATTTTCTGTTAATGAATTCCATAATGATTTTTATATTGTTATAGAAAAACAACTAAATTCTGAAAATAAGCACTTTAATTTCACAAATCCTAACATTTCAGATCCAAAGAATAATCTTGAAGAACAATGAAAAAAGAGGCTACATTCACCTTAGTAGCAATGCACTCGTATGGTATTAACCATATGATCAAACTACCTGATATCTGTAAGTTCTACATTTTGACAGGATGAATAGACATTCTTAGTTCTGTAATGCTTTACCTTTTGTCACTTCTAACATATTTAAGAGCCTGTCGGAATCACTCTAGTGGTAAGATTACAAAACAATTTTTACCCATAATAAATCCTAGCCTATTACACTATCATTAGATATTTTATGTCCAAAATTTGCTTCTTAAAATGTAACAGGAACATTTGCACTTCCCATACTTGATATGAAAAATTTGCACATTCACTAAGTTCTGGATGAGTTCATGAAGACTAAAAAAGTTCTGTGGATCTTATAGCTCAGAGCAGTTTTCACTACAAATTTAATACCCAATATGTGAACCAATGATTTCAGTAAGATATCAACAAGATTACTTTTTAGATTGCTGAATTAGAGTCTCTTCTGTAATGGCTGGAGGCTGCTGCCTTGATTTGTCAACCCCTTGTGCATCTGTCATTCTTGCATTTATGTACAGAAACAGAAAAAGCTCCAGAAAATAGAAATACATGTGGCAACTGTATTTATTTCTTGGGGTAGTTTCTCATTAGCTTCCTGTTGAGTTCTCCAATTCTCTGCTTATACCAACTACCTTCTAGAATCAAGATCCTCCCTCACTATTAATCCACCACAACAATCTCAACACTTCTTGCAGAAAACTATCTTTGGATGTGAAACTCTAAATATGTCATCTTTTGTTTCAGTTCATAACTGGCTTGTGGAAAACGAATGCTGGATACTATCCTGGTTGCATTTTTTCTTCACTCACACTCTCACTTCTCATAACTTTGTAAACATAATAAAAGAAGCAGGAAAACAAGTAATCTTTCTGTCAAAACATAAGATTGTGGACAAGTTTCCATTTCCAGAAAAATCCATGGTTCACTTGAGGGAATACTAATGGAAAAAAATTGTTAACTTCCTCCAATGTTGGAACTTGTAACAGAAGAGAAAAAACTGAAACATAACAGAGGGAGCAATCTGGTAGACCAGGGCAAGACCTGGTTTGCCCAGCACTGCTATCCAATGATCTTCTAGCAAGCTTACGTGTTCCCAGGTCAACCTAATTAGGGATAATGTTGTATATATGCTGAATCAGAGAGGTATCCAAATCAAATCAAAGACATCAGAGCTTATAATATATTATACATAATATAATATATAATATATAATGTAATAATACAAAACATGCCAGAAATAAAATTGAACCCTGAACACATGGAATTTACCCATTCTAGTGCACAACACATCACAAAGCTACCTTCCACCTCAAAACAATATCAAAGTGGTAGGTAAAGCAACAAAAGTCAATGTACTATTAAAATTTGCCCAAAAATGGGGCATAATCAGCTTATATGACATGTCCCATAGGAAAAAAAACCTCAACACAGAGTGAAATTTTCAACTATGCGGTCATCTGTGGTTATGAAAATAAAATACAAACCCCTCTGTATTTGGGAGAGGTACACACAAAGCAATCTGAAAATTGCTCTCCTCTATAATAATTCTACACCAATGATGCATACAGGTCAAACAGCAGCTGGGACAGATATCAGTAAATATGTACAGCCAGAGAAGAACACAGTCTGCTAAAAACCTGAAAATGGCTTGGATTTTTCCATACTAGCAGTAAAACCAGGCATAGAAGTAGTTCAGGATGTCAGCTTTGCTTGTATGCAGCCTTGGAATGGATTTTAATCATAGCTTAATTGCTATGTAGATACATTCCAAGAGTGCGCCTTCAAGATATGCTTGCATCAATTTTAAGGGAAGATACTGAAAGTGAAGACATCCAAGTCCAGTACGTTTGTACTACATGTGCTTGTAGTGTCGTTAAGAACAGTTTAATAACTGCGCTATAAATAAGATAACCCCAAAATACAAAGGAATATTTATTGTTCTGTACTATGAAAAGCAGAGAATACTCCAGCAACTCTTAAGAGCATGCTTTCACCGTCTTCCTAATCCTTGTTACGATATTCTTTTTCTGCCTCAAAGCAGATGGCAAGAGATAATGTCAGTAGCAATTAGGGGCTTTACTGCCCTTATGGACTCTTCTGATGAGCACTTTTTTACTGATCTTTAGAAACAGGATACTTCTCCCCATTTTATTCTAGGTATACTGTCCGGAACATCCCCAACATCACTGCACAAGGCCTGGGGTTTGTTCTTGTTTGTTTTCTTTTTAAGTAATGTAGAATGCTGTATTCTTAATTACTTAAAATTAATGATGTTATAAATGAAACTTCCACTATTACTTTCACTGTTCACATTGGGAAACTCAAGCACTCGGGTTTCCTAACATTTGTAACCAACTTCCTCTAAATTCTTCTTGCATGCTGCTGAACCTATCATGTTTTTATTAGCTCATTTCAACTCTCACTGGAAACAACTAACTTGGATCAGACCCAGAATTTCTTCTTAAACAACAAACCTAAGAAACAGAATAAATCCAGCCAATTTGGACAAGAATAAACAAAAAGAATCTCACAAGTGTTATCTCGCTTTGCATATGATCTATACAGAATTTTGTTTGCTTATCACCTATTTGAATGTCAATTACATTGCTGCTGTTGCAAATTTCTTTAATCTCACTTTACGAGCTGTTGCTCTTTATTAACAATGCTTTTATTAACAATGCTACTCTACCTAAATAAAATCCAAAGAGGAAATAAGCTTGAGAGTGGAAAGAAGAAAAAGAAAAAAAGTAAATCCTGGGGGAAAGATAGATTTCATATTATTAGTATGTTGGAGATTCATTTTCAAACTTATTTAAGATAGAGAAAAAAAAATACTTCTTAAAAGAAATAAGCCAGGATAGCTTGGTTCTAGAACTTTCTTAGAGTTACCTCAACTTTATCCTTCTGTAGGGACACGGCGCAATATCCTCCTACAAAGCAGCTGCACTGATGGAAGATATACCTGTCCTCTGATGCTCGTTAAAAAACCCCTCTGCCAGAAGGTGCTGTTCCTCAGATCTGCTCCAGACATTAGCAAATGAGGGCTCTCTCTAACACATTTCAGTTCAAATGAACCACGTTAAACAGCTAATACATTTTCCAAATACTTTAACTAACATGGAAAGGATCAGGTGGGCACGGGCATAAGTAATTTTACTCGAAACAGTGTTTCTAATGCAGAGGAAACTTGCGTGCCTCAAAAACAGAAACACTATATTGGTTTGAAATGCAGAGCTAATGGTGTTCGTAGCAATGCAATAATGAAATACGGAAATTAAAACCAGACTTTTACTGACATTGGTTCTGTAGATTACTATATAACTAGCAAACTTTTCTTATGTGATTCAACAGATCAGCAAGTACTTTAAAAAGTACATAGCAGCTAGCATATGCAGCCTGTTCAATAATAAGGACTGAGAGTTGAAATTGCAGCCTAAGAGATTAGGTCTTAAATTACTTTAAAAATAAAAATAAAGCAACAAAAAACACTGGGGGAAAAAAAAAAAAAAAAAAAAAAAGACATTTAGAGTCCTTACTTATTTAAGGCTGGAACAACTACTTGACCAGCCAAGTATATTCATTACACAGGTGAGCATGAACTTGTTTTTCAAAAGTCTGCATTAGATTTGCAGAATACATTCTCCAACTTGAATAATGGGCTCCTTAAACCAAAAGGGCTATACCTGAACCTCCAATTAAAGGGTAACAACTGGCAGACATGAGGAACATCGAGCAGGAGGCTGATGTTGAGCAGACGGGCTGGAGTGCAGCAACCTTTTCCATCAGTTTCCACCCACTGCTTTTGTTAAAGTGCATAATCATCATGATCCCGACAATACACTTCCTCAAACAGCAGTAGGATATCCCCTGCAGAGCACAGTGCTGCTGTAGTTAAACAAATACCAGAAATGCGGCTGACTAGCACTTGCCTGGCTTTGCAAGCCATGGCTCTGCAAGCCCATGGCTCTGCAAGCCCATGCTGCTGACTGCAGGTTCTTGAGATATCAACCTTTGCAGAGAATATAGTTACAAAAAGTTACAATTTCAAAATGTTTGTACTTGCAGGACACTGCAGCTAGCCTTGCCATTATATTTCTGCTAACACAACTGCCAGTAGAGCAATACTGTAAATCAGATCACTAAAGTAATAACAAAGGTTAGGGGAAAAATAATCTTCTTTACTTCACTTTGGTGTTAAGTAGTCTCAAACATTTCTTCCTGAATGAAGGCACAGGTCAGGAAACATGCTGAAGTACAGAAAAAAGACAAAGGGGACTTCACTTAGCCACGTGTCCTGTAAACCCTGTCAGTTTGGGAACTGTCTTTTTGCAGAGGCAGCTCCGTTATACAGAACTTCAGCATTATTTAAATTGATACAGTTAAGAAAAAGATACTGTCATTTATGAGAGCAAGAAGAAAGAAGTACTGCTTCTCTCATGAAAGCCTCATATATTCCTGTGAAGCCTGTCTTAACCACTGAGCATAAGATCTTGTATCTCATCTTACATGTTTTGTAGAGCCTAAGAAACTACATAGTCTTTTCATTTATGTAAATGCCCATAGTCTCATTTTGGTTCCTGTTGCTGTTCTTACTGTTCCTGAGTGCAATTGCACACTCTTTGAAAAACGTTATTTGTAGCAAATTTTAATTTTTCATTTTATGAAAAATCTTTACACCCTTATTCATATAATATAATGTTATTTCCTTGTGCCTCTCCTCACTATTATTCATTATTTTGCATGCTTTCATAACACCCTTTCTTATTTTCCTCTATTTTGGGAAGAATAATCTCTCCATACAAGTTATTTCTGCCTTCGTATCATTGTCATAAGCTTTCTCCAGATGGTTTTAGCCTGTTCCTCATTCCAGGCTTGCAAAGAGTGCAGTCACGCCAGACAAAAGCACTAAAAGCAAAGCTTTTTTTTTTTTTTTTTTCCCTGTATCCTTCCATATAGGGCACAGATGGCCAAGTTTTCTTGACTCCTCCCCACTTCAGCTGAAGGCCACAAATTCTGCTTATTTCACCACAGCATCACATATGTAAACAATAACAGAATCCCCAGATCTTTTCCAGTACCTAGAATGGAAATTTCTCCACATTCTGACTTATTACAAATACTTCATTTAGAACAAACTGTCCATCTAATTACCAGCATATTTTCACATATAATCTACAACTAACTTCAGATAACATTGAAAATAATGCAACAACATATTCTACAAAGATCACTTTCAAACTTTTTCCCTCTCTTCCCCATAGAGATTTTGCTCACGATGCAAACTGTCCAGGTTCACCTAAATTTCTAACATGTTTTCAACAGAAAGCTTCACAGCACCATTCACAGGAAGTGCCCAGTCACAGCATTAGAAAAGCAGACAAACAGAAGACAGACAGATTTAGTGAACACCTGTTAAATGGGGCAATGGCACCAAAACAATTGTTTCCCACTTCATTTCACACAGTAATAACTTTAATGTTCTCCATGGATTCACTTTTAAACACCAGTTCTACAACATCAAACAACAGAAAGCTGAAAGCAAATTTGTCTAAACTGCCTCCAATCAACTTTTTGTTTTTTGCATAAAAGTGAATTTACTCACTTCAGTATTCTTTTGTAGTTTTAAATACTGAATATTCTCTAATTATTCTCCTTTGGCTTTTTGTAATCTTTCATGACATATCATTCTCCTCCATGTTTTATTTAATCCTTATTTTGGCTATAACAAAATCTCTTACTCTATTTTTAAAAATAGCCACCTCATCATAATTTTCCAGTGTTCACAGTTTTACTTTTTTTTTTTTTTTTTGACTCCTCTCTATGCTTTCTAGCTCTTTTTAACATCATCCCCTCATTGAAAATATTCAATATTCTACTTAGTCTTTCTCCTCTCAAGTCTCAAGACTTCTCCCACATGGATGCATTACAGATCATTATATAATGTCATAATGATCAGCAAGTAATTTAAAAGATTTGTAAAGCATTTTGTTTTGTTTTGTTTCATATTTCAACATGAGAACATTATGCAGGAATTACTTAATACATTCAGTGATGAAGACTGGCTGATGAAGACACTGACTTCATTACTTATTTTTTTCCCCCTATAATAGCAAAGACAGACAGACCGTAGGAGAAAATCACAGTCCAAGATTCTATTATGACTTCTCTTTTCAGAACGAGGGGCATTTATTACACTTTCAAGAATGATTTAACTCTAAGCACGGGCAGACTGACTTTATTCTGCTGAAAAACTGAAGTCTAGAGTGCAGTTGTAGTTTCAGTATAGCAACTTGCATGCAGAGTGAAAAGAGATGTAAAAATAGCAAGCAATATGTAATGAAGAAATAATTATGGAAGAAAATATTCTACAGACTCTTTTTCCTCTTATTTGCAGATCTGGATTGGCTACAAGAAAGATGAATACTTTTGGCTAACAAATTATGACATCCTATCTATGTTACTGTTTTCACTGAAAAGACAAAACAGATTTTTTTGCATTTTACCTCACATTACCTTTGTCCTACCGACACACCTCTTCAATGTTTTTACATCATAAATATTGTCCTAACCTTGCCTTCTAATATTAGCGCATTTTGATGTGTTATGAAATTAAAACTAAATTCTTTCAGTATTCTTTAAAAAGCACAGCTCAAGTTCCCTTTTCATTGCCCCCAGTATTTTCCAGAAGAAGAAATTTTACTTTCTTTGAATAGTAGTTTCCTTTACTAATAGAATAAATTAAAAAATCATAGATGAAAATTAGTAGAAACAATACTCCAAGAGAACTGGGTTTAAATAAACATGAACTTCTGGTCATATTTCTTTGACTGTATGTCCTAAAAGTTAATTCTTTTACACACAGAGTCAATATAATCATTGTACAAAGAGTATACATTGATCATCCCCATATTTCCACAGTATTTTCTAATAGGTTAGATATCATGCTTGTTTTTTTAAATATTTCTTCTCTAATTTTCAAAATAACCTTATATTGAATGATTCTTCTATTCTCCACTTAGAATGGTCTCCAGTTTAGTTTTTCACTTGCTTTGAATTCACTTATGTGCAGTTCCAATGGCATTATTAATGTTACTTTAGACTTAAATGAGATCTGAAGAAAGTATTTGAAAATACGTAGTCAGGATCTACTTCCCCTTCCTATCTATGATAATAATCAGATCTGCACATGATATAATTAAATCACAATTGCTTACAGTTATCCAGTATTTCTTGATTCTGGCCTGCAACCAACTACTTCTGTATGAAAGGAGAACAGAGGTACTTTTAGGAAGTAATTCTAACAGTGCAAAATGTATTTTTAGTGACAAATATATATATATATTTGTACATGTATCTGTATAAGTCAGTTGGTAATAAATGAGTTATTGGTACACTACTGTAATTAAACAAGTACACTACCTAGAGCAGGTACAAAAACAGGCGTAGGGCAGAGTTGGTGTGGGCTTACTTAAAGGGAATGCTGGTTATAGAGTAGAACTTCACTCTCCGTTTGCAGAAACGTTGCTTGAAGAAAGGATGATGCTTAAATTTACACTCAATTTCTTTCTTTAAGTATTTAAGAGACTTTCTTACCATTAAGTGCATTTATGGCACATCCCTTTTACCTCTAGGTCTTGTTTTCACGGATGAGGAAAAAAAGCTGTGTCAACTAACATCAAATCTGTAAATACACTGATTCCTATATGCCAGCAGTCTAGACATCTCACACCCCAACTTCAAGGAAGAACAGCAGCTCTGAGAACTTTCTAAATTAAAAAACACATTAAATTTCTGAGACGTCTATAAATGTGTATCTTTATTCTGCCTGATACAAGGTCTTGCAAAAAACTTTTCCCACAGAGACAACCTGGATGCAAGATGAAGTAAATGCAGAACAGTGTTTTAAGATGCACTGTCAACAGCTGTAGTTAAACATATACTTAACTTAAATGTATTTCACATGCACACAAAATGTTTGTAAATGACACAAAAATATAAATATTTGCCTGGAAGATTAAAGTTGTAGATGACTTTCCAATATACTTTTTCTATGATAAATCTACAAAATTGACTACTTAAACAAATTAAAACACATGTAGAGTTCATAAACGTCCTCCTTTCATAGGAGGATGTATTGCATAAATTCTAGATTGCATATAGATAATAACTTTCAAAACAATGCTAAATGAAATCACCAGACATCAGTAACAAAAATGGACGCAACGCTTCAATTGTATATTCATTTGATGAAGAGTTTTAAAAAAATAGCATTAAACCTCTTCTTTGTCTTCACCATGATCCATCACCTCTGTTATAATAGGCTGCAAGAAGCATAACATTTTTGAAATGAGCTTTGTTTTTTCATCATTTCACTTTCTATGGATAGAAAAGAGTGAGAGCCTAAAAACTGTAGTTCTGCATAATGCTGGTGTGAGCTGGCAGGGATGTTGCTTTTTCACCATTTTCTACCATAAAGTAGAATAGTCTGTGCTGTAGAACCAATGCACCCTCTAACTCTGATTGTATATCTTTCTTACCAACTGCTGATTCTTAATAGTGATTCATTTCGTTCCACTAAGATTTGACTTTGGGTGAGCATCTGGCCTATCCCTCCTCTCCATTTTGCTTATTGCACCAAGACAGATTTTGTTTATACTACTGCTATGTATCTAAGTATTTCATTTGTTTCAGAAAGCATCCTAGCTTCCAATCACTACATTTTCAATTATATAACAATTGGATTCCAAAACTTTCAATCTGACATAGTAATCTCATCACACTTCTAATTTGTCTTGCATTTTATCCAGTATTGAGTAAAATGGATAAATCACTAATCATGGAAGGACTAACTCTCCAATAAAGCGCTAAAAATATTTAAATTGAGATGTATTGTGGAAAGCTGTCTTGACAGACCTCAACAACACTATTATCATTGAAGCAATCTAATTCCCCAAAAGCTGAGGCTCATTAATGCTATTCAAAATTTAGTTACTATCAACCGATCATTAATTTGAAATTAATTCTTATATATTCAAACACTCACCCTTCAAACACAGGACAGAATAGACCAATTCTCTATTTAGAACAACTATAACTGCCTTACCTGGAATTTTATCAATTCCTAACTCTCTGTGGAAGTGTATGACTTTTCCCTGAGTTGTACCTGGTTTTTGTGAATTCCCACTCTGCCATTCATGATAATTTTCTACCATCAAGGATTAATGGGGAAATTTAAATTTCTAAATCAGAAAAATATTCTGAAGAGCAGCTTCTAAGAATTTGAAGCTAACAAAAGACCAGAAAATTTGATGGATACATTTATGTTTGTGCCTGAAAATCAATGCAGCAGCTACTGCTAAAACTCTTATCAAATATTTCTGCACCCAGACAATACCCGAACTACTACTTTATTCTATTATTCTTTATACTTTATTCTATTATGTTTTTCAGAAGTATTGCATTATTATTTTTTTAAGATATCACATCAAGCTAGCATTCCATCCGTTGCGCATACTGATGTCATACAGACATCATAGTTCACTTTGAAACAATAAGGTATAGATGCAATAGTACATATTTGGGAGATTGCTGGTTTGGGGGGGCAGGGAAGAGGATTATCATTTAATCTGATTTATTTTAAAACTTTTATTAAGCTAATACTGTAAGCTCTATCACAAACACAAACATAATGATGCAATTAAAGATTAATAAAATTATTGTAAAGCATATATGTGAAAATTGAAAAATAATTTCAGTTATCTTAGTGGTTGTTCTGTGACATTAAATATAATTTCGAACATTAGAAATACATATATTAAGCTTTCAGACTGGTTAAAAAAAAAAGCCACCAAAGAAAACAGCTACTTTTCCACCAAACTGTAGTCTCTTTCAGAGAAAAACATTCCTCTTATCCCCACTGATAAGAGCATACAGCATTGTAAAATACCGCACTATTATAAAGTAATATAAAATACCAAATATACGTCCAAGAAATATATGCATTTTAAATTTTTTTGTATTGCTAAGAATGGCATCCTGATGCTATCATTTAACTCATCATGACATTCCATCAATCAAACACCACTTTTAATTATACATCATCCTGCTTTTTCTCCCAAAGCAAACACAGAAGATATGTAATGACATTTCTCAACCAAAATATGTACTTAACAGAACTAGTATTAGATCAAGAATCAGTTTTACATCAGCTATCAGCCTGTCAATTAATGTTCCAGACCCCTGCTACTGACCCAGTTCTGTACAAGCTGTTATTATGCACTGTCCTACATATCATCTGTTCCCGGTGCTGGTCTGTTCCAGAAAGGCAGACAGCTGCAACAGTATATCCCTGTTCAACCTGAGGACCATCTGACTTTAATTGTAGCACACAGCTTGATGTGGGTCTGGTTATGAGAAGCCAAAGTATCACACTGTAATAATCTGGAAAAGCAGAAACCTGCCAACACAAGGCTGCAAACAGGGCTTGGGCTGTCTGGCTGTCTGACGGGCTGCAGGAAATATGATTAATGAGCAAGGTATAATGATATCAGGAACCCGATTAGCACCACAAAAAGGTCACAGATCAAAGTAGTATGCATTTCATGAGCTCCAATCATTGCATAAGATCTGCAGACTTAAAAAGGTAAACTGAAATGCAAAGGGAAAAAATATCCATGTGTGATACAAAATGAGCACTTAAAATACAATAGTCACTAATTTTGCCTGAACTGGGAAGCTGTAAGGAAATATTAACTGAATGAATCAAGCAAAGCCACACTGTAGTAAATGTTCTTGATTGCATTTGAGAAATAGTGAACTTCAAGCACTTCTCATAAACACTCCCAATCTACTTAAACAAAATGTGATGTTGACAGTATCATTTCATTAAATATTAAAAAGAAAAGGCAAATTAATATTTCTGTGTGATTTTCTCGGCTTTACTCCACTGCCAAAACAGCAGATTGTAGAGGACACATTGCCCATAACAGCACTGAGGGGGCTGCCACCACCAGGATAAGGGTGAGTTTGTCACATGAAAGCAGTTAATGCTGGCACTGAGACTTACATTTAACACTACCAGACAGACCAAAACTTGATATCTGAATTATAGTAACAGTATTAGGGATACACAGTGTCACCAAAAGGGTTGCTGTTTGATGCATGTTAATAAACTGTTATTTCACACTTTCAAAATTAACTTATTAAAAAAAAAAAAGTTCTGTTTTGCCCAATTATGCAATACTTAAAAATGCAATTTCCCTGAAAAAAGTTTCTGAACACTTTAATTTATAGCTACTGCTATATGTTCTTTGAATACGCCACTTGACAAGTGGTACTTTTTTCAGAGCAGAAGTCATGTCATTAAGCAGATTACTAACAAAGTCTTTTTGATTAAAATACTTTCAAAAGTCACATTCATTAATGAATAACTACTTGAAAAAAAAATCTGAATAAGAAGGAAACATTAATTATATTTAGATGATACATAGGATCTTCCAACTATGTAAGTAATGCTGAGTAAAATTAGCAAATAGTAATTTGAAGTAGTTGTAATCTTCATCATTCACACATACAGCTGTTAACGTACTTCTGTTTTCAGACCCAGATTACCTTCTCTTTAAATGAAAGAGAGGATACATAACAAGCACTACCCTTATAAGGTTTTCTGAACTGCTCCTTTTCGGATTTAACAAAATAAAGACTTTCTTAATGTAGACTGTACATTAAAAAAATAAATAAAAAATTACATTTGGAATATGGATGGAGTTTATTACTTTCTAAGACTTTAAAGGGATTTTAGATTTTGTGCCCAGAAGTTTAACAGTAATAATCAAACAAAGCTGGCTCCAGCGATGAAGCACTTCATCCTGCCAATACAGCACAAGTGAGAGATAATAGCGAGGTACAAGAAAGGCAGACACTAGTAGCAAATATTATGGAAAATTACAGAGGACTGAGGGAAAGGAGGTCAGAAACTATAGAAAGGTACTCTCCATAAATGAGAAAAACCTGGCACCATGGCTAAAAATTAAGAAAATTAAGAGCTAAAATCTTAGAAAAGAAGGACGCAGGAGTTAGAGAATAACTTGCATTCATTGTGTTGAAAGCCAGATCTGTAATTAATTGAATGAGAAATATATTTTATGCAAAAGCTGAAACACCAGAGTGGTGAGAGATCAAGGCCAAGGGCTGCCTTTGACAAGATCTGCCTGAGTACATAACTTTTCATTTCTCACAACATTCTGAATCACCAACACATGCCAAACTCAAAAGAGTGTCAGGCTACCTCCCTAACCAATTACCTATCAGCACAACAGTAAGATGAAAAGCTGTGTTTGAACACAGTTTGTCAAGTAGTTCTGCTCGATGTTAATTTTATACTTCACTTAAATACAACTTGCATATGCTTCTACACAAAGCCAAACACTAGATTCACCTAACACAATTTGTGATTACTATGGAGTACCCTACAACTGCCACAAATGTTAAGGTCATCAAACTTTATCAAGCCTGCATAAGTATAGACCAAACAACATCTTTGAAGACCATGGTATCATGTCACCAGTAAAAGTGCTAACATAAATCACAGGTTTGTTCAGGTCTGACTACTCTGCATTTTTATGAACATCAGTTCCAATGTTTTCAGTGCTCATTCTCTAGCTTGAGAATGTTGGGGCATTATCAAGTCAAGGTCTGCTTTCTGTGAAAAGTTTCTGAGAGTCTTCAAGCCTTAATTCACTCTTTCCCAGCAGCTGACTACTACAAGAGAACTCCAGCCTTACTTGTCAATATTCATTAAAAAAAAAAAACATTTATTTTTAGAGTGCCACTGATGCAGAGTTCTTCCATTTTGGAAAGAGCTTAATGCAATAACTCTGAAAACGTGTTGAGATGCCAACAATACAATTGTAGTATATATTCTGTAAGTCATTATCCCGCTCAGAGAGTACAACAAAGACAGGAAATGCTAACACCAGGATTTTCCGGAACACAGAAGAACACAGTAAAACAAGTTTTGGGAATGAAGTGAATGAAGGAGTATTCAGTTTTATTTCCTTGAAAAAACTGCTCCAAAAAATATAATTTTTATGGAAGATAGGGAAGAGGTGGCAACAGATTTAATACGCAACCTTCTGTCCTAAAGCATTCAGTGGTCTTCAGAGTCAAATGGATACTAAATCAAAATACCTAAAATTACACTTAAATAACTGGAGTGAAAACTGTATATGCTTAAAAAGCTTTTTCAAGATTTGTGTAAAGTGATTATTTCATTATCTCTATAGAACTACAAGAGATGACATAAAAAATAACAAGATCTCCTGCATATTTAGACCACACATAACTTTTTTTTGGTCAGTTCTGAAGAATAAGCAATATTACATACCTTTTTTCTTAAAACTGTTAATTTCACCATTCCTTCAAATTATTTCATTCATAACCTTATATGTAAGTTGTAAATCGTTGTGCATTACAAAGATCCAGATTATTTCAAAAAGACAAATGCTACTTGACAGAAAATAGAAGAGAGTCATCTTACCAGTCTGTTTATACGAACAAATTCTTCTGGGGTTTTGGCCCATGGTGGAAGTTCAACATCAGACACAACTGTTCCATCATCCATCACCCCTAGATTGTAATTGTTGCTGTTGACAAATATCTCTGGGAGGTAATAGAATTCAGGAATCAATTCCTGTATATAAATGAAAAACAATGCCATGTTATAAATTCTGTCAAACAAACTTTGTCACATTAACAAATAATTATTAAAATGACATTAGGCAGAGGCAGAATACAAAAAGTCCGCCCACAGACACACAAAGAAGGGAGAAATCTGTTATTTCATGCTTTCTAAAATTTTATCCCCGGTGCTACTACAGGGAGGAAACTGTATGCAACACTCAAATGGGCTGAAGAAAAAGTGCAAGCATATATAGAAAAGGAATTATAATTTCCAAGTCTTAAAAGAAAAAAAACTCAATAATACTAATGGCTACACAAAGAGCTTTTGAAATAAAAAACAGTGTTCTGGTGCAGAATTGATTGCAACATGAAAGGAAGCAAAATTAAGCTCAAAACACATTTTCCTTTTAACAACTGAAATATTTCTCTGTTTTGCACTAAGATATGCAACTTTATAAGTTGTTGTTTCTTTTGTAAAACATGTACAAGCATATGTAGAAAAATACCTAAATCAATGGCTTCAGAACCTTATTTATTAACTTTTAGGAATGTCTGCAAAATCCTGATGTAAAAATTAATAGAAAAAGTCTATTAGATATAGTATGCATATTTCTACCATTTTTTAAAAAAGCAATTTTGCATGGAAACTTGATATTCCGACTTTAATGTACCAATAAACTTGGCAATTTGATGGATTTTGAAAAATCTAAATTAGAAAATTTACTTCCACTGTGAGGAAAGAATCAATATATGTAATTGCTTCAGGAAGTCTATTTCATAGTAAACAGCTAGTGTAAAATTGGTCTTTCATACAGCAACTGCAAACTGCAGGCTGTTCAAGAAGTAGAAAAAATATTAGACTTCTCCACTGGCCTCATCTACGGTGGGTGTAGTACATAGCTCCATCAGAAGCTCAGTAGATGAGAAACCCAGTCCTGACATGGGTCAATGGATCAGTGGTCTCCCAGATAGTCCCCAAGGACTAGCTATGGCATGAGCAGCTTTCCAAAAGACTGAGTGCAATAGAGAGGTCATCAGACTGTGGACGGGGTCAACCAAAGTAGCCAGAGCAAGAACAGGAAAGATCAAGCAGGAATTAAGCTATTATCACCTCTATCCTTGCGTGGAATACTGTTTGGCTTTTAATTGTACATCTTTTTGTTTACATTCACCTATACTAACTAGGCAGGGTAAAATGCCCTTTTGTGCCAAATGCTTGACAAGTACTTGATAAAAAGAGACTTGAAACTATTAACTGAATAAGACCAAAAATGACTCACAGATAAATGTTTGTATGAAAGAAACATCACTATCATGGAAGTTTCTGCACATTTTATCACTGCGTTTGAACTACCAAGGAAAAATAAGAAGTACAGACTGTTAAATCAGTAGTGACTTGCATCACAAATACGATGATGATGGAATACTCAAAACAAAAGCTCATTACATATGTTAATGATGCTTTTAGATATTTAGTTATATATATGCACAGATATTCCCTTCTTTCTTTCAAGAACAGAAACCATTTAGCTTTCTAGAACACACACTGTTTTCATTAGATTGCACAAAAACAATATGCGGCCTGGAAACTTAAAAATCATCAGTAAGTTCTGTAAAGCATTACTTCATTACTTGTTTTCTGTGACAACACATTTTTTTCAAAAAGGAGCTCCTCTATTATCTGATTTTGTTCTGTTGACCATATGGTAGCATTTATGCATGGAAAAATCAGCTCAAATAGATGTACTGTGCCAGTTTGAGTAGTGCTTATTGCCAACTTTCAATGGATTTACTTGTGGTTTCACACAAATATGACATGAAAATACAAGATCAGCCATTAGAGGTCAGAGGGAAGGACCAGTGAGTACGGTATAGTCACTTGTAACACAGACCATGCAATCTTTCCAAATATTCTTACAGTATAACCAGTTTTGAACTAATCCATGCTGCTGATTTTCAGAATCATTAAGTATGAGTCCACACTGCACTTACATCCAGAATTTCATCTGCTTATTTTAAAACCACTTCCTAACATTTCCAGTGGATGACTCTACTAGTCATTTTGAGAAAAACAAATAAACAAGCAAACAACAACAAAAACCACCAGTATAAATTAATTCTTTATTCATTCTTTTGAAAGTCCTTAAGAATCCACATCACATTCTTCCCCAGTGGTCTCCTCTTGCAAGATAAAGAATTTGAATGAATGTACATTAGTTATTTCTAAAAGTCTTCCCTTCCGCCTAACCATTTTGATTACCCCCATATTTTTTCAACTTATTCTGTATCTCACCTGACATTTTATGTACTCAGCACACATATAGAAACTGCAGAATTATTCCACATTTCTTTTGTTTATATGATGTCATGGAAAAATGAAAACATCTGTATGATTTGTTAAAGCTATTACTTTTGCACAATCAGGCTGAAAACCAGTTTCAGAATTTCTCTGTCGGAATTCATCAGTTCTCTGGGGTAAAAACAGAAATCCTTATGATAAGAAATACTTCACTCCTTTTTGCCATGATTTGATTGCATTCAAACTCATGAAAGAGCTGATAGGGAACGTCAACGAGAATCTATTATACACAGCATTTACAGTTGTTTGATTTTGTGAGCTGTTTTTTTGTGTTGTTTTTTTTTAAACCATTAAGGATAAAATATCAGATTTTTAACTGAATTATTAGAAAATTCTGCATATAATTATTTTATTTTACTTTACCAGACAGAAGCCACATTTCCTAAGCTTCACTAACAAGATCTTTATTACAAATAAGGTTTATCAACAGAATGTCAGTGGAACACTTGCAATTTGTTTTCATGTTTGCCACCAAGCATAAGAAATATGAGCAATATAATTTCTCTCTTAAATGTAATGAAATAGTATTTAATTTTTGTTTAGAAAGTTGTAGACTGAAGCTCTTCCAAGCAAAGCTATGTGATCTACTAAGGTATCAAGAATCAGTGAGATAGATTATATAACCATATTTAAGATCACATTTTTATGCTAAATCATTTGAAAAATCACATAACTACAGGAAAGTAAAATTTCTATGTACCTTTCGGTTTCCCCCATGTTCTGTATGTTATTTCTCACAGAACCTAGAAACTGCCTTAAGACATTGCCTGAAATCCTCCCAACTTTTAAAACAATACTTCAGCAAGTTACCATTAAATTTCTCAATCAAATTAATGAAGAAATTCATTTTCTTCATGTCTAAACATCCTGTTAAATTTCTAAGAAATACTGAAAATATTTCCAAGCATGGGAAAATGGTTCAAATCTTCACTAATTAACATTTTAGCAAAATACATTTTTAATTTAGTTTATTAATGCATAATATAGAAATGCATAATAAATGCAATTGGTTAACTACTGGTAAAAGAATGCATTCTGAAGACATCTTAAACCCTGTCAATACATTAGTTATTTGTAAATAATATTTTACTTTTAATTGAGAATATATATATATATATATATATATATATATATATATATATATATATATATAAAAGTATGTATAAATACGGTACTCAAATACCACTTCAATGTAATATGTAGTCCTGGTTAATTTAACAAAGAAATTGGAATAAGAAAGGGTGTGTACATAACTGCATTCTTTTCATCCCATTTCTTTGAATTACTGAGAAGAAAATAAAAGGACTATCCTAGAACATAAAAAGGTCTAGATGAAACTTTGTGAGGTCACCTTCATCTTTTTATCCTAAGGCAATTATAATTAATTATTCTTGAAAGACGTTTCTCTACCTTTTAATTTTAAAATATTCACTGCTGTGTTTCTACAGAATTATCCATCCCAGTCACTAGGTCTTAGCATCTGGGCTGCTTTTGCTGCAGCTGGAACCGACTTCCTGTCCTATTCAGACTGAAAACAAGCAGCAGCTGCCTCCATTTACACGTATCATTTTGTAGGAATAGCTTTTACCTCATGGACAGAAATATCAGTTCCCCACCAGCACCTTCTAATCATTTTTCCTCACCTGCAATAGGCCACACTGACCATACACCTGCACCAAGCCTGGCAAGACAGCCAACTGGAACAAGAAGTGCACAGTAGAAATGAAGTGCATTTTCCCCGCCAGCCAAAATCCCCACCAAGCAAAAGCATCAGACCTGACACTGACACTTCTCCCCTTGTTCCTCTTTTCTCCACAGTAAACAACCTAAAACCTCCATGTTTGTATAACTGGTCTCATTTTATTGACCTCTGGTCATGTTCCTCTGGACTTCAGCAGATTTGTCCCTGTCTTACTTGAAGTCTGCTTCAACAGCTCCAGAAAAAGTTCAGAGTAGATATTCAAAGTATTTATTTTTTCAATATAATTAAGGTTGGCTATAGAACAAGCTGACCACAGATATCTGATGGAACTTTCTGGTCCATAAACCCAGATGTCTGCATTATTTAACTACTGCTACATCCACAGATTACTATGTATACACATTTGACTTAATGGGAATATTTCTTTTTGCTTTACTCAGACAAGTACTTTCCTGTTATGCATCTTGGCACAGTTTTACAACAAATCTTTCAAGAAAACCAAGGATCTATATCCTAAATCTTAAAAGTTTTACTATACTAGGCAAGCAGCTTATCATTGAAAATCTGAATTACTAGGTACCTACTTCTGAATTTGGCTAGTTATTGCTCTTGGACATCATTTAGCTTGCTAATAATGTGACATGAAATCTATCCTACACAAAAGTAACATTGCCAGTTTGGCAGCAACTTAACTCCTTGTAATTTCTGAAACCCCATCTATTAGATGGAGAAGTATAAAGCAATGCAAAGCATATGTAAAAAGCTTATTGGGTTACAGGGTGTCTTGGGCATGCATATGTTAGGTAGCAGCCTGTTTCAATAAACACAAGTTGCTTCACTTTTGAGAAAGACCTCTGAGACTGTCTCAATCTCCCATGACTTCCTTATAAACCAAATAGAGAAATGAAGATGAGATTAGGTTACAATAATGTGAGAGTACCCAGGCTGGAAATCCATATTCCAAGAGCAGTTATCAATAGCTCACTGTCAAACTCAGAAGACATGGTAATGGGGTCTGCCCTGCATCTAATACCAGTCAATAATCTCATTAATGACCTGGCATAGAAGGTGCAGTAATAAAACTCCAGATGGCACCATGAAGGCAACAAGCTGCTCAGAGAAAAGGATGAGAATTTCAGCCAATCTTGAAAAGCTCTAAACATGGTACAAAATAAATTACAAAAGTAACACACTTGAAAAACAGAAAACAAATGCAAAAAGAAACACTGATAACAATTATATTGTCACAATTATAATGACAAACCAATTTACTGCAATAGGTTTGCTACGAAGCCAGAAATAATAACTGCTTCTGAAAAAGTATGAACAAACCTAATTATTAACCAAAGAAAAACAGCAACAAAAGAAAAGAGACAGACTTATCTTCTCTGTATTTTGGAGCCTAAGACTGGTCCCAAGCTACCGTTTTTCTGTTAAACATTACTAAGCTCTCAGTGTCCAATTTTTATGCAACATCAACAAAACTAACAAATCCTAACTAGTATTATAAACACTAGCAATGTAAATCAAGAAACAATTAAATGAATTAAGGATCATGCCAGTCCATGACTTAGAAGTTATTAAACAGTACTTCCACAGAATTAAAATACATTTAATTATTTAATTTCAGAGCAGAAGATTTAAATTAAATATACTAAATACTGCAAAGAAATGAGTGTTAATCTAACTAGTAAATAGCAGTGATGGAGACATTTGCAAAATTCCAAAGAACCTTTATTTTGCATTGCTTAAACAAATGAATAGGGAAGAATAAGAAAATTAAATTTTAAGCAACAAAAATCAAAAGTTCAGAAGTTCAACCAAACCTTATGCTACAGTGCAGGGTTAGTTTCTCACTCTCATCATCAATCCAAGACCTTCACAGATTATCAACAAAGACTGGATATAACCAACATATGCTTTGGTATTCTCTGTGGAAGTATGGTACCAGCCAAGAAGACCTGCTTCCAAAACTAGCTCGTTGGAGGCATGTTACATGTTTTAAGGAGAGCTAACTAAAATTATTGTAAAACTTATGACAACAAGCATCACTAATTTACATTTACTCTCATCACACAAGAAGCAAGGAGAAACTTTTCCCATTTCTTTTAAGTTATTAACTCAGTGGTTTTAAATATTAAAGATTCTTTCAGATGGAGCGGGAATAAAACCCTTCTTTTACCTGCATGTTCCTCCTTCTGTGCAACGAAATGGAATAAAAAGCATATACTTTGGCCTTGCAAATTCAAGATTGAAAGCAGCATCCAAAATTTCTATAAATGGATGCATTAAACTGCAAGCTTTTCATCAGCTGTACAAGCAGCAACAAAAGCCCAGGGAGCTTACAGTCATTTTTGTAATTTTTTATATTTTAAAACTATTTTTTTTTTCCAATATGCTGGTTGCATTCCATTACCATTGGAATATAATAAAAAAGATACAGCTATAAAATATTTAGCTACAGTGTTGTAGTACAAGCAGACTCCTCCAGTCAATCAAAATACTCACTCAGACCTTTCCAGCTGTACAAGTCACGAGGACTCCTCCAAAAATAATGCTTCCCATTTTATTCTCAACACAGTCCCTCTGGAGACATAATCTTTATCCCTTATCTACTTACCCCTAAATCATAAAACTAGATTTGACCCATCTGGACCTAAATTAGCATCTTTCTTCCATTTGTCATAGTCAATCAAGGAAAAAATGGCTGTAGCAGAAAATACCCAAAAACGAAGTTGATGTTCAGATCTGAAACTACACAGCATAATGCTAACTTGTAACTGAAACATTCTCAGCTAAACTGGACAGAAACATGAACAGGATATTTATGAGCCTGGTTAAAAACTGATACCAGTGTCTAATGAGTTTTCAACAACTTAAAACTTCTGTGGAGGAACAAAAGAACAACGAAACACATATCTATAGCACAGAGGCCAATTCTGCCTTATTTCAATCTCCAGGCTAAGAGTACTAAAATTTTACAAAATTAATTGAAATATCCTGCATAAATGTGCACTGCATATTTTCTTAAATGATAGGATAGCTTCAAACTTCTTTCCCTTTTTCCATTAGCTGTGGGCCTACAACCACAGATAAACAGACATGCAGTACAAAATAAGTTACACCACTGAGGAAAGTTTTTACCTTGATATCAGAAGTGTCACGCTGACTGTTTCGCCATGCTCTTGAAATAGATGAAAAGGTTCTATCAGCATGATCGAACTTCCCACCTTGTAGATTTAGGAAAAATGTTGTGAAGGGTTCCTAAAAGCATTTTAGAAACAATAATTAAAAATAGCAACATGCTTCTTTAGTAAACTCAGGGAAAATTTAATTACTTTCTGGTTAGGTGATGGTGCTGTTCTTCCAGAAGATATATGCTTAGTTGCAAAAAGTTAGTTCTACTATCCAAGAGTGAGAAATACAGAATTATGTTTATTTCTTCCATAAATTATTTAATTTATACTCTATGCACATAATTACAGATACAGAAAAACAAATGTATATGAAATAAATATTCACAGTGCGGAGGAGAAGCCACAATTAATTGCTTTTGAAAATATGAAAAAGTTCAATATTTTTACCTTAGATTTTTCTTTAAAGGAGTATGTAATAAATACATTTTATTTTGTTAAAAGTAATCTGTTAATATAAATGGCAGCATTAAATACTGATAGCTTTATGACTGTTATTGTTAAATATGTAATTTGTGATTTAGGAAAGAAAAATGTTTCAGATTTTAAAGCCTCCTCTTAGTTAAAGAACACTTAAGCACATATTAGTGGGTAATTGCTTGAAATTAGCTAAGTGCTATAAATTACTTTAAGGATTTATGTATGCTTGTACCATTCTAACAAGCTTTAATTAATGATGTACTACTAATGCTTTCCCAAAGAAATTACTTTCTAAGAGATAAATTGCCTTTCAATTTTATGGAAAAATGCTTTGTTTAATCAATATATTACCAATACACAGTGTCTCAAAAGTTACTTCCATACAAATTGCAGCAAATTTAAAAAGAATTACCTGTATCATAGAATCTCAGAAAATAATTCATTTAATATCATTAGGAAGTGAAAATTAAAAACCTTCATATAAAACCACAAATGTTCAGTATACAGTTCATTTAGAAAGTACGCAAGAGAGGAAAGTTAACTATGTTCAAAGTAGCTTAAGAACATAAATTAAAAAGTAATTGTTAAGAAGGAAAAGTTTTGCTGATTAGAAAAGTCCACACCATAAATATTACAAGCTTTCTGCTCAAACTCTGAATTACTTTTATCCTTGGTAATCAAAAATCTCAGTATGCTCCTGTGCCATTGCTTTTAGTTTCACTCACTCCTAGCTATTTTTTATTTTTAATTATCATTTAAAAGAAGTACATATTTAATCAATATACTTACAATTCTTAATAACCATGCGAGTGCAAAGCTTGCAGTTGAATAATGTGTACCATAGTGAAACTTTGGAACTTGATCATCTTCCCATGATTCATATCTCTCAGCAAAGAATGCTGCTCTCTTTGGGTTCAAAGCTCCAATAGGCTAGAAAGTTTGTAGAAATAAATATGTAAGTAAATAAAAATAACAGCATGCATTATCACATCATGTTTTCCATGGTTTTTTGAGAAATAATTAGTATCACCATGCATGGAAAATAATGGGCGTGGTATTTTGCAAATACAGGTGCTGTATTCTGTGAGCAGCTGTATAATCTCTGTAATTCCAACCAGAATCCCAAGCACACACACACAGATGTTTGGAAAAAAAAAAAGTCTCTTTTACATCCATATAGGCATAACTTGTTTTTACTACTGATTACAGACAATCACTGAAACTCAGTTTACAAAATGTCTTGGACAAATTCAATGTGTTGGACAAAGCGTTAACTTGTGTGCTTGAGAGGGGAGGTGTGTGTGGGGGGGTGGTTGAATGGTTGCGTGACCAAACACAACTTTGGAAATTTTAGGGGGGGAAATATCCAAGTAATAGGGTGGAAGAATATTACCAGTGCAGATTTCTGACATTACTGTTCTTGTTTGTATGCCTTCTATTTACCATCTCAAGACAAATGAATTACTTAATGAATAAAACCCGAAACATTGCAGTAGGCAAATAAAATAGCTGAATATTGATATAAAAATGTGGATATAAAGCATACAAATAGCATATGTATGATTTGAAAAATCTATCAAACTTTCAGCAACATAGGTAAGCGCTGAACAAAGACTGACAAAGACATAAGAAAAAGAATGCTTTGACATCAATGGCCAAGCATTTCCTAAGTAGAATTTGACATAAAGGATATGGAAAAATGAGTACATTTCACATTCAGAACTGAGAAATCCAAAAGTGAATTTGGCTGTTCCACATGTATAATGTTATAAGAGATCTAAAATACCTTCATATATATATATATGTGCAGAACAAATACATAATACAATTTTGTGTGTATATGAAAAACATTATTTGTGTATTATTAACATAAATTATGCCCATCTGAAAAAACAATGTAAGTCCTGAAGTGTAACTTGAAAACACACGGAATTGTTTTCTTATTTCTGTATTGCAAAAATAAATATCCTACAAGGCAAAAAGAAACTTCAAAAGTATCCAAAAACAATCAATAACCTAGTTAGTAATTCAAGCACAGTTCAAGCAAAAAACCATTGTGCTATTCTAGTTATTGCTTTTCAAATATCTGCTTCTTTGTAGCTCACATGAAATTTGGCATAGCAGCTTCAAAGTATCTTCTCCTCAAGCATAGAGTAGATCCATGAATGACCTAAGATCTTATCTTATGTTTTTTACTTAAAGCAGCTTTCAAATTTCAGTAGGATAAAGAAAACATCTTAGGTTAATTACTATTTTTGCAGTTCACTAATTTGAAATAGAACCCTTTAAAATAAGTGGTTCTTGTATAAAAGGATTTTTATCTGATTTAACAAATTTATTCCAGGGAAGAATGAAATTGAGTCTAAGAAGTCTTTTTGTTGCAAGAACCATTCTGGAATCTCCATCTGTACTGATTTTCCCTAAAGACTTGGCTATGCTTGAGGGGGGGAGAAAAAGAAGAAAGAAGGTCATCGTTAGACAAATTATATGAATTAAAATAGAAACAGTGTTGTGATGTATGGTTCTGTAACAATTTATGCTTTCTCTTTATCTGCCTCTATTTTTATTACTTTCCAAATGAGTATGGCTCAAATCAATAGTTATAAAATTACATTCCTTGAATATAAAGCTAAACACAATTAGAATTGATTTCATTTTCTTTTCAGAAAAAAAAAATATAATAATAATGGCATCACACAGAGATCCATATAGCCAGAATCCACAGTATTGATTTTGGCTGTTATTGTTACAGTTGGTTTCTGAAGCCTGCAACAGGACAACTATCAAGACATGTCACATTTATATGCAAGCAAATAAAAAAAAATCCCCAAATGAAAGAAAGCTTAGGGGAAAAAAAAGAACCATGGAGCTGTGCACTGACAATGATACACTATCAGCTTACTCAGAGAAGTTACAGTGGGAATACACACATTGAATTATACATTACACGAATGCACTGATTTATTGTGGTAATAACATCCACCTCATTAAAAGATTCTGCTTTGCTGCAGTTGGAAGACTACATATTGTTTACTGCTATAAATTAATGGCAACACACAGAAGACTGTAGGACCCTTCTAACAATAGATCTGTAATGACAGTGCTGTATATCACAGCTTCCCTAGCAGCTTCATAATAAAATGGAGACAATGTATTGGGCTAATACATTCTACCAGGCAGGCCCATATTTTTCTGACAACTGCTTTTAAGGATGAGGTGATTCTAGTGTATTACACTTCACTGTAAACAGTTAACTGAGCTTGAGCTGCAGAATAAAGCACAAATAAGCATATTTGAATCTCCTCTGACTTCTAATTTAGTAAAAGATTCAACTGAAATGTTATAATTGTTTTTTTATTCCAAAATTAACAGAGAATCATGATTATATACTGGACTCTCTCCTCTCTGGATAGACAGAAAGGGAAATGAGTAAATTCAAACTATGCTAGATGTAGCTGTGAGACCAGAAATCTGCACCACTGAAGGTGGTTTCCCTTTGCTTTGGACTACTGAAAAACCATGGGGTAAGAGCCTTCATATCCATCCATTTCAGACTATATGTTCTTTACAGCATCACTTTTAAGATAAGAAAATTAGGTACTAGCTTATCAATTAAAAATAATGATTTACTTGGAGGAAAAAAAGGTAGAGGGAGAAAAATTCTAACAAGCAAAAACAGTAGTGACATCGCAGAAGTCAAGACAAAAGAAGCCACGGTTACTAAGCTATAAAACTGTACTGAAAAATTGAGTAACTCAAATGCTTTCCAAGTTCATTTGAAAAATAGAAAATGGTCCAAAATGTAGAACGGACTGTGAATGGAAGGTTCTGTTTTCTTTGTTTTCTCAAGTGCTGGACAGAGCGAGCCTCAGACTTTACACCAATCTATTTTTCTTTATTTGAGATAGAACAAAGAATTGTTTGTTGAAAAATAACTGAGAAAACACACTGATCTACTGCTGTTAAATATGTCCAGAAACTATGGTGTATGGTTATACTTGCTGCTCCTTAATCTTATTTGGTGCCAGACGAACCAGAACAGTGGCACACCTTGCCTCCATTTTCAGAAGATGCCTTGTTGCACCATCAAACACCTCTAACAGTGACAAGCAGAATGTCCACTGCTCTTCTAAATAGAGCAGAATCTCCCCTGGACTCAACCACACGTGTTCAAGAACAAAGACACTGCTAAAAAAGGAATATGCGCATTTGGGAACATTGCTCATTACTTAACATAAGCAGAATAAAAATTGTGCAAAACTATCATCCCTAAAAATCTGTATTTCAAAACTTCACCATGACCAAAAAAATGTAACTTCTTTGCCAATTAACTTCTATAGCTCATCACTGTTTAAATAACTTAATCATTCAAACGTTAAAACTAGCTCTTCTCTTACATACAACACTATGAACTCATAGCTGATAAGCTCCTCATACCTTACATTTTAAGGTATTTCTTCTAGCCTTAACATTTCTCTGTGTCTTGCCCACTTTATCAGCATATTTTCACATGTTGGTATCTGAAATTTATCCAGCGTTCCACTGTTAGTCTTCTCATTATTATAAATACACCAAGTGCTGTACACTCTATTCCAATCCATTCACATCTGCATTTATAGAGAACTGCTTGTTTAGTTACTGTATGTATTACCAGCACATGATTAACTCACAGAAGTAGCCAGTACTTGTAATATTGTTAGGACTTCCTGTTCATCTAAGTTAAATTTCTTTTTCCCGGACAGAAACATAAAGACAAGATGTAAGGTTTTAATTGCATCTCAACCTTATTAATATTTGTCATTTGGGAAACATCTGGAAAGAAATTCATAAAATGCAAATCACTAATTTTCCATTCTTAATTTTTGAGAAAGGGCACCAAATATTCTCATTTACTGCTAAAACACACCACTCTTGCTCTCAAACAGCCAAATACAGTTTTCTTAGAAATGTTATCCTGCAACTCCTTCAACTCCTTCAACTTCCTTAGAGGACATCTGACCTTTAAACCACACATAACTCAAATTCATTAAAGAACTGTAGCCAAAAGAAAACTACAGACAATCACCTGCTAAACAGTTTGATCTCCCTGCACTGACCTACCAAATAGATCCTTGAGCTGCTTTGGGAAAGATTTAAAAGCAAGAAAACAATCTACCAAGGAGAAAACAAACCCTTACCAACTCAGCTCTTAAAGAATGGGTTTGATAGTTGATATTTGCATCCTGCAACCAACATTGGGCTAAGAAGGGAAAACTATGAATTCAAACATCAAAATTTGGCAGAAGCTGCTACGGGACAGAACTTGACAGAAATTTTATAATCAGTCTCAGTGAGCACTTACATAATATACAATCTTTACCCCTCCATTTCTAACTTAAACTCAAGTAATGCCTCCTGTTTTACTCTGCTGGTGCATGGCATCAGTAGCATGACAGTAGAAGTTTAAGCTTCCTATCAATATTCCATTACACTTTGTTGCCATGCAACAGATGGCAGCAGATGGACAGTATAAAAAAACGGCATCTGACATGGAAGAGTGTACGTAACAAAAGTTTGTCAATGAATTTCTTAATGCAGAAAAAACAGCACACGTTGAAATTTACTTATGCTTGCTTAACATTGATGGAGATCAAACAGTGCATGTGAGCACAGTAGAGGACGATGCATTTCAGCAGTAGTGACAGTAGCAGTGGGTCACCTCTGCTGATGCAGATTTTTACAAGCACAGCTTACAGGCTCCTGTGATAGCTGGTGAAAATGCACAGCTAATGGTCATAATTATATTGAAAAATAGAACAAATTATCAACTACAAAACACTGTTAAATAGCATTATAGTGCTCCTCATTGGAGTTTCCATAGATATTCATAGGAGGTCTTACTTTTAGAGAGACATATGTACAGTCCTTAATGTTATTGTAAATAATGTTTCAGTAACTCATTACACTGTTTTTGAGAGCCACAACATAAGCAGCTACTAGAACTTCAAGTGATTTCTTAGAGAAATAAGAAATCCGGTGGTTACATACTTTTTGCATATGCAATACTGAAACCCTGTATTAATCATTAACATTAGTGACTGTACTTTACTAATTTTTACATCACTATATGAAATCAGAAAAATGTATATAACTGCACTGGATTCATTTCTAATCACTAAGGTCAACATACATCTCTGGTGGACTCGTTGAGCCATCCCCTAGTTGTTTGTTTAATGATGCTAAGCATCCTGAAAGGTCATTACGCTCATGCTTACCCTTCTAATCCATTACTCTGAACACAGGCATCTCATACAGTTACAACACTTGTAAATTCACAGGAATTAAGGAATCAAATAGGATTAAAAACTAAAACAAGTTCTGGAGAATAGCTCCTCTGGTTATTATGTAGGCCTGAAGTTAAATCATTCGCACGTACAGAAAAGAGCTGCAAAAAAACAAGACTTCATGACTTCAGAGAGTACACTAAATTTAAAATTCCATAATTACTCAAATTGCAGAACAAAGACATTTGTATGTTCTCATGTAATTAAATTAAAATCACTGCTGCAGGAAGCAATGCAAAACACATGCAAACAGGTTAAGAAAAGAAGATCACAAGACCTCCAGTCACCATTAAACACTGTGCAAATTGTTTTCCCAGTTTATGAAGTCTTTAAACTTCTGCCTGCCAGATACTGCAAGTTATCTGAAGGAAAGGATGATGCTTTGTATGCTCTTTTCTTCTTTCAGTAGGTTCCTGCTACTGGCTATTCACAGAGGTGAACTTTAGGACTTGTCCTTCTCATACAACTTCATATTAAAATACTCAGTATATCTAGATATACAGTCTTGGTGAGCATGATTGCAACAAAAGCTAGTCAAGGGCACACCAGTAAAACAAACTTGCAGTTATTCTGGCATGCAAATGAATTTTTCACCAAGATACATCTTTAATTTATTTACACTACTGGCTACCAGCCACCTCACTTAATACTTGCACATGCAGCTTAGGGTGCAGAGAACTATTGCCCAGCAGCTATTTCATCTAAGTGACAAGTATAATCAGCAGACTGTGATCAGCATTTTTATCACGTGTAGGGTCTGTGGGCATTTCCCAATGCACTGCATATGAGATAAAATGCCATAATCCTCTCATCTCTTTGTTTCTAAAATAAATTTAATACAATGTATACATCCAAAAGCTACTGAGACATTTTTTAAGTAAATATACTGCATAAAAATGGTTGATTGTCTTTACAAGCTTTCTCTGAAATTACTTTTTCAAAAAACATCTTCACATTGATAACAGTAGTATCAAATGCTATAGCTTACAGATTCCAAAACTAAAGACTTTCTAGAAACAATGCACTACTGAACTACAAACTTGCAATGATGCTTTTATGTAAAGTTTAATTAATCGTTCAGCATAACTGAATGTTTCATGCACTGTGCACAGTTGATAGGACTACACTGTAATACCACTAGGAAGGTAAACTGAAGGGAGCTATTATGCTTTTTAGTCTTTCAAAAGGTCAGGGAGAAAGGAAGTTATGTCTCTGTGAATGAGGAGGAGAAATCAGGCTGTTTTCCAGAGGTGAAGAGGATATGGCACTGCAGTTGCATTACTAACAAAATAACACTGCTAGCCAAAAACAATTGTTTGCATATACTGTCCGTGATACCAAGTGCAAGAAATCTCTGTATCATCTACTTATTAAAAAAAACAGAAAAGAAAAAAAAAAAAAAAATCCCTTTATGGATTTTCAGAAACAGTATTTAGCAAGAAGCCACATGCACTTGAATCATGGCAACTGATTCTGAAAACACTGCCTTCCCTTCCCTTCACAGATCATGTTCCTCTGCCAACAGAAGATGCTGTCTCAGAAATCAACAGCCATCATACTTAACACCAGGTCTATACAAAATAATCTGAAATGAAAACATTCCTTTTCAGTTTTACTAAAATCATTGGACCTGAAGCTAAAAGCTGACAGAAATTTCTATTTTATGCAGATTATTATTAGGATACACAAAGTAAATGCTGTTCATCATGTGCAAGCATCAAGTCCTAAAAATAGAACGTCAGAAGATGAGATGGTAACTGCAAATTTCAGTTACTTAAGTTAAAGGAGAAATTGGATAGAGATCAGCACTCAAATCAGGAATTCTCCATGTGCTGTGAAATATTTTACATTTCCTCTTCTTGTTTGCTTTTGTTTGGCTCTACATATAAAATCCTCTCTTAGGCTATTGGTCAACTAAGTATATATTATGTACCCAGAACAGTGAAATGAATTATTTACTAATCTGTACTTGGGATAGTTTGACTCTGTATTTTTGTGATAGTCATAATAGTTGGATTTATAACAACCAAAACTGGTGACTTAGAATAACAGAGTGGTACAGAAGATAAGAATGGGGTCCGCCATTCTCTGTTCCGCTGAGTAGCACATGTTCTCTCCTTCTATATACTAAAAATAAGTAGATTTACCAAATCTTTTGGTGCCCTTAGCTGTTTTGCAGATTGCAATTTAAAGCTATGTACTGCCAAAAAGATAATTTAAAGTAATTTAAAGTCATAAAACAACGTCACATCGACGAAAGCACTGACCTTAAATAATTAAGCTGAGTATGTAAACTTGTAAAATTACTACAGCTAAAGCATAGCAACAGTTGTATAGACAACATGTTTCCCCAACAGACTGACAAATTGTCTATGACAGCTTAACAAACCCAGAAACCATATACAAAGATAGAAAAAAAACTTCCATAGAAATGATCATACTTAACAGTAACTTCAGAAAATAGCAGTAATTTGTTACTGGTCTGGCACATAAAAAACATATGCATGTTCACAATAGGAGAGACCAAAAAACTTGTGAAACACAACATTTTTATCACTAATGGGAAGGAATCATAAATTATGAAAAACTGAAAAACAGTACAGTGATAGGTTTCCACATGCCCTCTCACACCCTTCTTTAACAACATGAGGTAGGTCACTCTGAAACTAATGCCTTATAATTATTACCTACTTATTACAACAAAGAGCACAATAACACCATTTGACAAAGAAAAACTTTTAGCTACAAAAAACTTTTTTTTTTTTTCAACATCATCACAACCATTAGCTATGCATTTTCCACATCAATCAACAAGAGCCTGTATTTTTATATGTTCCAAAAAATCTGCAGAGGTAACCACTGCTGAAACACACTACTCACTGTGTCCATTCTTTGGTCTCCATCAACATTCAGAAAGTGCTGATGTAGAACACTGATGGAAAGGTTCGACTTCTAATGCCATACCACACCAGCATCCACCTCTGACATCATAGGCAAACAGAATAAAACAGGAAGCACTGCTTTTCAGAGTAGCCCTTATATATTTATTGCTCTGAATGCATTTTTCTTCCAGGTGTTTTTCAATAAAACTTCACATAAAATTTTATCTACAATAAACTGAAGCCACAAATTTCAAAGCTTAGCTGTGTACTGTGTGAAAAGCTTGCTTCCATCTACTTCGAATCTGGTAACTATTTCATTTTCTTTCTCCCAGAATTAAAAAAAAAAAAAAAATAACACAAAGATGCAACAAATAATTGTTGCCTTCTTTATTTCCTCCATATTACTGTGATTGCCCCAAACACAGGTGTAAAATTGCTTTATTTTGATTGCTAGTATATTTTAAAGCCAGACATGAGTTCCACGGTTTTCTGTGATCATTTTAAGGGTTATGAACCATGCACAGCTCATTTCCAATTAGAAATCTCTGTACATTCAGAGCATTTGAACAAGAGTAGGATGGAGAGTAACATCAGATACAAATAAACAAGAGCATTTTGAATGCTCACTGTTAATTACAAGTTGCTATTCTTATGTTCATTTGTATATTACAAACTACCTTTTCTTGAGGGAAAGAAGTCTTCTAGTAGTGCCAAATTATCATCTTACAATATTTTGTCTTACAAAAGATCACAGCTACTTGAAAAAAGCAAGATATTAAAACAACATCAACAACAATTTTTTCTTAATTCTTTTTGAGTAATCTCAAAACAGACCTGAAGTGCAAACAAGGAAGAAAAAAACCTCAGAATCGTAGTAAGATGCACTCTCATCCACTTACACATGCTTTAAGAAGACAACTTGATAAAGAGAAAATAACCAGCTAATGAAAAGAAACAAGAAAAATGAAACTCAATGAACGATGTTTATGTTAGTGTAACAGAGCACTGGAAAATCCTAAAATATTTAACAAATTCTATCTAAACTAAGGATTTAGAAATGAACGTTTAGATAAATCATTGCAAAGATGTACTTAGATGAGGATTGAGTCTCAACAGGTTTCCATAAGAGAAAGAAGCAATAAAACATGCGTGAAAATTCAGAAAAACATCCAATATTAGATGCTGCATGAGACTCTAAGATAGCAGCACAACAAGTCTATCCCCAAAAATTCGTGCTCGGCTGGCGCGGTCCCTGTCCTTGGTGCTGAAGTGCCACATCCGACGGATAGACTCATTCCGCGGGGCGTCTGACCATGGTGCTGCAAAAACAATCTCTGGAGCCAGGGAACGAGGCACTGCAGCAGGTTGCTTACACAGCCGTGTGACTTGTAGTTTTGTTTCCTCGTTTTGGCAAATGTACCCCAAAAAACCCAGATCAACTGACAGAGAAGATCACCTTTATTACCCACAGTATCACCCACTGATCACCTTTATTACCTACAGAAGTCCTTGAAGGCACCTGCCTGAGGGTTACTGACACTGCAGAGGCTTACAAAATCTTTTTTTATTTTTCCCCACTCTTTAAGAAGTAGAAAAAAAACTTATGTTATTAAAACCAAACTTTGCAGTGGAATATATCGGCCTATGCATTTTAGTTGGTCTGATTTCCTAGTTTGCAACAGATTTTTGGGTCCAAATAAAGAAAGCCTGTAACAGCCCAAATATGATAGCACTGTCCTGGAATGTGAACAAGAGAACTTCATATGCATGCACAGCTTTCTTTAAAGAGGTAACTCCCATAACACAAACATGAACTTCACCACAACTCCCTATTTCCTCCTTAGTCCTCTCTATAATCAAAGGTGACAGACCGGGAAGAAACAGACTTTGTTCTCTCACCTAAATTTTGCTTTATAATGGTTTCTTAAATGGTACCAACACACGCATGCCTGAAAATCAAAATACTGTTTAGACTACTCCTTCCTGTTTAAATGCTTCCTTTCCCTTCAAAGCTTAAAACAAAACAAAACAAAAAACAAAAAAAAAACTACTTTGCACAATCAGGTATGGAGCTCAAATATACAGCTACAGCAAGAGGAAAAATATCCACACCTTCTTTCAGAGCTTATCCTGTCTTGGTTTGAAATATTTTCAATTAAGTGCTATCTTTTGTTAAAGATACTGATGATGAATTTACTGAAAGGGAACTTGTTGATTCAACGGTGATAAATGTCACAGGTTTCAGTGTCCAAATTCCAGTTGCAAAGGACTACCAAAGTAAACCATCAGTGCTGAAATTTTGGCTTCCTATTATCTTGTTCTTCTCACTTTCTTTCACTGTCCAGTTCTGGAACATGTTTTGTGCTTAGAAGGACACTGAGTAATTCTTGTGAGTTAATCTGTTCAGGACACTATATTGAGTCCTGTGTTGGTGTATGAAATGAATAAAATGTCATTTTACATCTCCTACAAAGAAAGCATTTATCACAGAATGTCTGTAAGTTTTAATGCCCCTTTGGCCATTTTTTTTACATTTGCAGATGTACAACAGATGCAGATCAAAACAGCTACTGCTTTCTATCTCCTAGACAAAACTAACTAGAGATAAGCAAGTGAATTTCATCCTCTTCCCCCTCTCTTCCTCCTCACATGGGAAGATATTCAAGCACAAGTTATACACACTGAATTTGTGCTCTTGAGATGCACAGCTTGTAACGCAATTGAGATTGATAGGCTGAAGAACACTCAACAATGAATTTTACATTAAAATAAAAAACCTAGTCTGATTTGTCATAGCAATTAATATGTGTATTTGATATCACTGGGTCTCACATAACAATTATAAAAACCCATTTTGATGAAGGTGAGAGGTTTGGCGTGTTTTTTGTTTTGTTTTTTCCACACACTTGGCTGGAACAAAACTAATTACTCACATAACAGTCAGCACAAAATTGATGACAACTTATCAAGTATTGCAAGAAAATGATGAAACTGAGAATAAAATACTAGTGTGTACACATGTAGCTATGGTGAAGAGAAAATAAGATTTAAGAATGATATGTTTTTCTTCTAGTAGTGTCAGTTTATGACCTTACAAAAATTTTAAATGACAAATTATCAACAGCTATTCACATAGAAGATCTTATAACAAATTTCTGAGAATGTAAAATCATGCTTTGATAACTCTTGTATTCCATGTATTTTTACTTCATTTTTTGTTCCCTTACTCAAGTCCAGAAACACATTAAATGTATTGCTTCCAGTGAACAAAGAAAAAAGTGTGCTTCTGAACGTGACACATTCTGGTGGGAAACTTTGTCTGCTGTATAAATAAAATATATGCAGCTATACATATAATATGTAATACACTTTCCAAACCATAGTGACCTCTTAAGAAATAAACACTGAAGTCAAGGCAGGGTAACAGACTGGCAGTGCACTCCTGGCATTTGTCAGGAGCGTTTGTCAGACTGACAGTAATATTAACCACAATCCATTTCAGTTGCTTTGGTTTATCATTGTGTGACTGATGTTCAAAACAGTTCCATAAGAAATTGCTTAAATAAAGTGTTGGTTTAACCTACGCACTACAATTCTTTAAATCTCTACTAACTGTGGCTGATATATTAACAAAACTGTTATTCCTATTTGTCACTTTACGATACATAATGTTTACTAGCAACTTCTAAAAAAAAGCTTCAATTTTAATTGTCTTATCAACCAAAAAAAGCAAGAATATTTACCTTACAAATGTTTACCTACATGACCAGAATAACTATGCAAGTCCCACAGGAGGATTGTTAAAATCAGGTAAAATGTTAAGTGAAATATATTTAAATATTTTTTAAATCTTTGACAGTCCAAAACCATAGACATGCTATAATACATAACTATCACTTATTTTGACACACTACTCTAAAGGCAATTGTATAACAATGTATAACAATGAAAATATCACAATATATGTTACAGTCAAACATTTTCATAGTTGTAAATAAGCGAAGTGCTAATGGTTAATATTTTCAGATAGTTGTCACAAATCCATTAAGGACTACAGTGTCATCTGAGTTGATAAGTTTACAAGTCAAAATACAATTAAAAGGAGATTCCTCAGAAGTATAATAGATGGGCAGTCCTTTGTGACTTGAATTATTTCATTCATGGCATCATATTTTCAGTACAATTTAACAAAAAAAATAAAGGAAACTGATGTTGCAAAAATAATATAATCAAGGAAGTCATTAATAAAATTTATTTTATGTACAGTTATTTTATGCGCTAATTCAAGATGCACAGATCTGATGGTACTTGTAAGTTTTCAGTTTTTTTTCTAAAATGTAATTCAGCCAATCACCAATTCCTCTATATAGGTAACACGAAAAAAAAAAAAGAACAGGTAGGTAGTATGAAATAAGATCAAATTCCTGGACTCTCACATAATTCTTAAAATTCAATCAATACTGATGACAGATATTTTTAGTTGTACACTCTCCAGATTTTTTATATTTTTTTGTCTGGAAACTATTAAGAAAGCACTCATTCAATTCTAATATTTTCTTATTATTTTAAAATATTATTTAAATTTGAAAAATAATAAAACTGTGCATTGTGTAGGTTTACCCATGATTATAGATTTGTATCAGTCAGACATTCTGATAAAGCAGTGAGTTCATGACAGTCAAACAGAATAATACTAATAGAAAATACTACAATGACAGTACCTGAGTACCTTTCAACTTTGGACATAAAATATTATTTGCTTTTGATCTGTATCTAAAAACCTGTAAAAAAGTTGCTGTATATATCATATATAATAATGTATAGGCAAAAGGTATGGAATAGTCAGAATATGTACGCATACATAGATAGAAACATATACCTGTAGATACATATGTATGTATGATAGATACACAATACCTTACAAAAGTTGAATTACTAAATCTGAAGTGAAAAAATAAAATCTCAGAAGATTTTCAAACACATCTACGCTTGGCTTCATCAATAATTACCTGAAAATAAGAACTTTTAAAAACTACCTTCATTTTTTATTTTCTTTTTATCACGTTACCATCTTGTATTGATGACGTTTGTTAAAAGGACAAGTTTTAATTACAATTTTTCCTTTACATTTTCCACAAAAGCAGCAAACACTGCAGAAGATGTGAATTAGACTGAAAATTCCTGTGATAATTAACAAAGAGAAAAATAAAAGGTATATATGATGACAAATACCTTTGACAAATCTCTGAAGTTGCTAGGAAGTGTAAGGTCCAACTCATCTGATTCATAGTTGGTAAGAACCCAAGGGAAAATAGGGTACTGATTTAAATCATTGTAAGTGCGACCTAACAAACAACAAAAAACAACAGCTTAAATTAAGGGACTTCCACTTAACTAAAATATCAACCTCGGAAGATAAAACTATATAATTTTATGAGCTCCTCAAATGAACTGTAATTTACTTTAGATCCTTTATCATTTCAGTGCTCTATTTTGCTTTACTGAAAGGGATAATTAAAAAGTTTTCAAACTGCTAGTATTTAAAATGCTACAGCTCATCTCACTTTATCTGTAAACTTCTGCAAGCAGTTAAGAGTGAGAGTTAAATACATTCTTTTTCTATGCACTTTTCCTTGTTTTGTCATCTTGTTGTCTACCTTTAAAACAAAAAACCTTCCTAAAGCCAAAATATGTATCACCTACACAATACATACACACATTACATATAACCTGCAACGTAACTTGTTTTTTATCCTGTCTTTAGAAACTGTCACAGAAGTTCATTCACATGAATATGTTGTCTTCATTTTGTCCACTCTTAAAAGACTCAAGGAAAAGGCTGTTTTATCAACTTCCCAGATATATGTATGTGTATTTGAGTGGAGCTGGCATCTGGATAGGGAGCTAGGAGATATGGTTTAGTGGTTTTCTGTAGGTATGGTAAAGGGAGGACAGTTGGACTAGATGATCTTGTAGGTCCTTTCCAACCTTGTGATTCAATGATTCTATGACAGGAAAAGTTATTTGTTCAAGGGGAAAAAACTAGCTGTGCCTCATGACTGCTGAGACTGACACCACTAACTAAATGCTTCCATTCATGACTTTTATACTAATCTGTGTTACCTGCTATTGTGTTTAGAAACATCAAGTATTCAAAGTTAGAAATTTCTCGGTGTTGCCATCGCTGGGTCATATGGGAAGCTTTGAAAATCTGTCGTGGACTTGCCAAAGAAATGCGTCTGAAAAACAGAGGTAAACATTGGAGAAAAATAATGGGAAAACCTGGAGGATCTTCCTTTTTTACTTAAGAAAATTTTAGTGGCAATAGAACATTTCTTTTTACTAGTTCTATGCTATACTTCTATTTAAATCAAATTGCTGTTTTAAATACCTGAAGCTTACATATTTTAAATGCAAGAGGAAATCAATCAAATTAGACATGGAGGACAGCCTTGGTGAACATAAAACTATGCTGCTGACTTTAATCCTAAAGATTAAAAGACACAAAGTCTGACATGGAAGTACTGATTTCCCACTTACTCAAAACAACTTTGAACCCTGTACTCTAGAGCGAAAAGATATACCTTACTAATGCTTCACATGCTCTTCAGCTTATATTGGCCTACACATGATTAGAATATCCTTCTGATTAGGAACAATCATTTTAATCTTCATTTAAATACTACAGAGAATTCAAGGATGTTATGGTCAAGCTAATGCAACTGCAAACTGTCATAAAAGCTAATCAAGTACTACAACCCATCTTAAACCCATTTCAGTGGATTTGCAACCACAAGTTCTATTTTCCTTAAGCACATTAAGTCTTACTGACAAAAAGAAGATCCATTCTCTGTAACAGAAATCACACAATCCCAAATCCAAAATTTTTTGTTAGAATAACGCATTCTAAATAGCATGCTGAACCAGCAGGGATATTTTGTACAACAATAGGTATAAACGCTTTAAACCAAACAGGTTGGTTTGATGAAAAAATAAAAACACTCAGACCTCACAGATATAATTAACTCAAATTGTTAAATACCTGGTCTGAGGTAGTCCAAAGGTAGCCCCAATACCAACCCGAGGTAGACAGTTAACCACTTTCTTCACTGTTGCTTGGTCAGGAAAGTTGAACATGACACCCACTGTGAACATAAGAGTTGAAATATAATGCTATTTTGTATTACTTATTTCAGCTTTTCTCTTCAAGTAATCAAGTGCTGAGCAGATAGAAAACAAGACACGCTTCCTTCAGATTACTATCAATACACTTTCATATGATTTCCAAAATTAATTCTATTTTCCACTGAGATGAATTTCAACTGAAATTAGCAAGTTCATAAGGCCTGCAGTTGTTCTGCTTTCTGAACAGAAGTTAAATCTATAAGTATATAAAAACTAACTTGGATTAATTTCAAAAAGGTAATATATATATATATATTAGCTTAATGGGTAGACATTTTCTACATATATTCATTTCTGAAAATATTATCTTCATATTTTGTGTGAAATAACAGAATGATACTAATGAAATAAGAAACTAAAAATCTGATTAGGTAATCCAATTGTGATCACCAAGAAACATTTCCAACTTCATGAAGTGCAACTAGTGGATCCTAAGTAAAAAAGTGTTTATGCACATGATGAACATACTTGTGGACAACATGCACTCCCAGACATGCTCTGCAAAATCTGTGTCTGATTCCTTAACGCCTATATGCAAGATGAGAGTTCATTTTAAACTAAGACAAAACCTGATGACTGTCATACTAACTGTATTAAAAATGTTAACCTATAAAACATATAAAGATTTCAGGACAAAAATATCTGATTACAGAGGAGAAAAAAGCGCTTTACATTTGAAAAGTGTCCTCTTAGGACCTACTAAGTTTTCAAAATTTAATTTTAAAAATTTCATTATCACTACAAAAGGACTATAAGTGTCTGAAGAGTCTTAGTTCAAATTGTAAAGACATCATATAATCTAAATTAAAATCTACAAGGAGATCACAGCAAAAGAAACTTGTCCAAAATCTTAAATCACTACAATTTGCATCTATTGTTTATCTGAGAAAGGAACTGATAAGTAAATACAAAGTTCATACTCAAGCAGGGTTAAGCCCAAATTTATTTCTTAGAGTTGCAATGAGGTCTAACTGATATGTGAACAGGGAAGCACAGCTATATTTTAGAGATACCTGAAAACTGTAGATTATTGCATAACTGACTATGCTTAAAAATGTTAGAATACATTAATATTATTACCAGAAATAAAGAATGAAGCTAAATCAGTCACTGGTCCAGTCTGTTAGTGTAGTTCTTTCATTCTGTTTTCTTTGTATAACTAACAACTGCCAACCCCTCTCCCCCTTCTTCCTCCAAGGAAGGAATAAAATCTTCAAGTATAACAGATCAGAGGTAGTGTATGCCTTAAACAATAGTTTTCAGGGGATGCCAAGTAAATATGCGGACACACATGAAAGTGAAGTATCACTAATTCCCACTTATCACGTCTGAACATAATTCCTCAATGGAGAAAAAGAAGAAAAAAAAAGGCAAAAACAAAAACTGTAATTCAAAAATATACGAACTTAAATATTGAGGCACTTAATCCAAAACTCTCTACTGATTACAACTCTTACTGATTACAAAATCCACAACAAAAAGGGAATGAGTAAGCAGCCAAAGAGAAAGAATATGTTCCCATAAACAAACAATACTTGGTATTTCTCTAAACTCACAATACCTCTATTTGCCATGAATATCTCCAGAGCTGTATTTTGCAAAAGATAGCGTCGGGAAAAGATAGCTCGAATCTCAGAAAAGAGCCATTTTCCATGGAGTCCTTCTGTATATGCCAGAATCTGGAAGAAATTGAACATGTAAGAGAGTATGTTTAAATATGTTATCAGCATAAGTAACATATTTTGAAAGAGAAACAGATGCACAAGCACAGATTCTACCAAACACATGTAAAACCTACAGGAAAATTAAAAGTTGCTCATATTTAAAATAATGCTATGAGGCCACCATGGATTTCTTTTGGCTAAATTCAACTGTTTGTTTATATCAAACCCTTTTTAAAATTTGCCCTTATTTTTCCTTTAAAGATAATTGACTGTCTTCCATGGGAGTTTCAGAAAAGCAAGAAAGGCTGTAAAATACAAAAGCATATTCTGAAGTGAACTACTAGTACCATCAGATGAATCCACACTCAATTTAGCACTGTGATAAGAGAAATGTAACAAAGTAAAAAAAAAAAAAAAAAAAAGTCTTCAAGGAAGAAAAACCATTCCTTACATTAATCGTTCAGGCAACATTCATTAATTCTGGAAGTATAAAGGTTGTCTGTATAAAAGGTTAAGTATCATTTTGTCAGCTAAGGTTAAATACAAACCTGCAAATGAACTCAGCATAATCTCTCTATGGAGTAAGCGGTTGTCAAAGTAACTTGTTACAATTCCTGTCATCCCATCTGACAGACACAGATGCTTAGTCTGCCTTCACAGTTCAAACTAATCTCATTTTTAGTCCTCAGCCACTCTGCTTCTTTGTTTCTTCACTTTTTCCTTTTCATTTCAATGCTTAATTATGTAAGTGTTAAGGAACAGCAACACTGGACGCTGTTGGGCCCCAAATTAACAAAGAACAAACAAAAGAAAATATGAGACTTGTCCATTTTAGTAAACACAAACACTTCAAACATAAATCCACCACAGAAAAGGAGATCTAAGTATAATCTCTCACCATCACCCTTACAACAATTTCACTTAGCAATACATTGGGAATAAAAGAAAGGGGGGAAAAAAAAAAAACAAAAAAAAAACAAAAAAAAAAACCTAAAAGAAAGTGAAATTCAAGCCTTCAACATAAGGGAGATTGGTTTTGAACACTATCACTTGTTTATAGGTTTTAAACCAAGGAGGACTTCGCCTTGCATGAAGTATTTGATCAAAGATAATCAGTTTTTGGAGCACAAAGAGCAGTTAATTATCGCAGAAAGGAGGGGGGGTTGCATAGCACAGTACAAAACACAGCACCATATCTGCAAACTTCATAAAAAACCAACTGGCGAGAACCAAAAGCAGCTAGCACAGAAGCTCCAAGTTTACTAAGCAAACCATCCCTCATATCTTCGTTTTTAGAAAATCTTCCCTCCCAGTGCAAGTGCAACAGACAACTTCTCCTCTTCCAGCACTCCAAGAACACAGAAAGAAAAAAAATGCCTAATTATTCTGAAACAAAACTCCTGGAATGTGATGAAAGGAACAGACATTACTAATAATTTTCAAAGGGGAACTATCCAAGTGGGGCCATGCTCATACTCTCCATACCAGATCCATACCCAGCACCACTTGCTGGTAGATCCATATAGTTCTACAGTACTATTGGCTTTTTCATCACACGCATATAAATATACTTTACAGAGCACAATATCCTAAAAGGTGACAAAGAAGACAAGGTTGCGGGGCCTGTGTATAAAAATCTAAGTACTTTTCTGATATTTATTCATATTAAGACCTGAAAACTGGAGCTTATAATTTCAGTGATCGCTTTTAGAGACAATCAGGATCATCTCTCTGCACTTCTGTAACAGCAATTGAAAGGACTGATTGACATTATAAATCAGAACATTTCATATTCAACCTTACTACACAGATACTGTGAGAAAAATCAGCATGTTGAATAATTATTACTTTTGCTCAGTGGGACTGACATTTGTAGAGGAAGTGGAAACACTGTAAATGGCAAAAAGCCCCACTTCCACCCCCACCCCAAACTGGAAGGAAAAGCATCAATTTGAAAACAGCAGAGCTGGTTTATACTGGGCACCTCATACAGCCATGAGGAAGTTACTGAAACACCAGGATTTACAGCCCAAACTTGGATTGCACCATAGACATGATAGCAGTCCTCACTAGAGCAATTCTTCAGGCCACTCATTAACAGCCGTTATCAGGAGTGAGAGCAGCTGAGGCCTAGCTGCGCCAGGCCTCCATCCCTAGTCGGAACAGTAACTGCCTGGTCCGCAGCTTCACTTCAAAGTCTCTGGAGTTCAATTAAAACTGGATTAGGTGGAAGCAGCCCTTCTTTGGGACACTCTGTTCTCTGAACCCCTCGCATACTGACAGCACCCCAGACAGAGGTCTAGCCCTCCAATGAACCGGTTGCTATGGAAACTGCATCATTACCATTGCTCTGTGTTTAGCAGGCCCAGCAGACAAGATGAAAGATCCAGGGCACAGACACACTGCTTTCATGTGTGTATTGGTAAAGATTCCTTATAAAAATCAAATTGAACCTTTTTTTCCTTGACAGATAGCCAATTTTATTAACAGAACCTACTAGTTGCAGAAACTGGCTAGAGATTTAAATTAAGAATTTTAATTTTCATAAAAGGGATTTTGTTTTTCCTAATTAGTGCTACCACATTTCATAATTTCAGTTTCAAAATTACAACTTGCAAAAACTACTCTTGTTCTTACCCACTCCAACTCTTAAGGCACACATCATAGAAACCAACCATCTTATTTAACCTTTAGTACAATGCTCTGAGTTCACTTCTATTTATTTTCATTTTTTGTCTGCTCCAGTAATAGTTATGGACCAACTTCTGAAACAATCTAATGTAACATGCACAAATGGAACCTCCTTTTCCACACAAACAGGTATTTACAGAATTTCAGTTGATTCAAAACATCAGACTGGATTTTAATCTACCACACGTTTCATTTATTTCAGAAGATACTGCACCTTGTAGTAGGAAATACAACTTTAACAGTTTCCCATCTCAGTTAAAAACACTTGAAAGTAAAGAAATAAACCACATAAGGCTCCACAATTCCAAACATCTTATTACACAAACTACTCCATGGTACAACTTCAGCAAACCAGATGAAGAAATGGAATGACACAGCTATTTAAAATCCAAAATTGCTTTCACCTTTGCATGAAGTCCTTATTTACTTCAAATACTAGAAATGAGGCCCAAGCCTGCAGCCAGTCCTTCACAGTCCTGTTGCAGGCCCTCAAGCTACCTGACAGAAAGAAGTTCACCAAGTGTCCAAGAGGTGAAGAAGAGACAACTTCATTTTCCACTTAGAGGAGACTGAAATCAGAGATGCATGGAAACTCGGATACAATTTTGCTGATTGTTAATTAAGATCATGCATAAGCAAATCATTTCCTCACAGTTCATAGTTGGGTATCAGTTGATTTCCCAACATGGAAATGCTTACTTGAAAGCTATTCATTATACACTTTTGAACAGTGTACAACCAAACACCCCACTTTACCTTTTCTTCAAAACCCCTCTTGAACCCTGATCACAAACAATGTCTGCTGTAAAAGATTACATGCAATAGTTACAAGAAAACACCCCTTCAACTGCCTCCTGAATGAGGAAAGCAGTATTTTACTGAGGACTAGATGAACATTTTGCTTTACATTTTAAGCAAACAAATCAGCTATTGTATATTCTATTTTAGAGAAAAGTATTATTGATCTTAAAAATGTGAACACGCTAAAAGTAATTATGTCTGCAAATGGATTACAGAACTGAATCTGCAATTGAATAATTACATTACTTTAATGTGCCAGCCAATTTAACTGCCGTGAGTAAAATAAAAACTAAATAGCTTATTTAAAAAGCTGATGCATATTCGTGCATCTCACAACAGTTTTTCTTGAGATCTTTTCCTAAAAAATTTATGAAGCACGTTAATCTAAATACTGAAAGAAGCAAACAAACAAACTGCTTTTAAATAGCACTTAAGTTTGATTGCAGCTGAAAGAGAAGGTATACAAATACAGTCTTCTGGTAGCATTCCTTGGGAAAGTCCTTTGGGACCATTTTTGTTCAGGAAAGCAAAATTACAGCATGTATAGGATATAAAATCTGATTCACAGTTCAGTAGGAACCTGGATCTCCACCACAAACTCAGCTTTCCAAATGTGTCTTCAGATTCTACCATCCAAACATTACATGGTTCCTAGCTGTAGCATTTGCAGTGACCAGGTCTTACTCTATTGTTCACTTAAGTATGTCCAAAATTCATAATGTTTAATATCCAAATATTTTTTAAATAAATCTCAAAGCTTATTTATCTTAAATTTCTTGAAAACAGTGATTAAGATGTTCTTTTTAAATAATAGATACAAATACATGCAGCCCCTGAAATCCACGCTCAAATAGTAGTCCTCCATCCAGTCCCTCCTGCGAGCACACAGTCTGCTACACAATCCTGTTCAGCATTTTCATGGGTGACAAATTCAATTAAACATATTCATTACTTTAATGTTCCACTAGATGGTTTTACCCAGCATAAAATAAATAAATAAATAAATAAATACTCTGTGACCTTTGTATCGATCACAGCAAAATGGCTTATGCCTGGGTGTGGGTGGTGAAGGGATTGGAGAGGGGGGGTGGTAAAGGACTCTTATGTTTTCTCTTCCAATTACTGAAGGAGATGATAAAACCACAGCAAATGATGTATCAGCTCATTTTATCTTATCGCTTTGGGGCTAGGTGACAATGAAGTTCATATTTCACTGGTTCCCATTGAAGATTGTGAAAATTACTTGCCCTTCTGACCTGAAATTTCACTAGAAGACAGAAATTTCTCTTCTGCAAAGTAATGCAATTTTTCAGATGTCAACCTTTAGCCCACCTTTAAAAATTAATTTCATTTATATTAACCAATGATATTGATATTTTCATAGAATGCTCTTTGATACATGAACCACAGACTAGCAAATTGATGTGCTTTAGAAGGCTAAAATTATTTTACCTGAAGCTGCTGGGGACAGACAGATTTACCACAAGCTGAAATTCTTATTTCACAGTACACTGTTTATGCTAGCCTGATATACTTTAAAGCCACTGGATCTGTAAATAGCTTAATCATTAGTTACAACTTAGCAACTGCTCCCAACTACAGAATAGATCTAAAAATAAAAATTATATACAAATAAAAACACAACTTCTGTGGAAATGAATAATGTCTGTCACGGGCTACAGATCAGTACATGTGTGATGACATGAAAAATACTTTCCAGATGATTAAAATAGAGGATGCACAACTATATTTTCTCTCTTTACCCAGACACTGAAGCTGTTTTTCAAAGTGAAAAAATTATGCAATGCAGATTTTCTGAAAGCAGTCTTCCTCCACTAACTGCAGATAACTTTCACCAGGATCATCAAGATCTGTCTTTGAATATATATATATATACACACACATCAGGAAGGCCTCTATCCATAACAGGTTTCATTCTTTTGATTTGACTATGAGGTTCTCAACACTCTGCATGTGCCAATAAATCATTAAACACCGTTAGCAAAGTTAGTACCAGCTATCTTACTCCTTTCCACCGCTTCCAATACCTCGTAATTTCTTTGCCCCTTTTGATTACCTTTGCTAACACTTTGATGTAAACTGAGCAACTGAGGAGCAGGTGACTAGACCTCTTCAAAAGCTACGCACAACTCTCTGTTGTCATTGCGAGCTATAAAAATTCATATCAGCACAGATCTTACTACCTTGTTACTTGCTCCCCTTTGGGTTTATTAGCATAAAAAAAATAAAAAAAGAACAGGAGCCTTTAGATACTCTGAACTCTTAGTGAAAGCAGATCATTCAATTTTACTTCAGGATTTCCTCATGATCTAAGCAAAAAGAAAACACAAATTTAGATTGTGATACACTACCAGCGATAGTTTTGGAAGTGTTTTATTACTCATTAAAGTGATCATAAAACAAAAACTCTCCTGAGGTAGTATGACCACAATCCAAATTTTGCAAAGACACCTGAACCTGATCATACAAAAGACTTCATAATGAAAATTGGAGAGCAGATGAGTCTTTAGATCAGTTTAGGAGGAAGACACTCACTCAGATGTGCCTCTCTGAAATTACTCAGAGTAATGCCATACTAGAAACAAAGCACCTTAGTAATAGCGGGGTGATAAAGTCTTTGGCTACAGCAAATGAAAAGTAGCCTAAATGCACCAGCCACTTCAACAAAAATGAAAGAAAAGAGCTGCCTACCCTTAGCAAGCCTCAGGTAGACAGAAACCTCCAGCAAAAGATATTTTCACCTCCACTGCCAGCTCTTAAATGAAGTCTGGGAAGGGATGGATCCTGGCTCCACCCCTTCTGCTGACTCAGATACACTGCATGCACCTGAGTTTCCCTGGGTTGGCTCTGCCTTCACACCAGGTGCTGAATTGCTGCTTCAGGCCTTGACTTAGCATTTCTGCTACCCCGTTATTAAAATCCTCTTGAAGAACAGCAGCAAGAACTGTTTTCAGTAATTCTGTGTCTTAATTGTCCAGTATAGGACATCTTTGAAGGACACTGTGATCAAGGTGTTGGTTTTTGTAGTTTTTTTTCTGGAAAGATTTTACACCTTTCCAAAAAATTATTTTATTTATAAATATAAAAGCAAAATTATTTTTGTTTCTCATATAGGACAAGTGCAGTAAAATTACAGAAAGCAAGTTGCAAGGATGTGGTCTCATCATCAATGATTAATCACTCACACTGAGATAACTTTAAGGCTTTAATCAATCCATTTTTCAGATGATCAAAACTGATTTTGTGGAAATTACTGTCTTCAAGGAGGAATCAAACAGATTTTTTTTAAATGGCAAATGGTATAAAAATGTAGAGATTCTTTGTTTTGTTTTTAAGTTAAAACTTACAATTAGTCTTTCTTGTTTTATAAAATTCCTACTGCAAAAAAAAACTTGTAGGTAATCTCTATCCATCTGTATTGGTTGATCTCTAAGGAGTACAGAGTCTGAAAACTAGGACAATTGCCAGACTAATGACTCACAGCAAAATAACTAGATATAGTGAAAGGTAATATACAGGAGCATGCTTCTCAAAAACAGATCACAGAAAACAATATAGAAGCTCACTTGGTTTTGCTGTCTTTGCTCTTAATTGTATTTTAGCCACTGAGATTTCTTTAGAAAAATAAGCTTCATGTTTGTTTTGTCTCTTCAAATTCCTGTTCTGAACAGCAAAACAGAATAGTCATGTTAGATTTCTCACTGCAGTGCCTTGCACCTGCCTATTTAACCACCTTTGGGATATAACTTTTCCCATGGACTGCTCCTATATGCACCTATGAAAGACCTATCAAGCCATAATATGTGTAAGCAGAACAGCAGCTACAAAAAAGGAAGGAGCTAAAGCACCTGCAATACTGGCAGTTTTCCAGCATCAACCATTTTGATATGATACTGGAGAAGGCAGGTGGGAGAAAACAACAAATGGACAATGGAGAAAAAAAAAAAAAGAAAAAAAAAAAGGAAGTTTAATTGTCAAAAAGAAGGATTTTTATTGATGTCCTGTAAACTCCTCCTCATATCCCTTCATCAGAACAAAACAAAAACAAAAAGCCACCCCCACACATCTGGCAGGAAGCTAGAGTACCAGTCATCATAAAAGACTGCATCTGATCAGGTCATTAATGGGAACCAAGCCCATTCGTAAAAGAACAGATGTGCCTCTTGAAGGCAAAGAGAAAAGTCAGACTCTGGAGCTGCCAATCCAGCAGTTTACATTAAAAGATTCTGTGCTATGTTTTATGAGAGATATGGCACAGAAGGTGCAGCTTGCAAAGGGATGGGAATGTAAAAATGGCTTAGTGCCACCTTTGTGCTGCACAATCTCTAGACTGCTGCAGGAACCAAATTCCCTCTGTGTATTCTGGAGCAGCTGCAGGGGCTGCTGTGTAATTACATACATTTGCCTTACTTGGGATGTCTGGTAGCTGCCCCACATCCCAGAACTGTAGAGTGTTTAATGCTAGAGAAATTCTCCCTCCCGCTCTCAGAAGTTGGGACAGAAGACAGTGCTGCTTATAAACCCTCCACCGCTCAAGGACTGCTTCTCTCCCTATTAGTTCATTTTCTGTGTACCAAATAGGAATACAGATATGACAACAAGGTATGGAAATCACTCGTAGTTACCAGAGGATGTGCCCCCATGCATTTTTTTTTTAATCGAGGCCTCCATAACCATGCCTCACATTCACTGTCAGTATTCCTACATTTGTCACATATACCTGAAAAAGCAGAGTCACTCCTCAAGTAAAAGGTATAATCAATCAGTCAGTGACAAAGGTTTTGCTATGCTACGACTACAAGAAAGATTCTCCAAAGATCAGCCACGTAAGTAATCTGACCAATTAAAATGAACCACATTTGCAAAGAACAAAGAGCAATGTGAACAGGAAGTTTTATGAAGTAACTGCTGATTAACATTTTCATAATTGACAAATTAGTTCAAATTTGGCTATAATGCATTCTTATGAGTACAGACCTTCTTCCAAGGTTAATTAAGCCAAATATGAGGTCTGCAACCACACCTAGAATAGTGGAGTAACAAAACAAGAATATAACCCTAATTTGACTTTTAAAATGCAATAAAAAATTAAACTGCATATCTAGTCCAAATGATTGATAAGAAAGGCTGGGAACTGTGATACAGATACAACATACACAGACAGCAGTCTGGGGATAGTTGAACAATTGATCCAACAACATGATTTGCCTTGCCACTCCCTCCAGGGTATTAAATCTAAAACTTGCTACTCCTCAGGGTCCAATAAAAGATGGCCTATCAAAAAACTGTGCAGATGAGAGGAGAAGAGGGAACTGGAAGCCTATGAGAAAATACCAGCTCTCTTGAAGAACTGCAATCTGGGCTGTGTTACACGTTTATCTTACAAATCCACAATACTGTTTTGCACAACTGGAAGTTTTCCTAAAAGGCAGAGCAAGTCAGAACTAATGTGGGAGTATTTACAAAGCACTGAGTTCTAGCCAATATCTAACAGTCTGTTTCATAAATTCTGAAGTCTAAGGGGAAGAAAGCATTGTAAAAGGCTTTTTAGACAGACTTAACCTCACAGCAATAACCTATCCATCCTGTGCAAAGCACTGCCAAGAACTAACAGTTCCTTGAGAAAATACAATAATTTAGCCTGTCCGTGCATATTTCATTTGCAAAAGTAACTTAAGGCAACTCATTAAGCCAATTAAATATATTTGAAGGAAGCCCTCCTTAAACCATGAAGTGGGGGGAAAAAAAACCAACAAGAAAAAACATCAACTGGATAGCAGCTCCATTCCTAGTCAGCTCCACATCTTGACAGAGGTATACACTTTGTGTAAAAAGGGGGAAATTTAAGGCATGAGGAAAAAAAATGGTATTGCAAAGGCCTGCTCCGTTCTTAGGTGATTTAGCTTGCAGCTCAGTGTTCTTTTGTAGAAAAAGTGTAGTTTAACACAGAAGACCCATCTTTAGGTTACTGAAGTCACTCCATGTCTAAATACAGCTGAAGTACTTGCAAGTAATTTAAACAATTTAGGATCCTATCATAAGTGGCATTTAAAAATACCTATAACAAATCATTTGCTAAGATGAAGACTCTTATTTCCATAACTTGTTAGCAATATAGACATACAGATATGCAAGTAAGTTAGTCATCTTAAGATATGTATCAAAGGCAAGAAGTGCTGCATTTGAGATCTGAAACACAAAAAGTGTCACCCTACAACTAGGAATGTGTTTCAATCCAGAAACATCCGCAGATTAGTCTTCATAATATATTGTTTTCTAATCAAGAATCTGAGAGTTGAAATCTTATGGATTTTGATGTCTGAGCATTTCTTACAGGAAAAGGAATGTGTACTTATTCATGACTTCATGAAAACTACCTTCTCAAAAGGTGAGGTCACAAAACTTGAGATGTAAAACAAGGAACAGAAGTGACTCATCCAAACGCATCTGAGAGTGTTCCACCAGTAAAGAGCTGATAAATAAAACACTGTTCCTTCTTAAAAAAAAAAATAAAAATAGTTGTGTTTGTCCTCATTTAATAACTGCAGTTTTAAAAAATGCAGGTTTAAAATAAAAAATAGTCATCTCAACTAACTAAATCGGCAGGTATCTGCTTCATTGCATTCCACCTAAACAAAATGCTGGTGTTGATAAAATCCACTTTTTAAAATATGTATCCTTACAAATCTTAAGTACTGTCATCTCATCTCCCTGTTGGAGTTTGATTGATTACGCCTTTTCCTTATGTTCATTAATCTCATCACCTTATCTTTTACACCACTTCATTTTAGCAGAAAGGCAATAATAAAACCCTCATCCATTATCCTTTTACTCATCTAGTCAAGCGGAAATGGTTAATAACATGCTACAAATTGAACTTCAATCACCTCATTTTCTCCTTTGTCGAATGCACATTAAAGTATATTCCAAAAGTGCAATTTGTTTTACAGGGGAATTTGTGTTATATTGCTACAGACAACTAAAATTAAGTGTTTCTCAGTTTGGTTATTAAATATATCCAACTGTCCTTTTATCTCTGATACTAAAACATTAACTCATTTTATTAGGGTGTAATAATACAAGAGTCTTATCTCTCAGAACACAGGGACATCTAGTCTGTCTAATAGTAAGTGTTATACAATGGGTCATTTATCTTTCTTTTTTTAAAAAATATGCTTGTGAGAGTTTATGAATTGGTACATTATTGCAAATGAAATGGCTCTCCATTTAAGAAAAGTTAATTTGTTTACATGTAGGCTTATCTTCAAATGCAAGCCCCATTAGAGAAGCGGTATATTACTGTCAGAGCAAGCGATTGGGGTGAAATAGGTGGATGTAGAAAAATTTAGAGCACTGTAATTCAACTCTCATCACCAATTTCCTGTTTGAATATTAACTGTGACTTACGTGCAATTCTGCAAAATTTCTATGATCCTAAAATGATTCTATAGAAACAGTGATTCAAATTGGGTCCCAGGAATGGTTTTTGTAAATTTTGCTCATCTTTCCAAACATGAACGTATCCCAGCAAAGTACAACAAATGACAACTCAGAAATAAAAAATCTACTAAAAAAGAAACTCTGAGTTCCTATAAAAATAAATGAAAATGTGAAATTCTAGTCCAATTTAATTCAGGGACAGGAACCCCCTTCACAGAAGGGCAGTGAGATGTCCTCTCTTTTTGGATCTCCCTAGAAAAATTTTCACTCACACTCTGGTCATTATTTCAAGGAAACAAGACTAATTTGACTAGATCCTCAATAAAACTTTGTCTCATTATAAAAAAGACAACCAAAAATACTACACAACTATTAAAGTAAAAAGTATTTTTCTGCACATTATCCACCTCTGATTTCTATGAAAACTTAGTGTTAACCCTCTAAGAAGTTTAAAAACACTTAAATCCTACCTATATTCAAAGAAGACAGAATTAGGGAGAGAGCAGTTTTTATCGTTATAAAACCTTGCAAAAACAAAAGTAAGCATTACAATACATGCATATACCTTCACATACATTAAAGAAAAGCCTGTATACACTTCTCTAGGTATAACTTATAAAAAGACATAAAAATACTTCTACATTTCCCAAAGGTGTACCTTTTTCCTAATTCCCTGTCCATGGAAAGTTTCTCTTCCCTTGAAAAGCTTCTTCCGTCTGCAACACCAAACTCTCAGTAGTACATGAGTTCTACAACATATCTTGTCTAGAAACCATAATCCCTGAATAGGATACCTCTAAAAGCTCCAAAGGTTCATTTAACTGCTAGTTTCATGTTAAGAATGTCTTCTTTTAGCTTGGAAAATGTCTTGCTTCTTGTTTTCTGGTACTTCAGACAATATTTAACTGCCTCTTGCTTCCAGTTCTTAATTTAGAGAGGTCAAACTGTGTTGTTTGCAAACTACAGCTGTCCAGTGCTGTTCCAGTCTATAACTAAGGCTTATATTAGACCCTGGTAACATCAAAAAAACTCTGCTTCTTCAAAGCAATGGACATCTTCGTACTTACTATCTAGGTCAGTCAAGAAGTAATGCCTTCTATTTATTTCTACAGGAACAACAACAGAATAAAAAGAATAACACTATTTGATAGAGCAAGTTCTCAGCCACAAAATACTGCTTTTCAGTGCAGTCACCACCATTAGCTATGCATTCTCATCAGCGATGGCAAGAGCCTGAATACCACACTGGTGAAAATATGCACCAGCAGAGTTGACCCACTGTCTCTGTCACCATCGCTGAAATGCACCATGCACCACTTTACCATCCCCTGTCTGGTCTCCATCAACATTTAGAAATCAATGAGTATCAGTAGAGGCAATTCTTTCAGCATGGAGGAATTCAGTGACACACCACTGTTACATATGTATGCCCATGTCAGACGCCATCTTGTCAGGCAACCTCTGCTGCCATCTTTCACATGGCAACAAAATTTAATAGAATTTTGTTGGGAAGGCTCAAACTCTACCACCGTACCACCAACATCTCTCTCTTCCAAATGTACAACTGTATAGGTTTTTTACTTGTTTCCCTTCAGTATTTAATTTACATTAAAATTGATCTTGAAGAATACTTTTTAGGTTCTTTATGAGAAAATCTAGTACTCAAGTGAATTAAAAAGGAATTAAAGCAAGCTATAAACCTAAGCCTCTAAATTGCTGTCAGTCATTTACCAATAGGTACGAGTTCACAAAAGGTATGCTGAACCCTTCAGCTGATGCCACACCTCTGCAAAAAGTAAATCACTGATGCTATAGTATCAGCACAGCAATTTATTGTAGAAAAAAAAATGAAAAACAGAATACTAAGCAAGTCAATGTGAGACTCGATTCTTGTCTCTAACCGCCATTCCTGTACCACATAACATGTCATCATCCATAAGTAAATGAGTTAATCAATTTAATGAGGATTCAGACAAATCGGCTGCCTAATGAGCACTCAAACTGATGTGGCAAGGGTTATGCTCCAGTGCTGACAAAATCAGTTTGATGAAACTGTGACAAAAGCAGCAAAGCACTACTCTTCCTGTACATTTTCCTGCATCTTATTAACATGAAATTATAATCACCATTTGCAAAACTGTGTAGGGAAACCTTTGATTCTGTCAGTCATGTAAACATATGCTTTATCTACTC